>NC_087268.1:3990000-4296923 GCF_015220805.1 Pogoniulus pusillus
CATCAGTTCACATGGGACAGAAAGCTGATTTTTTGCATGCACTGTCTGTACATTTCCCTCAAATTTAAAGGAATTAATACAAAGCTAAAACCAGGAGTGGAAGAGCAGTGGAGAAGTTGCATGCCCAAGGGCCTGTATTGCCCAGCCTATTTCTTCAGCTCCTGCTGAAACCCAAGCAGCTATTCCTAGAATATGCACTGCCTCAGTGGGATGTGCTTGTCAGAGATCAAAAAATGCCAAAGATTTGGAACAAAGCTAGTGAAGGGCCTGGAACACAAACCCTGTGAGGAGAGACTGAGGGAGCTGGGGGTGTGCAGCCTGCAGAAGAGGAGGCTCAGGGGGGACCTCATTGCTGTCTACAACTACCTGAAGGGAGGCTGTAGCCTGGTGGGGGTTGGTCTCTTCTAACAGACAACCAGCAATAGAACAAGGGGACACAGTCTCAAGTTGTGCCAGGGGAGGTCTAGGCTGGATGTTAGGAGGAAGTTCTTCACAGAGAGAGTGATTTCCCATTGGAATGGGCTGCCCAGGGAGGTGGTGGAGGCACCATCCCTGGAGGTGTTCAAGAGCAGACTGGATGAGGCACTCGGTGCCATGGTCTAGTTGACTGGCTAGGGCTGGGTGCTAGGTTGGACTGGACGATCTTGGAGGTCTCTTCCAGCCTGGTTGATTCTATGATTCTGTGATCTCTAAGGCTGACTAAAAGACATGAAAATTACCAGAGAGTGCAGTCTGTTCCCAGAGCCCTCCTCACCTGGAGAGCGATGGGTAGTAAAGCAGTGCAATTCCCTCCACGCAGAGCATCACTGCGAGGCCCCATGTCATCATGTGGTACAGCACAATTGTACTGCAGGCACCAAACAGAACAGGCTTGATTAAAGATATTAAACCTTACTCTTTCCACACTGCAACACAAAAAATGTGACTCTCGCTGAAACAGAGCTTTACAGGTCTGAAATGGTACAGAAGAACTCTGACTGTACATTAAGATAAACTGCTGTAGTCCCTTCAGAGAAAGGATGAGCCAAAGCAGGCTTGCACACAGAAATCCTGTGTCCCCCATCCTAAGGGGTGTAAAGCTTTTCTCATACACCCAATCCCCAGAACAAATCCTTGCATCCTTTTTTTCCCCCACAGAGAGCAAACTGGGGGATTAAAACTTATGAAGGGAGAAAAATACAACACTCCATAGTTTCCAGAGAATTATGTTTATCTCTAGAGTCAAATACTGCTCCCATCTTAGTCACTGTCCCTGGAGGTGTTCAAGAAAAGACTGCACGAGGCACTCAGTGCCATGGTCTAGTTGACTGGATAGGGCTGGGTGCCAGGTTGGACTGGATGATCTTGGAGGTCTCTTCCAATCTGGTTGATTCTATGATTCTTTGAGATCATCGAGACCAAGCACTGGCCTAAAACCACCATAGCCACTAAATTATGTCCCACAGTGCCTTGTCCAGTGTTTCTTGAATGCCTCCAGGGATGGTGGTTTTCATTGTTTACTCTGATCTTCTAATGATGCCCAAATATATATGATTATAGGGTTGTTTTTTTTTTTAAGTCAACAGGGACTGGGGGAGGAGGTAGGCCCCTGCTGTTTCAAGGTGGAACTATGGAACTTCACAAAAATGAGGTTTGTTCTCCATAGTCTTAACTCAAAAATCCCCAATCTTGTTAACATCTGCCAGGTGAATCATATCTTCAAGACCTGATTTCTGAGTATCATCTTGGGGCAGTCACATAACTCCATGTTTAGCAGTGGCCACTTTGCCCTTGTAACGACCTACTCAGAAACACTTTCTGTGTCTAAGGTTCTTCTGTTACAAGCATTGCAGAAAAACATGTAATAAATACAAACCATTTTGCTTAAAAGCTTCATGAATGTGACCAGAAGCTTAATAATGACAAGACTGCAAACTGAGTAAAACAGCGAATCAGAAAAACACCTGGAAAATGAACTACATAAAATTCAGAACTTCCCTTTTCCCACTTTTTTCAAGATAACACTTTGTGATGCAAGAATCTATTTCAGGGATGGATCAGGGACAAACATAGCACCTTGCTGCCATAAAGCTTATACAGCCTGATCTGTCCCTACTTATCCAAAGGTTAAAGGAATTCAGTTACATTTAAATTCCAGTTAGAATTCAACAATTCAATATCTGAGCGTTCACCTGGCAATTTAAGCCTTTAGCACACCACTCATCCTTATTACCTGGTAACTGTATGAGCATCAGGAGTTTGTACAAGCTTCACTCATACACTTAGATAGCTGCAGACAAGCTTGGACATACACAGTGTTGGAAAGAAAAAAACAAATTCAGAGTTTTAACTCTGGTACCTCAGTCCAGCTGATCTCCTTACCACCAAGTAAGAATCAACAGCATAGCAAAACAACCACCAGAAGCCTGCGCTGTATAATAGCTGGATCCACATCTGCAGGGGGGAAAAACACTAAATGTCACAGCTGCTTCTCAAGTACCACTAGGGACAGGCGAGGGACTCAAACCTTTAGCCTGGCAATAAATGTCTGTATTTTCCAGCTGACATTATTTAGTATGAAATCTTATTGAAATCACAGGAACAGCATTGCTGTGGCCAACAGGTCAAGTCATAGGTAACCTGAACAGCATTTGCTCTCACAGCTTGTTCTGTTGTTTAGAAGACCTGTTATTTACCTTTCCAGTCCTAACCCTTAATGTCATGAGTGAAGGCAGGAGAAATTTATAGGGAAGATGCTTTAACTTTAGGTGAAACTTCTAGCAATTTCTCAGTAGCTGAAGCACAAAACTACAACTGACGTCAGTCGTGACCAGTGTGCTTACGCATTGTGGGTTCTGCATGTGATAAGCATTTTCTCTGTGGACAAGAATTCAATTCAAAGAATGATTATTAGGAAAAAGGGTCTCATTCTCTACAAAAATTACCCATACGAACTCCCTGACTGGTCTGTTCAATAAAAATCCAGAGGAAACTGGTTCAAATCAAATTAAATTCCAGTGTTCAAGAGCTGATCTTATGCATATTTCCCATGAGTCTCTATAAATGACCTTTCTTTGCTGCTGTTTATAAATTCCAAAGTTCTTCCCCAAAGGAGTTATCTTTTTGTAACAGTCTGGAACTATTTTAATATTCAGATTACTTTGCTTCCAAGACCTCTTTCAGTTCTTAGCTGAATATCCTTTATCACAGCTCCATAGGATCGTTTTACAGCTGGAAACCAACATACTTGTTACAGAGCCAAATGTCAGTGAATAGAAAACTACCGTTCCTTCCTCCAAAAGGCAATTGAGGCTGGGAAATACTTCCTTTCTCCATGGGCATAGACTCTACCTCTAGTCATTTGTGGCATGAATTTTTCAATATTTAATTCAAGTTCTGTGACCTTTTCCTAGTGCACAGAAGCCAGAAAATAAAATTCCTTTCTTCCTTCTGATGCACTTTTCCCACAGCACTTAGCACGTTACTTCGTCTGCACTTCCACATATTTGCTGCAGCTGAGAAATGCATGATTTGTGCACACACACACAGAAAACAAACTTGCAGGGTCTTTCCAGCCTGAAAATCCAACATAGGCAAGAGTGTCTCCAAAAAGAATATAAATCAGATGCACTTAAAACAAAAATTTGTATGCTATCTGACTTCTTATCAAAATACCATCTCTTGCCACAATACCTGAGAGAGTATCCTTCTGCAAAGCAGAGGGTGTTATTTAAAGGAGATGCCTAAAGGCTTCACTATTTGGAGTTTGTACTGGCTTGTGGTTAAGTGAAGTAAAACAATAGGACCAAAATAAAACCGAATAGGAAACGTTTTATGAACTCGCAGGAGAATATGTTAGAGGAAGTGAGTGGAAGGAGGGCTATTTTTCATTCCAATATAATTAAATCTAAATTTAGTGAGAGACTCAAATTACAGCACTTTTTTGGAGCCCAAGAAAGGGAAAATAAGAATTGTGGTAGACCACTATGCCACTTACCACCTAACCTGAGATCCAAATGAAAACCAGACAGTCTGCAGGCAGTAATTTTGTCACTGGTTTAAAATACTACTTTTCGTGTTAAGGGCTAGAAAGTGAAATTTAGGACATAGAGAACCATGCATTTTTGAATAGGATTATTGTTTAAATAGATTGATGTTATAAATATCTTGTAGCAAGAATCAGTTATCTTTTTCCTTCAAGTAAAAATCCTTTTCCTCAAAGTACAAATACCGACTTTTGCATCTAATGAGCAGAACTTACACATGGATGATGAAAGTGAGAGTAGATAGATGTGTGAAACTGGTATTTGCTTCTATGACACATCACCATGATGACTGAAATTATTATGTAGGCATGTAAGGTGCAGTGAGCTGAGTTTGGCACATTGGTTTTATTTAAAAACTGCTAGAGTCTACAACTACCTGAGGGGTGGTTGTAGCCAGGAGGAGGTTGCTCTCTTCTCTCAGGTGGCCAGTGCCAGAACGAGAGGACACAGCCTCAGGCTGCGCCAGAGGAGATTTAGGCTGGAGGTGAGGAGAAAGTTCTTCACTGAGAGAGTCATTGGACACTGGAATGGGCTGCCCGGGGAGGTGGTGGAGTCGCCATCCCTGGGGCTGTTCAAGGCAAGGTTGGACATGGCACTTGGTGCCATGGTCTAGCCTTGAGCTCTGTGGTAAAGGGTTGGACTTGATGATCTGTGAGATCTCTTCCAACCCTGGTGATACTGTGAGATGATTAATTTTGCTTGCATGCAGCAGATCCTCTTCTGAATTGCAAACTTTGAATTGTAAAGCAAATATTCTTCTTGCTCACACAGTAATTCCTTGGGCACCCTAGATTCCTATGGAATTTGAGTAAAGTGGTGGTCTATGTTTTTTGCCACTCTCCATGTTTTAGTAAAAAACCTTGCCTTTTTTCTTGTGTAGTAAGCTCAATTTGTATGTCTCTGGTAGTACTGTGACTGTAATCTTTGAAACTGAGTTTTAATCTGTGCTTTTGGAATGCATTTACATTTCTTAATTCATGCATTTTACTCCAGAAGTCATTGAACATCCACATAAGCAGCAATCTGAGCTGTAATCTTACATGGCAGGAACAGACATTCTGCCAGCAGCTTTGCATCTTCAGGTGTATCTTTCCTGCAGTCCCTCTGTCTAAAACACACATCTTACATTGCAAAAGTTCATTTGAGCTTAAGTGTCTGGGTTTAGTAGGTCCCCACTGCCACCACACAGGCTGTAAATTGTTGGACAGATAGCCTCATGCTACAGGCATGATGGAGCTGCTGGAACATCAGCAATGCTGTGCCAGCACAAACCAAACTGGTGGTTTCACAGCCTGTTCAGGAACGTCTATACCCTTATGCCTCCATACCTGTAACTTCAGTACAGGCATGCCCTCAACTATGCCAATGCTCCTGAGACAAGGGAGTACTACAAAGCCTTGGGAACAGTCTGACCTGTGGTGCCCTGTGTCCTCACATGCACCATGTGGCATCTATTACCCTGCCCGCCCTTATCCAGGCTTTCAGAGGGAGGCATGAATGTACTTGCAGAGGTGTGGCAGAGGCTGAAACCGTCATATCCAGGCTCTGACTCACAGCTGAATTTCCCTTCGGACACAGCAATTTGCCTTTTGGACTCCCTGTGCAGGGGGAATGTCGATCAGGAACAGAAGGGAGGGGAGATCATCTCTGTACCTACCGCACTCCCCACACAGAAAACAGAAGGCCAAACGTCAGTCCCGTTCGCCACAGAAATGTTAGCTATGAAGTCTGGGAAGCCTAGCCATACACTTGACCTGAAGATCATACCTAAAGAAAAAGCAATGTATTAATGCTTTGAATCTGCTGGTGTGATTTCAGTCACATGCTTCTGCCCTGCCACATATTTCACATCGCAGCCCAGATTTTGTGCGTCCACAGGAAGGCTACAGCACAGCAGGGACAGCTGTGCTATTTAAATGTCAGTGTAATCACTCAGGAAAGTAGCCCCAAGAGTCTGAAACTGCTGGGACTTGAAATCTTATGTAGATTAAATTTACAGATACTGTTACACACTGCCCTAAAATTAATTGGGCAGCATTTAACAGCTTGACATAAGCTATTAGTGAACTATTTACAATTTTACCAGCATACATTTATAAGCTAATATACATTTCTCTATAATCACTCATCACCAAAAAAAGTGATTTCCTACTTTTTGCTGTCTTCATTTTTGCAAGCAGCTCTTTCCCTCTCTGTCACAAGACTGCACAGAGCAGGACACCAGAATTAGGTGAGAACAATACCCATTTCTGTAAACGAACTTCCAGTTTGTTAGTGAGATTTTCTGGCTTTGCCTTAAAACAGGCATTAAAGCACCAACATAGAACAAAACCAGCAGGTTTTCCACCAAGAAGGAATGGTTTGCCACTCACCAAAGTGAGTCCCATTCAAAGACAATGTGAAACTGCCAGTGAGACAGAAAGGAAGAAAAATAACTTTATCTATTGCTGACTTAAAGAACACTTTGCAGGTGAACACACACACATTTTTTCCATATGCTTCTTTATTTCCACCTGCATATTTTTTTTTAGTGTTGGTACATCATGAAAGAACCTGGCTAGGTATGAAAGGACAGAAGACCTGAAATCCTACTCACTTCCCAAGCACTGAGAGAAACTTACCAAAGAGCACTACTTCTGTTGTCTGAGGGAAAAAAACTTAGTGTAGAAATAAACTTATCCTGTATTTTCATAGCATGGATGATGGTAATTTAGACCCACTTTGGCAGTAAATGCCATAGCCTGATGGAACAGATTTAGACACACTAGTTTGAATTTGACTAATGCATTCTGGTTTATTTTCTTTGTAATGCCTCCAGCCTATCAGCCAGGGCCCAGGCAGCAGGCTGACCTTGATAAGGGAGGTTCACTCGCATTTCAAAAGCCTGTGTCCAACATGATCTACGCACAGGTGCAATTCAAAATCTTTTGTGTCAATGTGATGTGCCCAGAGTAGTGGCTGATGCACAAACAAGATGGTAAACTTGGTCTGAGACTTAAATACATAGAGGAGGTGTTTTTTAAATGTAGTCCTAAGGATCAGCTAAGTGTCTGATGTCAGCTTTAGCTTTAAATGTGCTGCCTTGCCCCACTTTTATGCCTTACTTTGGGAACCAGCCACTATTCTGAATCTTAATCTGTTTTAAAGCAGAGATTTCAGCACCTATTTGTCAAGAGCTTTTACTTCTAAAATATAACTACTAAATGACACTTCTGTTCCCCAGAGACCCATCATTTCTGATCTTGCTCAGCCCAAATCTTCCTGTGAATGCACACAGCATGTTTCCCTTAGAAATCTCTGTTGTACACTCACCACCTTTATTTAGCTGTGGTACCTCAGAGCAACAAGAGTCTGCTACAGCAAGGGTGAAGGACATGAAGCCAGTGCTTACCTAAGCCACCAAGAATGTCACAGATGGAGATAAGGAGAAGGATAGTGGAAGAGGAAGAGGCTTTGGGCATCTTTCGTGGGCTCTGTCCCTTCTTTGGCAAGAGCTGCAGGATGGTCAGCAGCAGGCTGACAGAGGCGCTGCCAATGCAAACTCCACAGAAGACTTCAGGCTGGAAGTTCATCACTAGCTGGGTAGCTGCATCCCGGTTTGGGCAGCAGTAGGTTTCTAACCTGGGAGAAGCCATGAAGCGTCCGGCTGGTGGAGGGGGCCCACAAGCAGAAGAAAATGTAGTTGCTTCCCCAGAGCAGCATTCACTTTTTCTTCACCCTCCCCATTAGCCTGCAGTGGTGAGAATCACGCGATTGACGGATCATGTGCTGCTGCTGCTGCTGCTGCTGGAAGTAAATCCCCTAGAGCTGCCTTTCTCAGCCTCTCCTAGCAAGCAGATCAGATCCGAACAAGAAAACACAGTGTAATCTGAAACAGGCCCCGTGCTTGCTCAGAGCCATTGGCAACAGTTCACTCACATAGTTCTGCCTCACCGCATGTCACACAGGAAGAGTTAAACTCAGTGGAGTATCAAAGATGGTTTAAAACAAATAAGGATGCAGATACAAAAGCAGGCTCGTTACATGTTAATTGTGTTTCTCTTTAGTCCTGTCCCACCCAGCACCCTCTAATTTGTGCATATTAATTGAAAAGATGAGCCCAGGCACAAGCAGTTTCAGCCTTTACAGGGAAGAACAGGGCTATAAATCCACACCCTAACCCAAACCTCAGTTTTTGCAGAATTACAGAATGTCTGGTTGGAAGGGACCCCAAGAATCATCTGATTCAACCTGTCTAGGTGATAGCATAGTTTAAATGAGATGGCCCAGCAGAATTCTAGTGATCCAACTCACCCATCCCTGCAGTTAAAATTAGAAACAAGGTATCCTACCACTGTAGAAAGACATTACATTTAGAAAGACAATATTCACCTCCTCCTATTAAAACTGTTAGCACAAAGAGCCTTATCATTAGTCAGCACTCTATCAGATCATTTTGACACAGAAAATTTTGGGACATTTGATTTCCCAATATTTTTTTATTATTATTTTGCAAGATTTTCATATGAAAGCATGAATCTGACCTGTAATATCTGTTTTTACTTTATAAGCTGGATGAGTCCTTAAGTCAGGGGCCCTATTAGGCAGAGCAGCAAATATTCACGATTGTAAGTACAAAAAGTAACTTTCCCCTCTCAGATGAGTTTCAAACTCCCCATGTCAGCTCTCACCCTTCTACAGAACTTGTTTGTAGGCATATGCTCAGGAAATACAGGAGGGAGTGTTGCCAACAAACTTAAAGTGAGCTGGGTGTTAAAAAACACAGTCATGGATTCTAAAGTTAGTCCTTATAAGAACAACTGACCTAACCTTTTACTTATTTTCTTACAAAGTCCCAGCTTACCTTTTTTAGCAGAAATGATGAATGACAGAGGGATGTTTTGTGTGCAGGGGTTATAAAACACGGTGGCTTCAGCCAGTGTGTTTGCCCTCAGCAGAGAAAACAGATGCATGCCAATCCTGAGTAAAATGGTACCTGGTGAGGTCTTCATTATGCAAGGGACCTTATACACTTGATCCTAGCACAAGAATCAATCCCCATCAAGATTTTCAGCCCCATGACCACTAGTAGAGTCTGGACAGCCAACCAGTGAGGGATGCTGGTTGTACAGCTTGGGTGGCAGCTGGAGCCCTAGTTTCTAGGCATGTCAGGTGTCCACACAGCCTGTTCCCAGGGGATTCCCCAGTGTTCTGCCTGGCTACGTCACCTGAAGAGCAAGATGTTGGCTTGCAGATCCAGACTTGTGTGCACAGGTATCCATACAGCAGCAAGATGTCTGAACTCCCATTGTAGTCAATTGAGATCTCAGGCAGCTAAGCTTCAAAGTCTAGACTTAGTTTAGAGAAATGTTTAGCTCTTCCTAAAATAAATGTACATGGTAAGCTGAGTAGACTCCAGTGACTACAATGAGAACTTGGGTATAAACCTCATCAAAGGCTCTGAAATCCAGACAGCTGAGTTTGAAGCTGAATATTTTTGCCGGATATTCTTGCTGCTTTACAGCATAAAGATATCTTCCCACTTCATGGATGAGGATGTGTGAGTGACCTGGACATTGCAATCCTATTATTTGGGACAGTAAGGTTGCAAATCAGATTGCCTTGCTCCAGAAATGCAAGCTGTTGTTGAGTTAAAGGAGAATATGGACACTCTACTGTCCATTGAGACTCCTCAAACTTTATTCCATTTCCACAAGAGAAGTGGTGCAAGGAGTTGCCACCTCTCTGTAAAGACACTGCATTGCAGTCTACCTGGATACAGCAACTCCAAAGAGAGATTATGATTTTAAAAGCCATCATATACCACATATACAATGCAAATACATATACGTTAAATTAAGTTTGTTCTCATTTGAAGGCAAATTTGTATTGCCTGGTATATAGTTAAAACAGCAAAACTTTTAGATTATTAGACAGCAACTGTTGAATAGAAGCCTTTAATTGCCATTACCACTTTCCAAAACTGTGCCCCTCATTATTTACATTGCCATTTTCCTTCCTTTAGAAACTTGAGAAACAAGCCAAGTTGTTATCCTTATTTCTGGCTTAAAGACAGGAATATTTTGTGTGTTTTGATGCTTCTGCTTATCATCTGTTTTCATTGATTCTGACTGTGATCTTGCAGTTTGCTCATGTGGATTTACCATTTTATTATCTTAACTTCTTCCTCCCTTTTGTTCAGCTGTTTTGAAACTCCTTCCATTCCTCAGTTGTAGTCTTATACTCTGGAGACCAATTTTTAACTCTTTCTCTCTTCTTCTCTCCACAGTTTTGCCAGCTGTGGTCTCTACTTTTATTGCTTTACTTCTCCAAGAGGAGGATTGTTTTTTAACCTCTCCTCCTGGGTTCCTGCCTTTGTGCTCTCTCAGGTTTTGACTACACAAAAGGAGTCTGTGATTATGTATTACTTACAAAAGGAGTCTGTGATTTTTCCTGGAAGCAAAGCATATGGCCTGTAGCATACCTAACACAAAAAGAAAATAAAGTAACTCATGAGTGGGTAAATACTGCCATGATACAAGTAGATGTGGACATCTGGAGTGGAATGGGAGGATGTATCTGCCAAACAGATACATGAGCCACACAATATCTTACTTGGTAAAATCCAGCTTAGTCTCTGGCCCTCATTATTGGGTTTGAAGTATAAAGAGTAAAAAGTGTAAAAAAAGAGCAAAGCTGATTTGGCAGTCTTGACATTAATTTAACTTCTCATAATTATGGAAATAAGAGGATAAAAGCTGGGGACAAAGGCAAATGAAACAGAAAGGTAATGAAAGGAAGTATAAGAAGAGTTATTTTGACTTGTTAAGAAACATTATTCAGTGCTGAAAAAAACCTACATTGTTCTACAAGTGCTAATTCCCTTCTCTCTGAAATTAGTGACACAGTTCCCACCGTCACAGTGGTACTAAACAGACCCACAAATGTGGTATGTCTCATTTCTGCTTCAAAGTAGGAGCACAGTTAAGCAAATGGTGTAGTTTGGAGACAACACTAGCATGCCTACAAGAAACAGTAACTAAATCCCTGGCAATGCAAACACCAATCAATCAAACTCACAGGAAGTACAACATTGCACAACACTGAACATTTCGATCATGGTTTTGTTCGTGAGGAGCAGTGTGCTCAAAAGTGAGTGAAATACTGTGCTTCTTGCAAGAACAGTCATGTACTCCATACACACCACTTGGAGAAATACTTGCTCATGTGCTGCCTGCACCTGGGACACAATGCTTCAGCCCAGTCCATGTCCCTCGTTGAGATGAAACACTGGCTTGCCTGCTTCAATGGCAAAGCAGGAGGTTTACAGAAATATTCCAGGCATGCATTCCTGCTCTTAAGGAGTGTGCTACAGTTTGTGCTTGAGTGTGCAGTTGCAGCTACTCTAAACACTGTTTTAATTAAATCTGGGACTATGACATTGCTTTACAAAGAAGGAAATTAATGGATATAGAGACAGAGGAGAATTTATTTTTGTTTATGTCTACATTTCAGTGCATCACTGCCTGAAATTACGGCTCCCAAAGAAGATCTCATCTACCTTACAAATGTAACAACTATGCTTTGGCAAAGGTTAACAATCTCATAGTCTTTCACACAATACCTGACATAACATTTCCCAAACTGATGAAAGCTGAGTCTGTCATCAAGTTAAATAGATGCAATAAAACCATTTGTGAGCTCTCCAACAGATCCTGCAGTACATTTTTGAAGGTCTTAGTATATAGTTCCTATGATTAGCATTTTATCCACACAGACCTCCTGCAACTAGATTTACTTTGGAATAAATTCTAAGCTATACCTTTCACGTAACTATCAGTACTAATTTTTACAGTTAATTTTAAACTGGCATTTTACTTAATGCACAACTGAAATGGATGGAGAAAATCACATCCCATTATTTCTATTTCCATATTTCTGTAAATTTAGGCAGGGATATTGGGAAGATGGTGATAAACCCAAGTGTAATATCTGTCAAGATTAGAACAGTTATCGACTGCACTGAAAAGAAACCGGAATTAGAACAGAAGTGTTGCTTCCCTTCCTTCTGTGATTTGAATATAATAATAATTATTGCATTTAAGGAGAGAATGAATCTATCTTCTCTGCACAGAAAATAATAGAGTTGGAGGGATTTTTTGGTTTTCTTTAAGAATGAGAACATGAATGCATGAAATGAGTGTGCATTTCAACGGCTCAATAACTGTGTGTATTTTACCGATGCAATCATGCCACTCATGTTTTATTGTACTACTGCTCTCCAGGGAAATGTTATCCTACTTGACTTTTGTGAGGAAACAGAAGTATGCAGATTAGTTATTGAAACTGTGACTATGTTATGCATTTAAATTAGTAAACAAAGTTTATGTGGATGAAGTACAAAATAACTAAGCACAAAAATGGCATCCATAAACTTATTGCTTATAAACTGGAAGAAGAAAATCCCTAATTCTCTATGCAATTACTGAGAATACAGAATACTGAGAGTCTTCTTCCTTTGAGCATATATAGAATAAAGAGACCTTTATAGAATCAGCCAGGTTGGAAGAGACCTCCGAGATCATCCAGTCCAACCTATCACCCAGCCCTAACCAATCAACTAGACTATGGCACTAAGTGCCTCATCCAGTCTTTCCCCACACCTTCACAGATTCCATGAGACACAATTTGCATGGAAACTGATTGATGAAAAAACTGCCAAAACAAATATTTTTATCCTTCCATATGCAGTGATATTGAAAATTGTATCTTAATGTTTGCAAGCATGTAGAGGGTACTCTGGTCTATCTCAGTATCTTCCAAAGGTATCCTAGGCCCCTTTACTTCTGCATTTTCTTTTACATGCTGTGTTAGTTGGCTGCTTCAAGAAAATGAGGTGGGATGCTCTTGCATCCTTGTTACAATTGTTAGATGGTATCTTGTTAGATTTTACCTCCCACCACACAGAAGTTATATTTTCAAAGCCCACTAGTACTAGAAAATTATGTCATAAAATCTCTATTCACAGGTCAGGCTACATAACTAAATAAAAACATATTACACCACCAAGTGCACAGCTCTTACAATGCAAGAGCTCTCCAAGCTCTGTTAATTAAATTGCTAAAAATGTCAGTGTACCATGGCCAGTTAGATGGTCTTGCTGGATGCTGTAATCCAGTGCCAAAGGGAATTCTGACAAAGTGTGCAGTCCAGGTCTGGACCGCAGATACCAGCAATGCTCCTTTTAGCATCACCACATTTCTTTCCTCCCTGGTGGCTGCATGGCCATCAGTCAGCCCTGCAGCATCTTGGGATTTGGAGAATGGAAAGTGGAAGCTTCTACTACACAAATTGTTGTCTGGTAGTTTCTGAAATAAGCAGAAAGCTCAAAACCGTGACTTAGCTAGCTCAGAGGAAATGCAGTAATAACAGCAAACGCGTTACAGTGCAAGAAGTGCTTAAGATCTTCTGACTCTTCTGCTTTTCACGACTGAAGTTAAGACCATGACCTCATTGTTAGAATAGGAATTCACAGTCCAGTGTGGACAAGATAATGAGGCTAATCCCTCAGTATCCAAAGTATTTTACTAGCTACACCCTTCAGGAGAACAATACAGCTACAGCATACATTTATATTCTAGCTTGGCTACCTTGGCTACTCCCATTAGTCAACTACCTGGGAGCATGACTCCAAGAAACTAGTTTGCCCTAAAACTGCTTCAGAAAATACAGTGTTCTGACAGAAATCTTCTGCATACATTTAATACTCCATAATTCAGACTTTCACAAGAAATTAACCTTTGGGGTTGTAATAGGATCTGTTATCACAGAAGATGGGCAATAACCACCCCCCACTGAAGCTGTTTCCTCAGGATGTTACTAACAATGCCCCACTGACATGAGTATGCTTCACACAAAACTCAGGCTAACAAAGCCTTATCCTTTCTAAGTCCAACACAAGCCAGGAAAAGCTAATCTGAATGTTGGCACTTTTTCCTCGTTTGTATGACTTGGCAGGATTCCCTTAAATGTTCTGTCAACTGTTAACTGTTTTGCCTTGGTCTCCTGAGGGAGGAGACCACATCTACACCTTTATATTAAAGAAGCATAGTGGACTATGGGGACATGGCACACACAGAAAGAACTTCAGCCCCCTTAGACTGCTGGGCATGATCAAACCAGCCTTACATCAGGCCTAATATCACATTTGTGTAATACCACAGGTCTGGCACTGCTGGAGCATAGCCTCCTGTGCATAATTGATTTAGGGCAATCTGCTGTAGCACTGGAAAAAAAATTAAAACAACTAAAAACATTTATTTCATGCTGCATACATGCTTAGATAGGCTGTCGCAAGACGCTGCATCCTATGACCTCCACTGGACATGGTTTGTGTTCTGTGCAACCAATCTGTGAGTAGAAAGGTCATTTGTAATGAAGGAATTGTGCCTATTTATAGAATGCACTGAGAGATTTATTTACACATTGCTGATAGGTAGAAAAAGAAAGGTCTGTTTGGGGCTGGCTAGCAAATGAAAACAAAGTCCAAGTGAAAAATAGCAGATTACAGGGCTTTTGTCTGCTCTCTGGTTTCTTGTTATTTATGTTCCCTTTAAAAGGCTTTCATAGCATTCTCTGCAAAAAGAGCATTTCAAATGCTTCTCTTAGTATTCTCCCTGATCACCCCTGCTCCACAGGGATCATCTTCATCAAGAATAGAACTTTGACGTTGCATGCTGTGATAGCAGAGTTTAAATACATTAAAGACTGCTTGTTAGCTTCTGAGGTTATGTCCCTCATGCAGTTAAAACAGACTCAGGACTGCTTTATCTATATTATATAAAGCATACATATATAGTGTGTATATATATAAAACATACACTGCTGAATTCTCCTTGATAATTACATAAAGGGTGGCTTCATCTATACTGCCTCATGGTATCAGCCACTGGCTCTTGCTGTCCCCAGAACTGTGTCCAAGCATTGTCTAGTTAGCCTCCTGACAGTGAAACAGTATGGACTGTCACGTACACCTGTGCTCTCACTCTGATTCTCAGTGCTTTGTAAAGTGGTAGTCTGAGATGTTGTAACATGGTTTGAGAAAGGGCTCTAATGCAGGCACTGGAAAAGGAACAAGAACACAGTACCAGAGGGACTGTGGCCCGAGGCATGATTTAGCTTGTGCCTGAATTTGACTACCAGCTGAAAAGTCCATGTGCAGAGAAAGATGGTCACCTGCTCACCTTCTTGCTGTATTGTCTCTTGACTCTGAAGAGTTGCTATTGCTCTTTCCTTTGACTTTCAATCTTGTTATCATGCAAAAGCATGAAAAACTCCATGCACAGAGGAAGAAGGTCACCTGCTCACCTTCTTGCTATCTTGTCTCTTGACTCTGCAATCACATGAAGAGCTGCTATTGCTCTTTCCTTTGACTTTCAATCTTGTTATCATGCAAAAGCATGAAAATTGTAAATCCTTAAGTGGACTATGGATTACAGGAGTCTGTGCTGGACTCATTTTCTCCTCTGTTGTGCTGGTTTGAAGGTAATTGGAATCTTTTAATGAGAGAAAGTAGGTTATAGGCTGTGAAAAGAAGACAATGGTGATGTCTACTTCACTCATAAGTTTGCTGAGATGAACAAAAACAAGGACACAAACATAGATAAGGCAGTCAGAGTCTGTGTCTGTGTCTCTCTCTGGCTTCTGCTTGGATTTGTGTAACCCAACTAATCATTCTGCTTCTAATCCCCCCTTGCTGATCCTTCCAGTTCACCTTGCATGTAAGACAGATTCTGGAATAAGAGAGTGGGGCATGGAAAGAAGGTGAAAGGGTGGTTGGGAGCCTCTCCTAGGGACTCTGAATTCTGGGAGGAGTATTGTTTTAACTTGTTTATTTCTATATATAGCTGCATGTGTTTGTAATATATTGTAAATATCTGCTTGTATATTGTGCTAAGCTGTGAATATAAAACTTCATTCCTTAATTTCCAGCTGGCTGAGTCTAGTGTGGGTGAATTCATTGGAGGAGGAGGGGCAGGGCAGGTAACTCCCAAACCATCACATCTGTCTACAGGTCTTATAGGCCTCAAGCAAATCATGACCTTTCTTCTGTTGGTATCATTCATACCTGCATTTTGCTCTGCAGTGCATACATTCAAACTCAGAAAATTGTTCTGAGGTACAAAGCTTATGTGAGGTTGTGAGAATAACTAAGAATTGAATGAAGGTGAATCAAAAACTTAATGGGGGTAGACATGCCAGACTATCATATGAAATGCTATTCTTTCACAGACATCACCTTTATAAAAAGTCCTAGATAAAGAACACAGACTTGCTCTTTTTCTTTTCTGAAAGAACTGAAGAGGTCAATGTATATTTTAGTGTTTATCTGAAAGATGAAGAACATCTAAGGGCTTCTCCAACACTAATTATGTGTTGATGAAGCCTTATTTGCACTACAGGAGAAACAGCATACACTTTGGAAAGGTTTAGAGGTTTTTAAAGTGCCTAAATTACAAAGGAGACATCCTGCTGGAATTTTTCAGAGGACAGAGGATAATCTGTTGAAATCAAAGTGTTTTGCAGAACAGCATGATTATACTGAATCCATCAGAATAAACATGGCAGGTTTCCAAAGGAAACCCTCTTGGTTCCCAGCTATACCAGGATGTCTGTCTCTTGGGCTGCTACCCAACCTGTTCCTCCAGGTTCTCAGGACTTTCAGACTCCACAATAAAATCTCAACAGCTTGCCAAGCTGTGAATTACTTGATCATCCATCCACTTGTGCTACAGGAACTTCTTATCACCACTTCAGTCATTTTGGTCTTTGTAATGGTTATTTTCAAAGACACTAGAGTTTCAAACAGGAAGGAGCAGGAAAACACTGTGCAGCTAGAAAACTACAATTTACTCACTATCACTGAAACATAGTAGGAAGAATTGCATGACTGAAGGGCTGTAATCGATGGCTCCAAACTTTCTGTTAAAAAAAATGGATTGACATTACAGAGCTGTCTTAGAAAAGCAGCAATGAACAGGTTGAGGGCTTATGGATAAAAAACAGTGGCCAAAACAACAAAGGAAACCCCATGGTTGTTGTCTACTACAGGCTGTCCAATCAAGAGGAGCCTGTTGATGAAGTGGTGCTACTTCAGCTACAGGAATCATCCTGGTCCCAGGCTCTGATCCTGCCAGGGGACTTCAGTGAACCTGACATCTGCTGGCAGAGCAACATAGCAAGCTGTAAGCAGTCCAGGAGACTCTTGTGAGTGTGTCAAAAATAATTTCTTAATCTAGGTGACAGACAGCCCAATTAAATGAGAAGTATTACTAGACTCTTGTTTACCAATGTTAATTACAGATGTCAAGATCAGTGACAGTCTGGGCTGCAATGATTACATTCTGGTGGCATTCACAATCTTGAGGGATATCAGCTGGGCAAAGAGTGGAGTCAGGATGCTGGATTTGAGGTATTTCCTAAACTGAAATGGGTGGCATCTCCTGGGAAACTACCTTCAGGGACAAAGAAGCTGAACAGAGCTGGCAGCTCTTTAGGGACATTTTTCCTAAAGCACAACGACTCTTGATTCCCACATGTAAGAAATCAGGCATGGAAGGCAGGGGAATGTTCTGGTAAGGAACGGGAGTTGAATTTGGTGAGGGATGTAAAGAATGGTTAAAAAGGATTCTATAGGTATGTTGGCCCCAAAGGGAAGATTAAAGAAACATGGAATAAATAAGACCAGAGATATTTCGGGTGCTCCATTATTGGAAGTCTTCAAGGTGAGGCTAGATGGGGCCTTGAGCAACCTGATTCAGTGAAAGATGTCCCTGCCCACAGCATGCTGTACTAGCTGACCTACAAAGGTCCCTTCCAACCCAAAGCACTCAGTGATTCTATGCTTCACTGTGTGTTTTGTTAAATATGCCATACATATTACTTACTTTTGCTTCACATACAGTATGTGCACGGGCACTCTATAGATTTCAGCAGTAATACTGTGGATTGTTATGCCAGTGGAATTGAGGTCCATAGAAAGCTGTCCATATGCAAGTCTGTAACTTCTATCTTGTAATCCATTTTTCTTCTGAGTTCTGGCAGCATTCTTAATGGATTTGCAGTATCCTCACATATCTCTAGCCTTCAGAAAAGGAATTTATGAATGATCTTCTTTATGATCTTCACTGAAGAGGTCACACTATTACATACTTTGCTATCTATCATCATTTCTTCCACCACTAATGACTAAAATGTTATGTCTACAACAACTATGGGAGATGATTACATAGAAGAAGTTGCATTGGTACAGTTATCAAATAGCTAGATTATTTTGACAAATGCCACTGAGGACATGTATGAATCTGCTCTCTTTGCCAGAGGCTGCAAAACCTCTGTAATTCAGCTGACAAAGCAGAACATGCGGCATGGATCAGCTGCTCGGTTTCACAGCCCAACATCTTAACTTACATTGTTGAGCCAGCATCTTAACTTAAATTGTCGATGAATTATGCATGCCCCTGGGCATCAGTTTTTTATTTTAACTGGCTGAGGTAACAGGCACTTTGTCTCTTCACCAAGTTGTGATGTTTGGTGGTTAGCTCCAGGAGAGGAGTGGTAACAAACAGTGGGAGGTTGTAAAGGTTTCACTCACCTCAGTTCTTTACTCTGTGACTATGAATCATAAGTCTCTACTTCTTTTACATTCCTCAGCTGCTGGGGGGCAGGAAAAACTCGTGCTGGCATTGTACAGTCCATCACAATGAATGCTCTTGTTCTGAGAGTAAAACACCCTACTCTATAGTCATCCTGCAGGTATCTTGCCCAATTCAATGCAAGGTGTCTTAAGGAAAAGACATAGGTTGTGCCTTAACAACATACTATGCCTGATGCCATTTAAACAAAGTCTTGTATAAAATAGTTGATTCACATTAAGGGTAATCTCAGTGACTAAGCAGGGAATGGGCATGCAACCTTCAACAGAAAATAAAACAAAAAGGCCAAAGTAAATTCTGTAGAACAAAATTGCACTTGCAATTGTTGATTTGGTACTTGAAGTTCCAAGGTAGAAGACAGATGATGTACTGTGGAAGGAGCCTGATTTACTGCAGAAAGCTTTACAAGGAGTTGCAAAATGACATCTGTGGGAACTATCCCTTAGTAAAGCCTGGTAGCTCCTTTTGCATGGCAGGAGGCAGTGTTTGGGTAACTTCCATAGATCACTGCACAGTATCTTTGATAATATTGATGGTACATGTTATTAGAGAAGGGGATCCCACATACCATACTGGCCTTATCTGCATCACTCTGCCCTCGGTGTAAGTCTGTCGCTTCCTTTAATATATTTATGGCACCACGGAGATTTTGTAAGACCAAATCAAAAAGCCAGAACAGTAATGTAAATCTTCAGTTTCTTGTGGACAACAGAAAATTCAACATGAAGAACAATGAATGTTTGATGGTTGAAAAAGAGAAGATACAAACAGGTAAGACATTTTTGGAAACATAATTTGCTCTTTAATGCGATAAGCTTCCTCCCCCCCCCCCCCCCCCCCCCCCATTTCATTTCTGTGTGCACACTTGGGGATACAATAAAGTTCAAATCATTATTCTAGATCTTCCATTAACATGCTTTCAAACAACAAAATTGTGTACTGCAGCTCTGTAGAACTTCCATTTCTAGGTTATTGACACGTAGACAACCTAATGTGTTAGGAAAACATAACTAAGACTTGTCTCGGATTCCAAGAACAGTTGGATACAGAAGATGGAGAAATCCATTTATATTTCATAGAATCATAAAATGGTTTGCGTTTGAAGGCATCTTAAAGATTATCTGGTTCCATTGCCCATGCCACAGGCAGAGACACCTTCCACTAGAAAAGGCTGCTCAAAGCCCTTTCTGACCTGGCCTTTTCCCCTTTTCCTTATGCTTTTTTATTTAAATAAGCACTTGTCTGTGTGAGGGGGGAAAAAGACCTACAAGTCTTTAAATAAATTGGTGTAATATACAGGTTTGGTATAAGGTTTGGATTTAGCAGGATCCTCATAGACGTACGTGCAAGTTTGGGTGTCTCTTCATGGCTGTAATTCTGAACCCAAAGGTTTCTTTAGGTGTAAGAGAAGCATATTGTAAGTGATGTTGAAAGTACTGCAGAAGCAAATTGCTTTAGTGCAAGGCAGGAGAGTTTTCTGAGAAATAAACCAGGTGATATCTGTTAGACTACATAACAGAATGACCACTTCCAGAATGTGAACTCCCATGTATATAGAAAACCTTGAAACCCCACGGCATACAACAGGCACCTCATGAGATAGTTTGTCACACGTAGAAGCGCCTGGAAGTTCCATGTCTGTCAGAAAGTAAAGTACAGTTTTAAACCCCTGTGTATTTCACCTGCTTGGTAATGAAAGCTATTCCTGATTTAAATCACTGAAATCTCCTATTAAACTGAGGGAATGAGGATAGCAGTTCAAGAAGCATGTAGATGTGGCACTTCAGGATATAGTTTAGTGGTCGTGGTGGCTGGCTTACAGTTGGACTCAACCTTAAAGTTCTTTCCCAACCATTATGATTCCATGATCCTAAGAAATAGGCATTTCACTCTAAGTCCCATCACTAACTCAGTGGACTTGATGATCTGTGAGGTCTCTTCCAAACCTGATGATACTGTGATACTGTGAAGTTATCAGGCAATCCCAAGCCCTGCCCGTATTTCCCATGCACATAAAATGAGCTTTGCCTGAAAACAAGCACGTCTAGTCCTGATTCGTGTCCCTCCATCAAACTTTTTTTAGTCTTTTTGCCAACGAAGCAGTGTCTGGGATTATCTCTGACACCAAATCGCTTTTATTTATTTTTCCTCTTTTTTTTTTTCGTTGTTGTAGGCTTCTCCTGCCCATATCACAGCTCCGTGCAGCCGCCGCCAAGCCCAGCCGGGACGCGTCTCTGACACCTCAGGCCTCCGAGTCTGCGATCCTTCGGCTCCGGAGGGGACGAAAGCAGCCCCCCTGGGCTCGGGCCGGCACCTCGCCCCACCTTAGCCCGGCCCGGCCCATCCCCGTCGCACCCCCGGCTGCCACTAGAGGGTCTCGGCGGGAGAGCGAGGCAGACGGGCTAGGCACATGCTGGCCACTCCTGCTCCACAGGTGGCGGAGACGGTACGGGGCGGGGGGACAGACCGGGAGGGGCCGCTAGAAAGCACCTCCCACGGCTCCCCCCACTGCTGCCCCCTGACCTGCCCTCCATGTTGCCGGCTTCCTCCCGCTCCGTTGCCCCTACCGCTTAACCCTTCCTCTCCCGGCTACCCTCTTAAACGCGACGGTAAGGTGGGAGGAGTCGTTCCTCCTCTCTCCACAGTGCACGGCCGGCACAGCGCAGCCCCTCCGCAACCTGGCACCGCGGGGCGGGGCGTTCCTGGCCGGGGGCAGGCCGCAGCCGCCGGCTGCCCCTTTCCTCCACCCACACCCCCCGCGGTGCCGGAGGGGTTCGGAGCGTCGCGGCCGCCCTCCACCTGCTCGGTGCTTTTGTTTGGGGACGGAGGTGGAGGAGAAGGGTAGACGCCCCTACGTGTGGCGGGGCGGCACGGACACGGCTCTAGCGTGACACGGGACTCGTGGACCCTCTCGCCGTCTTTGTCTGGCGGCCGGTCCGAGCTGCTCTTCGCTCCTCCTCTCTTAAGAGGGATCGTTCTGCGAGGCTGTCGCCTTTTGTGGAGGGGCGAGCTGCTGCCCAGCTGGGGAAGTTCGCGGTCCATAGTGGCTTCCATCCTCGTTTTTGGGGCAAAGGGACGGAGGTGGGAGCACTTCTCCCCGTCGTGCTCTTCCAGGCATCCCGCGTTGCTCGGCGGCGTTCGCCCCGCTGCCAAGTTATCACAAGTTGGAGCCACCCCCCCGCCACCGGGTTCTGGCCTCGGCGTGAGACAATACCGCGGGCTGCGGAGGAGGAGGGGTGGGCGGGAGCTGCCTTCCCTCGCCGCCGATGGGGCCGGGCAGGACGGCGCTGCGGGGCGGGTAGGTGGCTCCAGGGGCTGCCGCCGGCGGGCGCGCACCGGGGAGCGGCCAGCAGAAGCAGGCGAGCCCCGGCCACGACGGGCGCCGCTGGCGGCGCGGGGGCTTCATGGAGGACGTGAGTCTGCGGAACGGGCGTGAGCGGCTGGCCAGCAGTGACCCGCGGCTCGGTGCCATGCTGGTGGAACCAGGGCCAGTGGTGGTGATGGTGGAACAGCGGGCAGCGGAGAGCTACAAGCTGGTGGAGGTGCTGCTGACCGGCGGGGCTCCTTGGGGTTTCACCCTGAAGGGCGGACGAGAACACGGAGAGCCTCTCATCATCACCAAGGTAAGAAGCGTCGGAGGGGTGGAGGTGTTGGGTCCAGCCGGCTCCATTTTGCCGTGGCCGCGGCTGTGACACCCCAGTGGTGGCAGCGGGCCCGGTCCGGCCACGCCGCCTGCCCGCAGCCCGGGGCGCACCGCGGGGCAGGGCGGCTGTGGTGGTGCGGCCGGCCTCGGCGCAGGTGCTGCCGAGCCGGCTTCCTGACGAGGGTGCTCTGCAGGCCCCAAGGCGGCCGTTAGCGCCGGTGGAAAGGGTGCCTGTGGGTGCCAGGCGCATCCCAGCACTGCTGGGGGCAACAGGTTGTTGGGCGCAGCTAGCGCGTCGGCTCCGACCAGTAGCAGCTGGTCGGGCTTAGTCCCCATTAAAAGCACAAGGCAGTCGCTGCAAGGAGCTGGTAGCTTGCTGGGGTGACCCCACTGCCAGCAAAACGCAGTCCGAAATCGTACGCTTCCTTCCCTCCGGGCACCTGGCGCAGAAGGGTTGAACAGTGAAACTCGACTCTGAGGCTGAGTTTTCTCCGCTGCTGTTACACTTGTAAATTTAAAATAATTAGGGCAACCTTTGGTATCTCTCTTCTTTAAACAAAAGGTTCTGCTCCGAAGACGAGGGGGGAGGGGGAGACTCCTGGGTATATCATCACTTTTTTATTTCCTTCTCATTTTCTCATTGCTTGTATATTCATTGGCCTTCTAGACTCACAGCTTTAATCTTGGTACCCTGGGTATGAGTTAGAGAAATACATGATGTTTTCTAGAAAGTGTTTCTCATCTGGGTGTGTTTTGACTTCAGAATCCCCATCCTCAGTAATTGCTGGATTTTGTTGTTAAGACAGCTTTCTTATTACACAGTGACAACACATTAAAATAGATCCATATGTAGTTGGCAGCGGAAAAAGTCACATTAGTGAAGCACATTTTGCACAGGATCTGTAGGAAAGATGTGTGTGCTTTGTGTACAAGTCCTGCGGCTTCTGCCTGTTTCCATTTTAGAAGTGCCCAGAAAGTGTCAGAGGTCATCAAGTCCAGTTTTATCCACAGCAGAAATTCTCCTAATCTTATTTTGCAGCTGGCTTCATTGTGAGTTGATTCCTTTTGTGCTCACTTTTGAAACAACTGCATTATGGACTTCACAGTTTACACTTTTGCAACCATCTTTCTCTAGATCTGTAGTGCTGTTCTTCAAGAAAGTGTCAGAAGGTGCATATGCTGAAAAATTACTGGATGTCTGCTGGCCTCTATGCCGAACTGCAGAATTTCAAACCTGGAACATCTGAGGAAAGGAGAAAAGAGCTACTAGTTATCAAATGCCAAGTCAAACAATTCCGCCTTTCTGATAATGGCTAGTAAGTGCTACATTTAAAGGCCGGTCAGTGGTACTTACTCGTAATGTTACCTAGGTATTAAGTAGCAAGCTTGGGTATTTGTGGCACGAGGCTGTGGCTGTGATAGATGGAGAGAAGTGTCTGGGTAGGGGAACCTTGTCAGCTGGATCTTTTGCAAGGGAATAATTAAGGAGAACCACAGGCTTGATACCTCCTGAAGGCATGCCGCTCAGTGGAGGAAAATCTGAGTCCATCGATGCTGATCTAGGAAGAGGAAATAACCTGGATTCAAATGCATAGAACTAGTTTTGAAACCAGGGACTGGAGCTCATGGTGTTGAGTTGTTTGGTGGTTTGGGTTTTTTTGTTTAGTTGTTTTTTTTTTCCCCTTTGTACAGCTTCTAGAGGCAGAAAGCTACTGGAAATAATAACTTAATGCCAGTTGGTTAAAACAGTCCCTCATTGCGTGAGTAAATGTAAAGTTTGTCTCCTGTTGGCTAAAGAGAGCCCTGACCTGTAGTTACCTCTTTGCTGAGCACTCCTGGGGGTTGCCAGGCTGCCACAGGGGAGGCGATGCTTCTCTCTCTGTAGCAAGTGCTCTCCCTTCTCAGGTGGGGTGGTGGCTGGTCAGTGGGAGGATTCAAGAAAACCTCCTGGACCGAATTCTTCAGGATAACTTTGAAAACCCTTCTGTTCTTGTGGATTCCAAGTGTATTTAAGCATGAGCTGGCTTTTGAGCTCTGTTTCTCTTTAGCCCAGAGTGGCTCTGGGAAAGTGAGGATGGATGACGCCAACTGCTGCTTTTTAAGGAGAGGAATGTGACAAGGTGTGAATGGAGTCTCAGATAGCAGCTACTTAAGGGGGGCATTTCTAAAATCCTGCCTGTCTCCTTTCTCACTGTTTTCTCAAAAGCATGATCAGCCTTTGAAGAAAGTTGCACCTTTATGTAAATGCTGGGAAGTCTGTGGTGTATTTCCTGCTTTCCCGAGCATATGTAACTATATTAGTTACCAGAAAAGTAGCACCAGAAAATGAGGTAATTGGGAAAAAAATTAGTGGGTGCCTATTAATTTCGCAGCACATCCTCCTGGATGTTAATTTGTCTATTTCACTTGCTGACAGAAAGGGCAATTTTTGTTAGAGATGTAGGAAGAGTCCGGGGTAAGGAGAACTGCAAACACGATTTGAGAATCTATGAGCCAGAAATCTAGTCAATTAGAACAGAAGTAGCCATCCATCTAACAAATCGCCAATAATCAAGGAGGGGAAGGAATGCTAAAGATGCGAAAACGAGTCCAGCCTCAGCAGAGGGATAAGCAAGTGTTTAGCCTCTGGAATGCCGAGAGGGAAAGCACTTTACCCTGGGGGAGGTCAGCATCTAGTCGTGCTGCTGGTGCCCAGTAATGGGCCCTTTCTGTAACTGAAACAAGACTTGGAAAAGTAGTCTTGAATCAGGTAGGTAGAATGTCAAGTTCACCTGCCAGGTGTGAGTTTGTTATTTTTGTTTCTCCTTTTCCTTTATCCTTTCTTTCCTTTTTCTTTTGTTTCTTCCCAGCAACGGGCAGAGAGGAAAACGAAGCATGATACAGCTTGCTCAATCTTTAAACATCGCTGGTCTCCTAAAAGTTGCCCCACCCTCGTGCAAATGGTGTTGCTACTATTTAAGAAAAAAAAAAAAAGTCTAATAGCGTTGTTATTGTGTTGCTTACTACTCTTTTTGTGATTTCCCTTTAGGAGAAAAAAAAACGTGCTTTACATTTTTTCTAATCTCTGCACGTGTGGATGATAACATTCCAAAAAAATTGCCCGAAGGCAGCTTGTTCTTGCCTAATTTGACATCTCGAAAGAAAGGATTTGCTTTTTATAGCAGCATGTGTGTTTCAACAGAAGGTGAAATGATGATTTTGAGGATTTTAATTAGAAGTCTAGCAAGCCTTAGGTTTCCCCCTCTTTTTAAAGAAACAGACACCAAAGATGGAGATAGAATCAGAATCAACCAGGTTGGAAGAGACCTCCAAGATCATCCAGTCCAACCTAGCACCCAGCCCTAGCCAATCAACTGGACCATGGCACTAAGTGCCTCATCCAGGCATTGCTTCAACACCCCCAGGGATGGCGAATCCACCACCTCCCTGGGCAACCCATTCCAATGGCAAATCACTCTCCCTGTGAAGAACTTCCTCCTAACATCCAGCCTAGACACCTCCCTTGGCACAACTTGAGACTGTGTCAGATCATCCTAGAAACTACGAAAATGAAAAGTTGATCTTGTGAAAAACTCCCATAACTGCATCATCTTGATTATTTTAAAGTGACTCTTATCCGAGATAACCAAATTGTAGTGCTAGTCACAGCATTGATTGTGGGTGATGGATAGAAGTCATTTCACTTGCTGTACTAACAATATCCTTTGGAACTCTAAAGTTGTTCTGCAGTCAACGTTATCCCTAGCACATTAATAAATATGAAAACATTCTAGTTCATGCATTACAAGAAAGATTGATGTATCCTTGAAATTCCTCTTTAGTATCAGCTTTACAAGGGCCAACAGCCATACCTCCTCGAGCTATGATCTCATTTCAGGCTAATCAAGGTTGGGCTTGGCTGGTATTTCGGCAAGATTTCCAAGTGAAACCTGGACTGTTGCAAGAAGTTTTGTTGTTGATTTAGTAGATAGGAGTTCTTGCCTCCTGAATCAGCGCTGAATTCGTGCCCCAGCTGGAGGTGCTGTCTTTCAAGAAGAAACAGTATCAGTCGCTCTGAATCTCTGTTTTTTTCCCTCTCTATTCCATTGCTGCCCTAATGTGCTCCTGTCTGTGGTCAGGTGTAAATTGTCATTTGTTTAGCCTAATAATTAGTTAAATTGTTCGAAAGAATGCGTCTCTTTTAGCTGGCTGCAAGACTTCTTGTAACTTGTATCAACTTATTCTTTCAGTAGGCGGTGAAGTGGTTCCACTTTTCATGAACTAGTTCTGTATCTTTTGCTTTTAGATGCGTTTTTAAATCCAATTACTTACATTGCTCTAGCTCAACAATATTTAGAGAGGAAAACTTGAACATTAATGGTGATGTAGGTGAAGGAATCAACGATATTTTCAAACACAGATACCAGTTGTGTCCCTGAGGCTGTTGGCTGTTTGAAATGAGCTGCATTGCTGGTAGGCATTTACACCTTGACTCTGAGTGTTGATATCCAGAAAACTGGCATTTACTGATAATCCTAGGAAATTACAGACTGAAATTACTTCAACATAAATAAGTGTAAACACATTTGTTACATTTATTTATTGCATCTGTGTTAGCAGCTGATTTTTAAGTTATTAGGAGTCATTGTACTATGGCAGGAGAATGAGTTCTAACCTAGATTTAATTTTCTTCGGGTCTAGAAAGATAATACATGGAGGAATACTAATTCTGTTTTGTTTTAGTCATCAAAACTAGGAAAAGTTACTGACCTGTATGAGCTGTAATTTGAACATGTATTTCACCCATCGATTTTAGAAATATGTATAAAATCACATCCTGCATTTTGGTTGAAACCTTTAGGGATTTATTGTTTGGGGAGGTTTGGCCTGAATTGGACATTTTCTTTGTACTATTAAATTTGATACTGAGAAATTTTAGGAAATAGAATTAATGCCTTCTAATTAAAATGGTGTCATGTAGCTAATTTTTTTTTTCCTTGCCAGATATGTTAAAAGTTGGATTTTTTTTTTAGTGATGTAGAAGCTGTTTTGAATGGTGTGACTAGTTGCTGCATCCCGGGTCCATTATCGGAAGCTCGTTTGCTTTGATGAAAGAAGATGTTGCTATTTACTTTGTTAAGCTTTAGTAAGATGATTGACAAAGGGAATGTTCAATTTTAACGTTCTAATGACTGTTGAAATAGCTCTTTATTATGACTGTTAATTTACTGACAGAATGGAGCTTACGACTCAGTAAGTGTAAATGGTCTAGCTGTGGAAGTGTGAAGCTTGAGAGGGCTTTTTTGAGTGAGCATTAACAGCTGAATTGCACCAGTACTGGAAATTCCGTTCTAAAGCTCATTTGGATATTGCTACATTTGATCTACAGAGTGTGGGCAGCTTAAATGAGAGGGCAGGATAAAAGGCTTGTGACTTGAGAAGCTTCATATCACTTGAACAGTGTGAGAGAGTGATTTAAGAAGCACGAGTGAGTAGTGCCCTTGCAGTCCCGGACTGCAGCATTCTCATGTGCATTTTTGCACTACATTTCAGGACAACAATCTTCCTGAGGAAGAGTCAGAATGCTGTGTTTAGTTCCTCACTAAAAGTAAACTTTTAACTTGTGGAAATACTAATCACTTCCAAATTGCATGTGTTTCCCTCTTCTGAATTTCCCTCTTCTGAATTTCCCTCTTCCAGTTACGTAGACAGAAGTGGTCTAATCTGTCATAATTGGTTTAGTTTAAAACAAAAGCAAAAAAAGAAAGAAATCACTCAGAGTTGTGGAGTCTGGCAGAGGATTGATGTGTTCCTGTGAATGGTTACTGCAGTAGGAGTTAGTGGGGTCACCCATTGAAATGTGTAGTCTGCTTAAAGGCCAATTTAAATTTCTCTTAGTGACTGCTGATACTTTTCAGTGTGAATTTTGGATGCTACTGTAGACATTACCATAAAAAGACCAGCAAAAGACCTCTAGTTACTGTTTGCTGCTGTCAAAAAAAAAGCCAGTAATACCATTTATTACTTAGTTATCCATCATGCTTGTGGTGTGACTTTGGTGGTGTTTTTTAGATTTTGATTGTTTTGTTCTGGGTGCTTGGTTTTGGGGTTTTTTTGTGTGTTAGAGGGAAACCCAGTGCAGGCTTCTGTGGTGTTTATGAATATGCTTTACTCAGTAGACTGTATATATTTTTTTCCTGCAGAACTTGATTCATTATTTCTTCTCTTGCTTAATGAATATTTAAAGTATGGGAGTGTGGAAAGAACAAGGTAAATGGGAAATGAAACCTGGTCATGAATACATTAGAACAACTGTTAAGTAGTAATCAAGCCAATATTTCATCAGATATGTGAGCTTTTTTCTTCTTGAGGAAAGTAATTTGTCTTTAATCTTCCTATGCATGTGTAATCTGCACAGAGTATGTGTATGTGGATCTAGTTCTGTGGGTCACTTTATTCCAGAAGGCTGAAACAAGTCCCAACTGTTAAGCCTATTTTCCTATTTTTTAACTTGATATATATACATAAGAGGGATGGTGCATGAAGAGTTTGTTGGTGTGTTGGGGTTTTTTTTGTTTGCTTTTTCTCTAGGATGAAACAAGTTTGAAACACTTCTAATTCCACATAGTGCAGTGTTTCTAGTTTCTTGAAGGATATGGAGCAGGTATGCTGTGCTATCCTGCCCCAAACCCCTTCCCAGGAATACTGTTCACTACTATTCAGTACTAGATCTAAATTTTGTATCATTTGTAACCTCACAGATCTGGTCCTATATAAGCAAGATGGAATGGAAGGTTTATGGAATGGTTAATTGAACTACTGTTGTTTAAATGCATTCATTCAGTATTAGGAAACGTCTACAAAGTTTGGAACTGTAACAAGTGTCAAAATTCAGCTTGATGTAGAATGTCCCTTGTATCCTTCATATTTACTTTGCCGAGCAGCTGACTTTTAGAGGTGTTCACCCAGACTTCAGTTAGGTATTAAACAGAAGTAGGTATTTTTTGAAAGTGATTTGTAGCGTTTAAATTAGATATGGCTTAAGTATTCTAAATTGCCTTCTGAAGTTGCCTACCATTGGCTGTCAATTGTGTGAGAAGCTGGGGAAACCCATGGCTCCTCAACACAACCTAGGTTCCTACACAGGTGCCTGTAGTGAGATGAAATGTACTTGAGAAAGGTTGTTGCCTGGCTGTTTGCAATGTGTGTGCCTGAACCTAAGCCCATGGAAAAAAAATCTTTATTTCACTGATTTTGCTTTGTTTCTGAACATCACAAGAATATGGCTTTTTAGTTTGATCTCTTGAGCTAATTAATGGAGAGCCATAGAGTGCCAAAGACTTCAGACATTTGTGCAATTAGGAGAGAGCTCCCTTTCTCTCCCTTTAAGCTAATACAGCATCAGTATTCAGTCTGTAGTTAATTCAGGGCATTCGTGGTAAGCACAGGTCAGGTCACAAAGATGAATGACTTCTGCAACATAAGTTATTGACACCTTTTTTTTAGTGGCCGCCATGTGTACCTGAGGGTCACTGTGGTGTACTCAACTCTCCAAGGCAGAAAGATCTGGCTGCTTAGTAAATGCTGGAAATGTAGCAAATTACTGCTTTGTGGAACTAAGTAGCTGTTGTCAGGTACAAAATTCTTGAGTTGGCTCTTAAAGTAGAAACAGATGGAGCAGGGTGTTTGGTGGTAGAGGTGATTATTTCAGAGTTCTTCTGAAGCCCAATGAAATGGCAAAAACAACCAAAAGCTTTAAACTGCTGAAGCAAGGGCACGGTAGCACTGAGTAGGCAGCTTTGTGTCAGTGTGCCTATGCTTCTCCTGCCTCATCCCATGTTGAAGTCATCTCTGTGCTCTCTCCTTCTATTTCTAAATTACTCTTTTAAATCTTTATAATCTTCTACTTATATAATATTTGATGGGTGTGGGTAAATATGGATTAAGAAATGTCATGTTTCTTAGATACTAAATTTCTAGAAGATTGTACTTAGAAAGTTTTTGAAGGGTGTAGTAGCCTGCTGCTCAAGGGTGGTGCAAAGAGGAAAAGGTAGTCTCAATGACTGAAATCTATAAATAATGAATATAGAGGGACCTTTACTGTAGCTCTTGGGAGGCTGATAGTGAGGATGTTCTTAAAGTAGTTTGTCTGAGTGATCTTTTAGAAGGAAAATGGCTCATTATGGAGGCTCCTCTTGTTGCTGTGATTGTAGGTGGAAGCTTTCTTAGCTCTTTCAGCAACCATGGTTCTGAGATTTAGATCATTTCTGTACTTGCAGTTCTCTAGTCCTTTGCTGTGTGTTTGTCTTATCTGCAGCAGCGTACTCATCCTGGAAGTAACAGAGATACGGTTCAGCAGAGATTGTAGGAATGCTCTTGCTGGTATGTGAAGCTGAATTAAATTTAGTTTGCATGAAACTAATTCAGGACCTTTTTTAAAATGGAAACTTATGAACTTCATTCTAAGTTGTGTGTGCTTCTGTTCTTTTTCTTTTAAATGGAAAAAAGATGCAGGTGTTAGTGAAACTTACTGGAAACATAATCCAGAGCCTTTTAAAGTGTCCAGACTCTTTAATTTTAGAGTAACAAGTTCATCCTCAGTCCTCCTATTATATTCTCTATATAATGGACTCACAGTCAAATCTGAAGTTGAAGCAGGGAGGGATCTGTCAGTGGGATGAAACGACAATAAACATGTTCAAAAGTGAGGTCACAGGTATCTGCTGCTAAACCAGAAGTTACTGCTTCAGTACTTTCCCTCTTCGGTAAAAGAGAAGGTTATTCTAAAAATCCTTTCATGAATCTAGAAAACCAGATTATTTTGTGGTTTTTTTTCTGTTTCTTGAGGTGAAACACTTTGTTACACATTTGCTGTGAAAGCTTTCAACGTAAACTATGAAGCAGCGGTATCTCCCACTTGCCCAAATACATACTAACTGTTCAGTATTCTTGAGGAAATAAAGCTCTAACTCGTTTCACTAAACGTTAGAAAATGTTACTGTTGGAGGCTGACCATACTTTTTGTGGAAGCTGTGTCTTTTTCAGTGAGGTGCTATAATCTTTTGGGATAGTATCGTAGAAACATGATTTCATGGTAAAGGAAGCGAAACACTTCCTACACAGTATCAGTTAGTCACCACTGTGTTAATTTTCATAAGCAAATTAGGTGCAAAGATGAGTTTGTGGGTGTCTAGCTGGCTGATATCTGATCTAGCATTCTCCAACTCCTGGTGAGTATTTGGATTCTGGATAATGAAATAATTACTGTGAATAGCTTTCATTCCTCTACAAATACATATTTTGTCAATCCAGAAGAAAGGAGAACATTAGGTTTTTCATTAGAGACATTTGCAGTTGCTGAGATTTTTGCCCTATGTTGTGGGTTTGTTTTTAATGGAACAGCAAAGCATCCATTTCAGTCATTTAAATGAAAAAAAGATGCAAGTGTACTGTGTTGACATAAAGTAGTGTTTTGTTGGGTGTTTATATATGGAAAGAGTTTTAAGGTAGGGAAAACTTGAAGCTTCAGGTATCTGTTAAATATAATTGATGTGTAGAAAAATATTTAAGAGAAGTATATACTTTCAAAATCAGTTTTTATAAACAGTTTGTAATCTGTTTCTTGCGTGACTACTTTGGTAAAAGTGCCTTTTTTAGAGAACCTTTTAAATTTAGAAATAAGCAATGTCTTATTCTGAGTCTGGAAGCTGTTATGTAAATGCTGGATTCTTTTAAATGCAACTGTAATGTCATAATATTATTTCTGCTTTCCAAAAAACCAGTGGGTCAAAACTTCAGAGCTCTCAGGTAGATTTTTTTTTTTCCTTGTGAAATATATATGTACTTAGTATGTGCAAGAGCTTTTGTGTTTAGTATTTTTCCTTTTCCCAGTCCCATAAAATGTAAACCCCAACAACTTGCTCTCCTGCTTATAAAACTTAAGCTGTAGTGCAAAATATTTCCCCCTCCCCTCTCTAGTCTTTACCTTCTGGGAACTTGGTATTTTTTCTTGGCTGCTGGGGGAGATTGCTACTGAGAGTGGAGAGGAAGGTTGCACCTTTCCTGATACCTTGGACACCTGAGCAGTTTTTGTGATTGCTCAATCTGGTGTTAGGGAGGAGTGTAAGGCAAGTCTTCTGTTACTCAACTGAATTTCTTCAAGCTGATTAAGGAAATCATCATCTTAAAAAAAATCGTAGCTGTGACCTATTATGTCAAAATTGTAGGTGATTAAAAAATGTGAGGGTGGAGATTGCATGTGGCAGTTTGGTGGTGATTTGGTTCCATGAAGCCAGTGATAAGTCTGAGTTTGCAAAGCTTCCACACAGAACCCTGTGAGAAGCAATGGACTACAAATATTAATGAACTAGGAACTGGAAGATTTAGTAAATAATTACATCTTTTGCTACAGGTTGGTTGTATGCCTCTCTGGAGTTGCATGACATCTTTGTTCTGGTGTTGAATACAGCTATCAATATTTATCACAGTATCACCAAGGTTGGAAGAGACCTCATAGATCATCAAGTCCAACCCTTTACCACAGAGCTCAAGGCTAGACCATGGCACCAAGTGCCACGTCCAATCCTGCCTTGAACAGCTCCAGGGATGGCGACTCCACCACCTCCCCGGGCAGCCCATTCCAGTGTCCAAATTTACTTACATCACAGAAGTCTGTTGATTGTGAAACAGGCTTGAGGTGTAACTGCTGAATTATTATGGTGATAAGGACTTTATAGTCATTTTTAGTAAAACCCAGAACTCAAGTATATGGAAACCCTAGTACACAGATTTGTCTTAAAGCCATGGTTGAGTAGTTCTTCCTGACAACAGAAACCAATGCATTGTGTATCCTCAGCATTCATCATTAATAACGTACTGAAGTGTACTATTAGATCTCTTTTCACAAAATTAAACCCACTAGCTACCCAAAACGCACAGTAGCTCTCAGTGCCTCAGAAAAAAGGAGATTAGTGGAGTGAGACAAGCTGTCAGCACCTGAGTGGGAGGAAAAAACCCAACCATAATATGAGCTTCTTACATAAAAGGTCAATCAGACAATTGAATCTGAATTTTGAAACATTTGTAAGCAATAAAGCTTCATAAGGAAATACATTCTTTCAGCAAAAATATAGGTCCTTGCTGACCACTTGAATTTCTGTCAATATTTGATGACTGTGGACCTACTTGCACCACCTTAGTAGAAATACACTGCCTGCAGCTTGAAGATTGATGGTGAATTTATGGTTCATTATCATTTGAGGTGATAGTGATTTAGACTAAAAGTGTCAGCAGAATGAAAGGAGCCTGTACATATTTGTCTGCTGTAAGAAGAAAACTTAGAGTTGGTTTCAGCAGCAGCACTGACTGGGGGGGCTACCATTTGCTCCAACATAACGCATCAACGATTGCTACAATTGTCCCATGTTTCAACCTAAAGATGTTGGGCTAGCATAGGCTTCCATCCTAAATGCAGTGCTGCAAAGAGCAAGTCTTTAGCAACCTGTTTTATTTTGCTGAAAGCTGACTGGGGAAGTGTTGCATGAGCAATTTAATTAGCTGATTAGAGGGAGTGGAGATGAGCAGCAGGGAGTGGCAATGTGATGGTATACAGTCACACCCCACAGTGACTTGCAGACTGCAGTCCTTTTGACTTCCAGTGGAAGTTGAAGTATGGAAATCATTTTAGAAAATAGGAGATAAACATTTACAACTTTTGAATTTTCATTAATGATTAGTCCAAATCCAGACTCTGTACTCCTTCATCTCATGATTTCAAGAAAATATAATCAGGACAAAATGGACATAACTTAGGAAGGTCAGAGTATAAAGAGATATTTCACACTCGAGTGCATGTTCACTAGATCTCAGCACTAAATTAACTCACAATGCTTAGTAACTAGGATTGCTTTGGTTGTGGGTGCCTGTTTGTCTAAAGGCTTTGAATTTTCTGGGGTATTTGATGTTGACTGCAGTTTGCTGTGGTCAGGTCTTCTCTTTGAGTTCTGGGAATAGCTTCTGTGAGAGTTTCTTGGCACAGCTTGTTCTGATGTGCAACAAAATTCATTGTATGTGTTTAAATAATGCAACAATCTCTAGGAGTCTGTTATTAATGTTTTTGAACTTTAGACTGAAGAGTGTGGGGTTTTTTTTTCTTTTAGATTGCTGATTTAACTCTTCTGTAGCAGCTCCATTGCTAATTTAATTACTTCTTGGTCACTGGAAGGCTGTATCTAGATCTAGACTGTTGCAAAACATTTCAATCAAACTTATTCATGGATGCATTTGGTTCTGTTAATAATTAGATTGCCATCCACCTTCTAAAACACAGTCAACGTCCTGAGAAGCAGCTCTTCTCTGTCCACCAAGTTTTGTGTTGTAATTCTTGTTTGCAGTAAATTAAGGAGAGGAAGGATGCAGTATACCATTTAGCCATGAAATTTGATATGTTATTATGTATGGTTGTAAGCGTGGGCTTGGGTTGGATATATAACTCTATGTGTGTATGTTTATAACTTAGAGGCATACTAGAGAGTATTTACTGTGTAAATCATATACTTGTAATAGGTTTTGTGCTTTTGATTTTGGTTGGTTGGTTTGGCTTTTTGGTGTTTTTTGTCTTCTGTTAAAAAAACAAAACCAAGCCTGTCATCCTAATGATGTTCATGCAGTTTTATCAACTGAACTGCAGTTTTCCTAACTAACAGGAGCAACAAAAGGTGGTTGTTTCCTATGAGGGCTACTCACCCATCAGTTTTAGTTTTCTCCACTGCTGAGTTTGTTTGGATTCAAGAACTTGGTGTCCAGGTTTTGGAGGGAGTGTGTTGTGCTTGCCTTGTCATGCCAGTGCTTGGTCCCAGCCTTAACTGAATTTTCTTCAACCAGTTCCAGTTCTACTTCTTTTTATCTCACCTAGAAATCTTTAACTGTTATTCTCATTTAAGTGGTTCTGGATTCAACTCAACAGTCAAAATCGTCTTTCATTACCAGCTTCTCTCTATTTCTAAACCTTGGTTTGCCCTTCTCAGACACATGTGGTTTGATTTGTATGGCCTCCTTTCCTTAAATTTCAAACCTGCAAAATGTTGGCATGGAGCATCTGAAGGATCTCCTCAGAGGACTTTCCGTTAATTGAAACTTTCAATAGCTGGATGCTTTCAGAGGTGTTAAACTCAAGTAGCACAAGGCTTGTATGCATGTAGACAACCACATATGCATCCTAACCAGATTGTTTCAAGTTAAGTTGCATTTTAATGTAAACACTTTATTTCTTCATTTGTTTCCTTAAACTGAAATGATTCATCCAGTTTCAACTTTGAAAATTTGAAGCTAATCCTATGAGGAGAGGTTGAGGGAGCTGGGCCTGTTTAGCCTGGAGAAGAGGAGGCTCAGGGGTGATCTTATTACTGTCTACAACTACCTGAAGGGGCATTGTAGCCAGGTGGGGGGTGGCCTCTTCTCCCAGGCAACCAGCAATAGAACAAAGGGACACAGTCTCAAGTTGTGCCAGGGTAGGTATAGGCTGGATATTAGGAAGAAGTTCTTCACAGAGAGAGTGATTTCCCATTGGAATGGGCTGCCCAGGGAGGTGGTGGAGGCACCATCCCTGGGAGTCTTCAAGAAAAGACTAGATGAGGCACTTAGTGCCATGGTCTAGTTGACTGGCTAGGGCTGGGTGCTAGGTTGGACTGGATGATCTTGGAGGTCTCTTCCAACCTGGTTGATTCTATGATTCTAACATGTACAGTAGAAACCTTCTGCCTAATTGAAATACAGCAAATTCATCATCCACTGAACGAAAATTTGATGTCATGATGGGAAATATTGAACAAACCTAACTAGTGAAGTGGCTGATACCATTTATGTTTAATTACCAAAATGGATCTTGGAGTAAGATGAGGACATAAAATTACTCTTGTCAAACCATGGCTGAGTATGACAGAGCATGGGAACAGGCTGCCCAGAGAGGCTGTGGGGTCTCCTTCTCTGGAGACTTTCAAAACCTGCCTGGATGTGTTCCTGTGTGAATTACCCTAGGGGATCCTGCCTTGGCAGGGGGGTTTGACTCGATCCCTGGAGATCTCTTCCAGCCTCTAACGTTCTGTGATTCTGTGAGATGCTACCTCATTAGAAAGGTGTAATAGGGAAATAAGGGCAACCAAAGGGTCTGCTTTGTGATACAGTGAAGAGGAAGTTGAGGTCTTGCAGGAAGAGCAGTGATTTTTGTTTTTCTAGTTGTATTTGAAGTTAATCAGTCTGCTTTTTTTAATTCCAAGCCAGAGTACACATAACAGACTGTGACCTGAAAAAGTATCCTGTGAATATTGGTATGCAACAGAGCACATTGTTTTTTCTCTGCCTTTGTGACTCATACAGCCAAAATGTCTCATCCAGCTTTAGTTTTGAAGACTGTCTAGCAAGGTTAGTGGATGCTTTGTGGTATCTGATGATATTTGTCCAGGTGAGGATTAAATTGTAGCAAAATACCAGGAAAATGTGTCTGCTTTTCTGGGATACTCTGAGAGTGATTTCCCTTTCTGGTTACTCTGTGAATTGAGACAGGAGAATAATGTAGTAGTTACACATTTTAAAAAGCAGAACTAGCTTTAATGCACAGTGGCAGAAAAGGAATTTTCCATTCTTGTGCACTTATTATTTAAAGCTTGCAGTTTTGGAAGGGAAGCAGGAACACCTTATGACCTCCAGCACATTCCAGTGTTTAGGTTTTGAGGGGGAGGAAAAAAAAAAACTTCAAATACATTTTGTTCTTATTTGATTTACATTCACAGATCTATTTTCTGAACCTACCAAATTTTGATGGATTATAGTTTCTCAGAGGCTTTCAAGGTTGTATAATTGCATCTTGAAGTTCATAAACTGAGTTACTGAGTGCTGGACCTCAATCAATATTGAAGCGCTGGAAATAAAGGAAACCTGTAAGCTGTCTCTCTCTTAGAGCACTTCTTGTACCGCAGTTCCAAGCTGTGCATGCAAGATGAGGACTCTCTTGGAAGGCATTTTTCTAACTGCCAGCTGTGGGAAATTTCAGATGCAGTGCCATCAGAAAAAAGGGGAGAGTGCCATCTTGGGTGTTACAGATAAGAGTGCAGTCACCACAAATGAGGGGGTGTGTTCTTTTTAATTTGGTGCATGACAATTGACACTGGCTTCAAATTTATTAAGAGGATATTGAAAATTGAATAAGAAACTGGAAAGCAGTGTGACAATTACTTAGAAATGGACAAAATGTTTTTCACTCAAGGAAATTGTTAGATATTTTTAACCCAACAAACATGAAGACATTGTAGCCAGGTGGGGGTTGGCCTCTTCTCCCAGGCAACCAGCAGCAGAACAAGGAGACACAGTCTCAAGTTGTGCTGGGGTGGGTATAGGCTGGATGTTAGGAGGAAGTTGTCGCCAGAGAGAGTGATTGGCATTGGAATGGGCTGCCCAGGGAGGTGGTGGAGTCGCCATTCCTGGAGGTGTTCAAGCAAAGCCTGGCTGAGGCACTTAGTGCCATGGTCTGGTTGACTGGCTAGGGCTGGGTGCTAGGTTGGACTGGATGATCTTGGAGGTCTCTTCCAACCTGCTTGATTCTATGGCAGAATAAATGCTAGCTAATCTATAAAACTCTGAATTCATCACAGAGGAACTGAGCAGTGAAACTTCTGACAGATACCACTCAGGTTAAGTACAGGAAGAAATGGATTTTGTTTTGTATTGCATTGTGTTTTCAGGATACTCAGATGAAAATATGTGGCTTTGTTGGCAGTTTAACACAGCTTTAAATGCCTGTTTTTCCATGAGCACAAGATTGTTTATGTAAGATGGGAGATCCGGTCTGACTCTGAAAAGGTACAGTGGTTTTCATTCATCAGTTCAACTGCAGATGACTTTTGAGATTAGAGCTGATAGCACTGGAATTTCTTCAGTAATTCTTCAGATTTTATCCCTGTTTCTGTCTCAAAGGAATAATTTCTTCAGTTCTGGCAAAATCACTGAGCTTACTTAGATACAAGTTGTAATTAAATTATTCTCCTTAATGTTTTATCTCTATATATTAAGAAGAGTGTGGCCAGCAGGTCAAGGGAGGCTCACCTCCCACTATGCTCTGTCCTGGTAAGATCTCATTTGGAGTATTGCATCCAGTTCTGGGCTCCCTGATTCAAGAGCAATAGGGAGATGCTCGAGAAAGTCCAGTGGAGGGCTAAGAGGGTGATTAAGAGACTGAAATGTCAGTCTTGCAAGGAAAGATTGAGAGGCTTAAGGCTGTTTAGTCTGGAGAAGACTGAGAGGGGATCTCATATTTACAGATACCTGAATGATGAATGTCAAGATGGGGACAGTCTCTTTTCAGCCTTATCCTGTGATAGGACAAAGGACAGTGGGTACAGACTGCAACATGGGAATTTCCACCTCAACATGAACCTCTTTACTGTGAGAGCAATTGAGCACTGGAACAGTTATAGAGTCTCCTCTAAAGACTTTAAGAACACACCTGGATGTGTTCCTGTGTGGCTTGGCCTAGGTAATCTTACTTTGGCAGGGGGCTTGTATTTGATCTCCAAAGGTCCTTTCCAATCCCTGTAATTCTGTATAATATTTCCTCATTTGATGTTATTTCTTGCTCTTGTATGTGATTCTTCACCTTGTATTTAGTGTCTGTCGGTAAAGCTTTCTGTGTAGGTTTTTCTCTGAGGTGTAGAAAATGCTTAAATCTATCCATTCTTTTCTCAAAGCCCCCACCTTAGCAGTGAGAATAAGCTCTTTAACAGACTTAGGGTTGAAAATAGAATTGTATTTATTTCTTAGTTTGGATTTCTGAATTTTCTTGTACAGTGTTTTTAATTCCTTTTCATGGTTTTTCACACCATCCCTAATGAATTGTAAATACATCTGAATCATGTGAGCTGTTTTAAATGAAAACAAAAGACCCTGTGCTATATACACTAGGGAGGAATATGGGTAGAGATTCTTTGGGACTAAGACAGAGCAACTTTTCTTCCAGGATACTTCCCAGGTCAATGGAGGTGTGTCGTTTTGTGACATTCTGTTGGCCCACATCTACTTGTTCCTTTATTTCAGGCATTTCAATTCTACTTTTGAGTTAGAAGCATAGAATCATAGAATCAACCAGGTTAGAAGAGACCTGGAAGCTGATCTCTGTGGATGTTTGGTTTGTTTTGTTGGGGTTTTTTTCCCCTCTGGATGCTGAGCTAGATGAAATCTTTTTTTCTCTGAAAAATCATGGGATTTTCCTGTGCTGCTGTTACTGATTTATGTGCTTGTGTTCCTTGGAGAAAAATAGGAAATACTCATTGCATGCTGAAAGCAGTTGAGCAGTGTGTGTGAGAAAGAGCTTGTATGGGTTGAATTGCCACCAGCTTTTTTTAACTTGCAGAGTAGCTTCATCTTACTCCTTAAAGCACGTTAGCAGGCAGTCTGACAGAGTGCAAGTAGTGACATGGCAGTAGAAAGACACATTTGGGGCAGAATTAATACCAGTGCAATAACATACTGGGTATTGCTCAAAGGTAAGCTGAGCAAACACTGATTAGGGTAGAAGCAGGCTATCTTTTGAATTATTTTCCCCCCTTTTCCCCACCAGATCTGCTTCTTCTGGTTCACATGCACTTAATGTCAAATATTGTCTGTCTTTTCTACCAGCAGTATAGATTCTGAGTGGAAAATACTTCTAGAGCCCTCTATTTCTTAGTATCCCTTGGTGCTTTGAGACATGGTTTAATGACCGTGGTGGTGTTAGATAAATGGTTGGACTTGATGATCTTAGATGTCTTTTACAGCCAAAACACTTCTATGATTCTGTAACCACTTCTCTAAGACTGGATTGCTACTGTCAATTAAACAAAACTACCAAAAATGTGTGGAAGCAATCTGATGTGCTAGCATTTGTTAGCCTGCAAGTGTTGATCCACCTTTAAGACTCACACTGAAGATGGTAATGGTGTAAGCATCAGACCTAATTGTGGATTTGAGCCCTTGTGCAATTACTTTATAGCCTTTTGCAACTAGTGACTATATCTGCTTTTGGTGGCTTCCCATTTTCCTGAGAAATGCCAAGTACATAATGTGATCTAGCAAGAAGATGTGTGTACACACCATATGTTCTCTTGTGAAATGTGTTTCCCTTCAGCAGAACAAGATGCAGACTGCACTCTTGCAGATAGCCCACGTGGATCATCAAATAAACAGAAGAATTAAAACAGAGGGTTGTCTGGTTCGGCTTTTGAGCAATATACTCTCTTCTCTGTAGGCATCACGCTGGAAATTAAACCAGAAGTGCTTGAAGAAAATGTTGAAATACCTAATATTTTGAATATGAACATGTAAGTTCCTTCATCTTGAGTTTGAGATGCGTCACTGTCACTAGTGACAAGAAACTTCAGTTTGTTTTGCTGAATCCTTTCAAATTTCTCTCTGAGAGGAATCTTTTTGTCTGCCAGGCCGACAATGTGCTGTAAGCTGCCTGAAGAATGCAATAGCAAACTTTGTGAAATCTTACAAACATGTAATTTGATGAAGGTGAAAATATGTGCTCTCATACTGCAATTGCTCAGCCACACAGCTGTGGGATTTGGTGTGCAACACTTGAAGACAATCCTGAGATTTACTCTGGGGTGGAGACCTGAGAGGATGTGCAAGCAGTGCTGGAGGTAATTACACAAGATGACAATAGCAGCAGTCTGTGGTTATCTCTGTGACTGTATCAGTTCTATGCTCATTGTTCTCACAAGGAAAAAAATTCCTGAGGTAGCATGGGCATTCTATCATAACCTGGCTGGAGTCATCTTTGTGACTCCTTGAGCGTTGGAGATGTATCAAGGCACAGTTTCTGGTTGCTTTGTAGTTTCAGATGGAAAGATCTGTGGGAAATAGATGCGGCTAATACATTTGCAAATGTGATGAGCTATTAACATGCAGGTCATGAACTGTAATGATGTACTAGATATCCCTGCTGATGAGGAAAACATTGGTCTTGCCAATCAGAGTTTTTTTCCTGATTTGCTCCAGTCTCTGTGTAATGTCTGTTGAGGAACAGTTTGGGGTATTCTCAGAGAGCAGCCTCTATCTTGTTTCACATTTTAAATTCCATACATTTAGGAGAAGTGATATTTTCAGTGATGAGAGAACGTACCTTGTTGGCTTACAGAGAAGAAAAGTAGTTATAGGGTAGCTCTGGAACACTTAGGAGACAAGTAATTTCAATTCAATTTACATTACCTAGGAAGATGACCATTCATTTTATTTAAGCATACGCTTATGGAGTCCCTATAAGTAAAAAAGAAAACTTAGGTGGACTGTTTCTTTAGTCATAAGTTGATGTGACTGGACTAACTTTGGTTGCAATTTAGCCTTGATAATTCTGAGATTATGTAGGAATTGAGTATCTGTCAACTTGATTTAGGGAATGCAATTTCAATTTCCTCATAAAGCTTGAAAATTCTCAACTAAAAATGCTTTTCTCTCATAAATGCTAACTGTTGGCAGTGGTGCATCTATAAATGATGAGGCTGTCAGTATTCAGTGACAAAATAGTGATTCAACTGAAGTCCAGTCCAAACTAGAGAGCATGATAAGCTATCTGTGCCTTCAAGTCAATAGCATTTCCTTTTCCATAAATCTAGTAAACAGCAGTGTAGATTTGCATCAATACACTGCTTTTTCCAAAAGGTTGTTTTTTCACATTGTCATTACTACACTCAAAACAGTCTTGCTGCTCCAGATGCTATGTTGCCATGAATCTAACAGGCTAAATGATACTGTACAGATTTAAGTATTTTTACAAGGTAATTATATTGCCTTTTATTTCTTTTCCTTTATCATTGAATAGGTTTTTTTCCTTGTCTCCAGAGTCAGAGTTTTGATTTTTGCAGGTCCTTCATTTGACACTGGCAGCCTGTGAATGTTGTAATTGTTGACAGTATCCTTTACTTTCAGGTTTTAAATTTTAAAGTCTTCACTAGCTGATATGATGAATTTCATTCTAACTGTTTTATCACAGTATCATCAGGGCTGGAAGAGACCTCACAGATCATCAAGTCCAACCCTTTACCACAGAGCTCAAGGCTAGACCATGGCACCAAGTGCCACGTCCAACCTTGCCTTGAACAGCCCAAGGGAGGGCGACTCCACCACCTCCCCAGGCAGCCCATTCCAGTGTCCAACGACTGTCCAACGACTCTCTCAGTGATGTGTTCTTTATATTATGAATTGATTTCCTCCTTTCCCCTTGTCCTTCCTCTTAAGCATCATGAGATAGGGATATTGTCTGCACAGTTATGACTGCTGTGTCTAGGAACATCACAGCCATAGCATGTAGGGACAGTCTGCCAGGTCTTGTTTCCTGGTTTTGGTCTTACCTGTGAGTTAATAATTGAGGAATAGTTAAAATTACTGTTTCACCTTTTTCCTTCTCTTTTTGGTACAGTCTTTTAATCGCCAGCAAGTTAGGGCTGTCTGAGTAATTTGTGTTTGAAAATCACGGTAGGATCGGCTTATTTTTTTCCCACACTCTATTTTTAATCTCTTTTGTCTTCCCCAGTATCTACTAGCAATATTTTGTACCAGCTTTTAAGAAAAAAGTGCTGTTTTACATAGCTGTCCATCTGTCTTTATTATGTATTCATGTGGGATAGACCATTATACTATCTAAGAGTGCTTTTCTAAGCTCAAGTCCATTATGATTAAATTCTTAGGTAAAAGTTGGTCAGCATCTGTCTGTCCTGTTCTTCTGCCTTACATTGAGATTGGTTGTGTCTCAGGGACAGTAATGACTCAGTGGAATTGAGTGCATGCTCAGCAAGTCTGCAGTACCATTCTGAGTGGTGCAGTTGACACACCTGAGAATGCCATCCAGAGGAACCTGGGTGAGCCTGAGAAGTGGGCTCCTGTGAACCTCATGAGGTTCTTCAACAAGGGCAAGTACAAGGTCCTGTAACTGAGCTGGGGCAGCCCCCAGTATCAGTACAGGTTGGGGTTTGGGAGGAGCCCTGTGAGATGAACTTGGTGGATGAAAAACTGTATGTGAGCTGACAAGTGTGCTCTTGTAGCCCAGAAGACCAGCTATATCCTGGGTTGCATCAAAAGAGCTGTGGCCAGCAGGTTGAGGGAAGTGATTCTCCCCTTCTACTACCATCTGGAGAAATCTCATCTGGAGTACTGTGTTCAGCTCTGGAGTCCGTAGCACAGGGAATACATGGGCCTGTTGGAGCAGTTCCAGAGGAGGGCCAGAAGAATGACCAGAGGTCTAGAATACCTCTGCTATGAAGAAGGCTGAGAAAGTTAATGTTATCCAGAAGAGAAGGCTCTGAGGAGACCTTAATGCAGTCTTGCGTTACTTAAAAGGAGCCTACAGGGGCAGTGTACAAGAAAGATGGAGGCTGTCTTTTTAGTAGGTCCTGTTAAAAAAGGACAAGGGGTTGTGGTTTTAAACTGAAATGAGATAAATCTAGACCATATATAAGGAAGCAATTTTTTACAGTGAGGGTGGTGAAACACTGGCACACAGTGCCCAGAGAGGTGGTGGAAGCCTTCATCCCTGGAAACATTCCATGTCATGTTGGATGGAGCTCAGAGGAATGTGATCTAGATAAAGAGAGGAGAGTTGTGCCTAGATCACCTCTAAGGTCTCTTTCATCCCAAACCAGTCTAGGAATATGATTTCTAATTTCTGTTGGATTCTCATTTGGGTGACAAGATATACATGAGACTTTCAGGTTATGATAACATAGGGGATTGACTGACACAGTGCATCATGTTTGAGTGAGAAAGAAAAGCTATACCCTTGCTAATAAATCCAGTTGTATTTTTTTCACTTGTCTGCTCCTGGCCACTGAGCTGCTGTTTTCACAGCATGATGTAATGTGGTGCAAGTAAAACTGTCTGGCAAGCTCCCTAGTGCTTGTCTACAGGTCTGTTTATTACATGTGAGGGTGTGTGTGGTGTTTTGTGTGTGTGTTGCCTTACCTCAGTCACTTTAAGCAACACAGTCCTTATTGTAAGGCTCTTTGCAGCCAGTGCAGCTTTGACTAATCCAAGTAGTCTTGCATCATGAGTAAACTGATTGTTTACCTTCTTACAGGCCACTTACTTAAAAGCCAAAACCCAAAGAAACAAACAAAGAGCCCCAAAAACCCAAACCCAAGCTGAAACAAAATGACAAACCCACAAAAAAAGCCACACAAAAGAACCCTAACCAAAGCCCCCTCAAACAGAGGTGGGGTAAAAAGACCTGAACAGCACAGGCTACAGTATAGATGCCAGTGGACTCTTGGTGGGATCTCTGTGGTGAAACTTGGCCTTCTTTTTTTTAATCCTAATTGGGCTGTTAGAGAATATGTGTATTTTTTTTTAATCCTATTGCAGCATAGTTTCTTGAACAGGCTTTGGTTAGAAGTACTGTCAGATGGTTTAAGAAGCATTTATTTTTCTTAGAGAGGAGGGGGAAGGAATAGGTCTACTGCTTGGATAATTCTTCCTGTTGAGGCCTTCAAATAATTCTAACTCTCCTATAAGATAGAAGCCTGAAGCAATTGCACTGCTGATGTCTGATGTGTGTTGCTAATGCCATCTGCCTTTGCGAAGTGTGAATTGGTAGAAACTGTAGTACTCATGTTCTTAAAACTAATTCCTCAGAACCATTGTAGAGCCTGCTTTGGTATATTGCCTTCATTTTGTGAGGCAGCAGATTGTTTTAAATGAAAGAATCATAGAATCATGGATCATAGAATCAAGCAGGTTGGAAGAGACCTCCAAGACCATCCAGGCCAACCTAGCACCCAGCCCTAGCCAGTCAACTAGACCATGGCACTAAGTGCCTCATCCAGGCTTTTCTTGAACACCTCCAGGGATGGTGACTCCACCACCTCCCTGGGCAGCCCATTCCAATGCCAATCACTCTCTCTGGCAACAACTTCCTCCTAACATCCAGCCTCTACTTCCCCTGGCACAACTTGAAACTGTGTCCCCTTGTTCTGTTGGTGGTTGCCTGGGAGAAGAGACCAACCCCCACCTGGCTACAGCCTCCCTTCAGGTAGTTGTAGACAGCAATGAGGTCCTCCCTGAGCCTCCTCTTCTCTAGGCTAAACACCCCCAGCTCCCTCAGCCTCTCCTCATAGGGTTTGTGTTCCAGGCCCCTCACCAGCTTTGTCACCCTTCTCTGGGCACATTCCAGCACCTCAACATCTCTCTTGAACTGAGGAGCCCAGAACTGGACACAGCACTCAAGGTGTGGCCTGACCAGTGCTGAGTACAGGGGAAGAATGAGTTGCTTTAAAACACACTCTGGCATTTCTGGGACTTTGAAACTTTTTTCCTTGAAAATTTTACCCAATGCTTCACTTAACCTTAAGTGACAAAGTAACATATTGCTGAGCCTGTGTATTGTACACAGATTGCTATTGAGAATCTGCAGGCTTTGCAACTACGGCTCCAAATTATTGATTTTGGCTTCCCAGATCAAACAGTGAGGCTCCTTTCTTGATCTCTCAAAAGTTTCTGGTTTGGTTCTTGGCATTCATTTGAGTAGCAGCATTATGACTTTAAGTGAGCAGGAAAGGTTGTGTATGAAATCAAGCTATATGGCTCTATTGCTCTTTAAAGAATGACTTGAAATAACTTGATTTGCAGCATGAGTGATGTGCTTGATCTCACAGACACTTGGCCAAAAGAAGTTTTAACAAGCAGCTGTGATTTTTTTTTATTCCATAAGTGAATGCTCCTATACCTTGTTTGTAAGATAAGAACCTGATGTTGTTTTCTAGCCTGGAATAACAACCAGCAAGATGTGAACATACTTTCTTTTGTGGGGCTTCAATTTTTATGTATTTTTCATGTAGTCTTGCATAATAAGTCTATAGGCTAGTTAGTTTTTTGGGAATTATCAAGAATTCTCTTATTTTTTTGCTTAATTGGATAATTTGCCCTGTTGTCTTTCTAGGAGGCAGCTGTTTCTTAGTCCTGTTAGTGGGACTTGTGCCTGTCCTGCCCTGGATTTGGGCAGTCTTTACTCATTGATCTTAAAAGCTTTTCTCAACATTTCTTTTGTCTGAGGCTTGCCGTTTGAGGATTGCCTGGCCTGAAACAGCTTGTATACATTAATAATACTTCTGTGTTTTTTCCACATGTTCTTTTTCTCTGTGTGGCAATAGCATTACCTGGCTGTATTTATTTTCTTAGGTTTCTCTGAAGTGTTTTGGAGAATGTAATTCGCTTATCTGACATTGTCCGTATGCAGAAGTTATTTGCTTTTCTCAGGCTCTAGGAAGCTGTGCAGCTGTTCTGCTTTAAAGCCACAGTTATAACATTACTTCCCTTATTTCAAGAAGAGTTCTGAGCTGTGAGTGAGCTTTTTGAAAGTACAAGGATTTGCATAATTGTTGTTTGGGGTTTTTTTTTCCCCAAAAAGTATTTGTGCTAGAATTGAGATTATTGGAAAATAAGGGCATATAAGATGACTCTGTGAACTAGGTTTTACTGAAGTGCCTGGTTCTTGATTCAGGATTTGTTCAAATAGTTTGGACTGGGTGATTTTGGAGATCTCTTCCAACTTGGTTGATTCTGTGCTTCTAAACACTTTTGCCAAAATGAAATTCTATGAGAAATTAAACTTCAGTGTAAGATTCAAGCTTCCTTTCTAATCTCCTTTTTTGATTATTTTGTCACACCCTTCTTCACTTACATCTGTGTGAACTCAACTCTGCTTTACTTGAGAGAAAATATTATTGCTCCCAACATACTGTGTGGTCTGGGTGATTGGAAAATACAGCAGGCTGGCTTCTGAGCTGTGGGTTTGATTACTGTAAAAGAACTAATTAACCATAAGATGCCATACTGCTTGTGTTTGTGTGCAAGGAAGTTATGTAGTTAGGAGCTGCTTTGTGTTTCTGTCCACTGCTTTATTGTAGCTATATACAAGGAGATAACACTGATATAACAAAACTTGCAATAAAATGCAAAGAAATAAGCAGAAGATGTTGTGAATCCTTCAGTTTGTGCTTACAGATCTGTGCTCACAGTTGTTCCACAGAGCCTTAATGGGAACTAACTGATGAAGGATCTGTGTTTTTTAACCCTTTCACGCAGAGAGACTTTGCAAGAAGATTCAGCAGCCTGTTGTTACTCTGAGGCAATTAAGCTATCTTGTGAAAACAATGCATTTTCTTCCCTCCTCTTCTACTTTGGATGACAAATACTTTCCAAGAATTGTGTAGTTGCTGGAGAACCTCTGTTCTGCAATTGAGATAAGCAGTAAAATGATAATAGTGGCAAAGTTTGCATGTCACTATGGTCAGTGTAAGACAGGAGTCATATCTTGCATCCGTATCACTCTGTGCCATATCTTGCATCTGTATCACTCTGTGCCATTCTGTAACATCTGTAGATAATTTGAAAAACAAGGCAAGAAAATATTGTTTGCTTTTTGCTCTATATAAATAAATGGAAGTGGGCATAATAGCAGCCAAAGGAAACATTCCTCTGTGATTGCAGCAAGGTTTGTCCGAAATAATAGACCCTGTATTTCATAAATGTTTGGCTTGCCTCTGATGTTTAACATTTTTAGGCTCTTTAATGTATTCGGGTGTATTCCAGGCTAAGTGTACAATTTCAGAATCCACTGGTCACAGCTTTCTAAGATGGGACCACCTGCTGTGTTTACTGTTTCAGTTGTTATACCTTTTTTTATGCTGCAAGCTGAGGAAGATGGAGGAGGCTACTCAAAGTGTTACTTGACCCTAAGTGTTTATGCTGGTGGCTGCATACCTGATGTGTGGACAAAAAGCTTTATACAAATTACTCCTAAATCTTCTGGATCCCCAGAAGTGATTTATCATTATATGCATCTAGCTGAGTTGTGTTCAAGTTTTAATGCTGAAGTAGCTGTTGAGGCTGTGTATGAGGCTAACTCTATCTAGTCATAGAACTCCTGCTGGTTAATGCACATATTTTATAAAGTAAGGAATTTTCCAGACTTTAAAGATGTATTCGTGGAAGCATTCATAGAGAAACCATAAAGAACTGTTTAGTAAGCAGTAATAATTGTGACCAAAAATTATCTGAGTCTGTGTAGAAAATGGTCTGAAACAGTCTTATGTCTTGTGCAAAAAATAAGGGGCTTCATGGTATTGAGAGTGTGGTAATGGTCAGCAGATCTCTAACTTTGCAAACAGCCTTCTGCACCTGTGGAAGAAAACCAGATTTCAGAGCTTGATCCAAATGATGGCATTGCCTGTGTACCTTAGGATGTGTCTGTTACTGTCAACTTAAACCAAAAGAGCAATCAAACAAGGATTTCAAGAGTTCATAAGCAAAATTAGGTCTTATCCTCAGTCCAGTCGTTACAGTTGAATTCTCTATCTGAGAAGGCCTCTTAAATGTTTGTAAGCACTTCTGCAGAATGAATAACTCTCCAATCTTTGAGCCATTTAAGAAGCTCAGCTCAAGAAGCATTTCAGTTAAAAATTGCCTGCAGGAACTGCTCTCCTGAATAATGTGCTGCTGGATAACGTGTGGGAGTCTTAGAAATTGTGCTACAGAAACTACTGCCTGCACTTTTCTTAGCCACAGTTAATGCTTGACAAATGCTGTCAAGTGATTAAATTTACACGCTGTAACAAGGAAATCATGCTTTAATACAAATTAAAGTATTAAGATAAATCACATTCCATTTAATGCCATTTTAGAAGCAACTCAAAAGTCTTCTGCCACCTGGACATGTCAATTATGTAGTAATATCTTGGTAACAAGGGCAGATTTTACACTCTGGACTGTCCTGTGCTGAGCACTTAATGTAAACAGGTACAGTAATGGGAAAGCAGTGGGTATAGGGAAGCTTGAAATCTGTCTGAAGGAAGCCCTGGGAATGTTGACTGGTAAGAATATTTTTACGTTTAAAGACCTTGCTTTGCTGTGTTCTGAGTTGGGTTCATGTAGGCATGATGCTTTGTGTAAATCCACCTTGTGTCAGGAAAATTAAATGATCTAAACAAGAGACGTCTTCAGTGTCTACAAAGAAAGAATCTACAGATCCTTTTGACACTGAAAATGTCTATTAGACTGGATTTCATTTGCAAGGTTATTCTGTGAAATACTCTAATTTCTAATGATGTGGGTCAGTGCTAGGATGCATGACTTAGAGCCCATTAGCTTGTGCATTCCTAATCATCTTCTGATAATCTCTGTTGCTACTAATCTCTTAAAATTTGTCTGAAAATGAGTAACAAAAGGTTGTCCAGTTTTCCATGGTGGGAGTGGAGAGGGTAGTCTTTCACAGAGATGATCCTTCTTCTCCTTCTGCTGTCTAATCTATCTGAGTTTCACTCTTCAGCTCTTAGCTGTGGTCCTTTCTACCCCAGCCCCCATTTCCAGCACTGGAACAGCTCAAGGTCAAGAATCTGGCTGTTGAAGGAAACTGTTTTGTTTTGCATTAAGATTAATGGAGCTTTAAACTAACCAGGAGAGAAGAATTGTTCTGCTGAAGTTGTTAAACACATCCACCCTTTCCAGTAGATGGCTTTTTTGTTCTCAGTAGTGCTGGAAATGAGTTTTTAACGGAGTGCACAAGTAGAGCACTCAGTGCAAGTCCATAACTCATTTTGTTAATGAAAGGTGAGATTGGATATCTAGCAAAGTGGCAGTTGTAATGAAGAACTTAAGTAAACCCTAGTCCACAGTATCACTCAGTAGGGGATCATTCATTTTAGGACTTGCCTAAAATGACAGTCTTGTGCCTTTGTCCATGTGTATGCTTTGTTAGATTGCAACAAGACACATTGACTGTGCCTCACTTGTCTGAGGGGTTTGACAGACATGGAGAGAGAATATCCAGGAAGGGCCCCTGAGCCATCCTTGTCTATTCAAAAGACATAATGGTTCCCACCTCTTCTTATAAACATCTTTGGGGGTCCTTTTGGGAGCAGTGTGGCAGCTGCTGAAGTAATTTTGGAACACGTAAATCTGGAAGTAAAAATCAAGCAGAGATCTTTTGTCAGTAGCATTTTTTTTTGTATATGTTAACTCCTGATACTTTTCTTTCCCATTACCTTCCAGACACACCTTGCTAGGCTTTCTGGCTGGCTTGTGCAAGTATTGAGAGGCACTTCTAGCAATATGGAATCCTCCAAGATCATCCAGTCCAACCTACCACCCAGCCCTAGCCAGTCAACTAGACCATGGCACCAAGTGCCTCATCCAGTCTCTTCTTGAACACCTCCAGGGATGGTGACTCCACCACCTCCCTGGACAGCCCATTCCAATGCCAATCACTCTCTCTGCCAACAACTTCCTCCTAACATCCAGCCTGGACTTCCCCTGGCACAACTTGAGACTGTGTCCCCTTGTTCTGTTGCTGGGTGCCTGGCACGCACCTGGCTACAACCTTCCTTCAGGTTCATGCCCTCTTTATTTAATTCCATGTATTGGAGAGTGCAATGTTAGAAGTAAAATGTGGTATCACCACTGAGTTCTGACTCAGTCCAGGATAACTTTGGCTGACTACAACCAGGCAATAATTTGTTAGTCTTTCTGAGGAGTAGGAGGAGTTCACTGCATGTATGTTGACCACAAAAGCCTACACTGTCATTTTTCACTTAGAGGTTATGCAGTCCAGAGATGAGATGTTAATGTTTCCTTTAAGCCATTTCACTTCCAAATTCTTGAGGCCTTTTTAGCCAGTTCACTTACATTTAATACTGGCTAAAGTGTGAACCTCTTCAGTTCTGCAGTAGTTTGGAGGTGTAGTTATCTATGTTCATTTTTTCCCTGGTAAGGCAGGTGATGAACCTAGGGGGTATAAGGCAAAGACCAACAATTAGGGTTTTCTCCTGCAGCTGGAGTTGTCTAAAGAAAATAAATCAAATCTGAATTTGTACAGGAATGTTTGCCTTGCATTCCACACACTGAGTCAATTTATCTCAGGGGCTCTCTTTTTCCTCCTCTCCACCCTCTTTAAAGGCTTGGTGACTGAAGGGGAAAAAAAAGGAGGGGTGTATGTTAGATTGTAGAAGGGGATTTTTTTGAAGCCACTGGTGCCAGGAATTGTCAAGGAATGCTTAAATAGTGCCTCCTGTGACAGCATCCAGTCTATTGGAAAAGCAGCATGTGCCATCTGGCTTCGATTTTGACTTAATTAAATGCATGCAGCCATTTTTAACAACTCAGCTAAGATTCAGCTGTCTTGACGTTTTGTAAAGAGGGAGAGCTCAGATTTGGTCGGGGAAGCTACAATAGTCACCTGATTTATGCTGTTTGGTTCCCTTTCAGTGTGGTCTGTGCAGTTTGCTGATATTTGAGTGACAATTCTGTTTAAATAAACACTTAATACTTGTTGACTCTTGGAAGCCTAATTCAATAGGGAGTTTCCACTCCAGATTCTGGAGTTTTTCTTAGAACTGTAGTGGTTGTGGAATTTTTTTAACAGCAGAAAGAGATTGTTAAGTTCAGCCAAGTCATTTATCTGGGAAAAAGCAAGCTGCTTTGTTGAAGAAGTTTGATTGCTCCACCCAAAGACTTTATATCAATGGGATTTTAGCATTGAGTGGGGAGGCAGGAAGGGGAAGGATGGGGGCAGAAGGAGGAGAATGCTTTCTTCACTGCAAGCCAGAATCTTTCTTAATCCAGAGAAGAGAAAGGAACTACTTTTTGTGGCCAAGCAATGTATCTTGTCCTCATGAGAGTCTGTCCTTTTGGATACCTGTTGTTTCGTCTTGCACCTCTACCCTAGCAACAGCTTATCTGTGTGCATGAAAAAATATCTCTGCAAACTTGTACAGATGTCATTTTGAGGAGGTTAAGTGCTAGATATGTTCAGTTGTTGTTGGGTTTTTTTTGAGGTTTTATCACTCAGATTTTTTTTAAATTTTCAAGAAAGTTCAAGGGAAAACAAATTCCCACAAATGGTATTATTTTCACTTAAGATCTAGGCAATATGGACAATGATTCATTTAATTGCTCTTTTTACTCTGAAATTGAATTTTATCAAGCTGGCTAGTGATAGCGATGAAGTATTAATATACATCCACAGCCTGCCCCACACTCACCAGGTGGGTTACCTGATCATAAAAGGAGACCAGGTTGGTGAGACAGGACCTGCCCTTCCTAAACCCATGTTGACTGGGCCTGATCCCTTGGCCATCATGTAGGTGCTTTGTGATGGCACTCAAGATGACCTGTTCCATCTCCTTGCCTAGCACTGAGGTCACGCTGACAGGTCTATAGTTTTCTGGTTCCTTCTTTCGACCCTTCTTGTGGATGGGCATCATGGTTTCTATCAGAAATAGTATAGCCATCAGGACTAGGGATGCAATTCTGCCCCTGTACTTGGCACTGGTGAGGGCTTAACTTTTGAGCACTATATGCAGTTCTGGGCCACTTAATTCCAGAAACATTGAGGTGCTGGAGTGGGTCCAGAGGAGAACAATGAGACTGGTGAGGGAACTGGAGGGAAAGTCTTATGAGGAGAGGCTAAGGGAGCTGGAGCTGTTTAGTCTGGAGGAGACTCAGTGGTGGACCTTATCACACTAGAACTACCTGAAGGGAAGTTGTGGTAAGGTGGGGCTCTTCTCCCAGACAACTTGTAACAAGATGAGAGGGCATGGCCTGGAGCTGTGCCAGAGGAAGTTTAGGTTGGATGTTAGGAAGCATTTTCTCAAGACACTGGAATGGACTGCCCAGGGAGGTGGTGGAATTGCCATCCTTGGAGGTATTAAAGATTGGCTGTGGTACTTAGCAGCATAGTCTAGTCAGTGTGGTGGTGTTAGGTCATAGGCTGGACTTGATGATCTCAGAGGTCTATTCCAGCCTCAATAATTCTGTGATTCAGAGTGTGCTTCATGAAGAGGGAGCAGTTTTATAGTGACATGTACAAGTGTATTTTCTAGTTCTATGTCACAAATGTTTTTGCTTTTTAATCTTTCTGGACTTACTATTTTTAGCAAGTTATGCTTGGCCTCCTGCCACCCATTGTATGAATGGAATTCTACAGCTCTTACTGTGGATGTCAGTTTACTTAGATCTCTTTAGCTGATTCTAAGTACAATGTCCAGATCCCTCCTGCTGTATCTTAACAGCTGCACTCTAGGCTTGGGTTAGATTTAACATTTACATCCTTCTCCTTTTACCCCTCTCCCCTGAAAACCAAACAAGTCCCTTAACTTATTATGGATACTCTGATGTGCTCATTGAAGAAAGAAGCTTTTGGAGCTTCTCAGTGTATCATCTTTTATGTTTCTATGATTCTCTTCACATCACCATTTCCCTTTATTGTTTTGGAAATGAAGATCTATGAAAAAAAAAAGCTCTTTTGACAATCTTGGTGATTGATCCAACCTTAAGAGAGAGATCAAACTTCTTTGTGCAGCTCTGTTATATGTCTTAAGCTTAGCCTTGAGAGCTCTGTTCCCAAGGATACTGGAAAAACTGCTAGAGTTCTGTTTTAATACATGTTGAATTCTATGTCCAGGCTGCTGAAAAAGGTTGCAAATAATATTCCTTGCAAAGGAGGATAATCAAGAACATCTTCCTTCTAATGTTAATCTGATTGCTGCAGGCCTAATCAACTCAAAGTAGTTGAGAGTCCAGGAGCTTTAATTTCTTATTGTCCACCTGTACATTTAATCATCAGGATGAGGAGAGACTGGGTATTTTGAACACCCCGGTTTGTTTGGAATGACTTTCTCCTAACAGCTTTGCTAATATGCACTGCATGTGCATTATTATTTCTCCTTTGCTGAAAAATTAGATACTTGGATTGATAAGCCCCCCAAACTTTATTTTTTTAATTATCAAAGCATGACATTCTTTTTCCTTGGTATGACTGCATTTAGGTTATTTTCCTTGCATTTATGCCAGGCAGTTTTAGTGGCAATGCTACATAATCTCTCTGGGCTGAAAGGTGGGACTGTTGTAGTGGTAGACATGATCTTAAATAATTTAAAGAAAGCATTTGTCTACTTTCCCCTGATTTTTGGAGACATACCAGTAATTGATGCAAACAAAAGTCACAGTTTTATGTACCATGAAACAGGTAAGCAAGATGATGGAAGCTGAGATGTTGGTTTTCTGAAAGAGATTTATCTGGTTGTTCTGTGTGTTTCTTCTCTGCCCATATATTTATTTGTTTAAAGGAAACTGTAGGGTAGAAACTCAAGCCAGAATTGGGTTGAGGTCAAAGGAAAGGAAATGATTCAAGCTAGTAACTCTTACTCAGTTGAAGTTGGGTAGAAGTTCACTTGGCACCTCCTGTGATTTGGGCTTGTGGGGGCACCACTTGTAGTGTCCTGAAAGGTTGCAAAATAGAGAAATGTCTGAAACTTTAACCAGATGACACTGAGTCCTTGATCTGAGAGCAGAAGTGTGATTTCTTACCTTCATTGTGTGTGTGCATCTGTGCTTGGGAGCCCTTCCATGGCTGATGGTGTAGCAGAGGAAGCTTTAGGAGTTTTTAGAAGGTCTAAGAGTCAAACCTCCTGATTAGTGGCTCAGCTATAAAGTCAAGAAGGATGTTAAAACAGCAGAAACCACCATTGCTTTAAGTGAGACTACTTCTCTACATTTCTTTTTGTACATTGGTGGTGTTTTGAAAGTAGTGAGCCCATCTTTAAGCTGTTACTGAGTTGACTACTTGAGCCACAATTTTATTTCCAGTTTCTAAGGCTTAGCAAAAATATTTGTTTGCTTCCTACAGAGGACTGAATCAGTGCTTAGTGTTCTGATGAATCACAGGGCATTTCCTTCTGTACTTCAGTTGTAAGCTTTCTGAATGATGGAATAATCTCCTTAAACTGTATTATTGTAGTGCATAGCAGACAGGTCTTAGTGCTTGGCTGAGGCTTTAAAAGACACTGTGATAGTGCAGGGTTTTCATTGTTTGTACAGTTAACAGCAGCTCCACGTTTTATAATCTTTGGGGGAACAGACTTTTGAACCTGAAGATACTGCTAGTATTGAATTTGCTGCACTCATGGTATATACAAGTGCATGCACATAGGGGCCCTTCTCCCCTAATTCATACTAAAGTGAAGATTAGCTTTATGTGAATATCTTTATCACTCCTTCATATTTCTGATTGTGAAGCAAGCAATTACTTCGAGGAGGGAGTTCTGGCCAAATAGCAAAGAAGCCCACAAGGTCTCAAAGTCCAAGAGTCTGACCCCTTCAAAAACTAAAGAAGATGAGAGCTATGTAGCTGAATTCTCTAGGATTACTGATCTACTTTCATGTGATGTAATGTTTGTCATATGAGAATTCAAAAGGCTTCTCACTGTCTGCACTTCACATTCTATTCCGAGAACCAGCGCTATGTCTGGTACTAAAACATCTGTATGTTGCACTGTGGGGTGGGGGAAGCAGAACCCAGCATCTTTTAGATGACACTATTTACTTTGTTCTAACACAAATTGTTACTGGTGATTTTTGAAAGCCCTACGAGGAGAGACTGAGGGAGCTGGGATTGGTTAGCCTGGAGAAGAGGCTCAGGGGTGATCTTATTGCTGTCTACAACTACCTGAGGGGTGGTTGTGGCCAGGAGGAGGTTGCTCTCTTCTCTCAGGTGGCCAGCACCAGAACAAGAGGACACAGCCTCAGGCTATGCCAGGGGAAATTTAGGCTGGAGGTGAGGAGAAAGTTCTTCACTGAGAGAGTCATTGGACACTGGAATGGGCTGCCTGGGGAGATGGTGGAGTCGCCGTCCCTGGAGCTGTTCAAGGCAGGATTGGACGTGGCACTTGGTGCCATGGTCTAGCCTTGAGCTCTGTGGTAAAGGGTTGGACTTGATGATCTGTGAGGTCTCTTCCAACCTTGGTGATACTGTGATACTGTGGAAGACACAGGACACTTGCTGGAAAATTAATATTTAAGTACTTGTAGTTGAAAACAGGGAAGAAAAGAACTTACTGCTCCACCATCTTTTCATTTGACTACTGGAACAGAGAGAGATAGTCAATGTTTTAATGATCAGCAAGTAAATTTTTACAGTAAATTATCTAAGACTTTTTTGTTTTCAAAGAATGCTTGCTTTAATGTGTGTTTTCAAGTAGAATATTTTCACTGACTTCAATTTCATGCTTTCACAGTCACTGATATTTTTATGGACAGGGAGAATGCAGATTTCAACTCCATTTTGTGCATTAGTTATGATAATAGCCTTTTCTCTGACAACAAAAGGGCATATCCAGCAGTAAGTATCATAATGAATTTTGAGTGGAAAGTTCAGAGTTGGTTTTCTTTTTTACCCTTGTTGAATGGATATATGACAGAGGGAGCTTTTAATAAGGAGACTATTTCTGGGGAAAGAGAGAGGTTAAAGCAAGCCAGTCTCATACTTCTTAAACTTTTGGAGGTTTAGACCTAAGAATGAATCAATTTTCCAGTGTGCATAAGCCTTGGATTTTTCTGCGTTTCGTTGATTGAAACCTGTTCTGTGATGTGTAGCCAGGGTGTGTGAAGACAAACTTGTTCCATCAGCAAAACAAAACTCAGTGAACCATATACCACTGCACTACAACGTAGGTACATTTCTCCTGGTGAGGCAAGTCCCAAAAGGGTTCAGATGTTCCTTACAGCTTGGAGAGTACCACTCTAGACCCTGCTGTAGTACAAGTAACTGCAACATATAAGGTATCTTTGTATTTCTAAGGCAATGAGCACTGTGGGAAGTACAGTCACATTTGAAGCTGTGCAGCCATGTGCATGTTTTGTGGGTGTGGATCTGGGCTGAAATAAACTCCTTAAGTTGCATTGCTTAGATGAGAAAGCAAAATACTATCTGTACAGTGACAATAGCTGAGGACATCTATGGTATATAGATCTCTTTTTAAAATATGGGAGGGCTAAGACCTCACATTCCAGAGGAGATTAAGTGGAAAGCATCAGTAAAAGCCATCTGTAATCAGATTCTCTGCACAGTTTTTCTTTTAGTGCTTTTGATCTGAGATGAAGCCAATGAGTGATGTGAAAGTTGCCGTAGCAGAGCATGAAACTTCCTAACTTCATGCATTTGGCACATGTTCAAATGGCTCTGTGTGGGGTCAGTTGTACTTTAACCTTGAGCTTTAAGTATGCTGCTAGAGAGCCCGAGCACTTTTATTTGTCCTTTTCTTTCCTCAGTTAATATATTCTGTCTTCAAAGTAAAAATATTTAACAGAATGACTTTTTTTTTGTTGTTTTCCACAAGTCAGATGTTGAATGTCATTATCCAGATAACTTCTTTTTAACCACTTTCAAATTCAATCTGCTAGGTTAAACCATTCTAGTTTGGAAGCTGGCCAAAATTAGCTGAGGCATTTCTTATCTAGCCTAGTCATTCTGCAAGCATTCCCTTTAAAGCTCTCCTTGAGTCCAGAGAAATGAACTGGTCAAGTCTTGCTGTGTCTCAACTTTGCAAACTGAATTTAATAGAAACGTACCCTACCATTAAATGTTTTGGTAGTGATCTTATTTTGCTGTTGCTCAGTGCCAGGAAAAAAAAAAGCCAATGCATAAGAATATTGTCCAAGTAAAATGTTAGGTATTTGTGGTTATTTCATACTGTGGGACAGAGCTTGATATTATCTTCTATCTTCTGTAGCAGTATTGTTTTGCTTATCTGTCTTGTGCAATCTTAGAACTTCCTTTCTAAAAAAAAAAACAAAACCCTTAAACAAAATCTTTTCATTACTGGTGGCAATTTCCAGGAGTTTAAAAGAAAAGTTGTGAAATGTCAGCATGTTTAGACATTACTCTGAAATAATCCCTTAATACTTTCAAATGTTGGCCATTTTAAAGAGCAGTATCTGGTCTTCTCAATCACAGAACTACTGCTGAAGAATATACTTCAGTTGATGGGGTTGTTTTGCTTTCTTTCCTTCCCAGTTATGTAATTAGAGTTTCTTTTCTGTTTGGCATGCTACTTAGGTCAAACTGCTGTACAGTAAGATTCATATTTATCATAGAATCAACCAGGTTGGAAGAGACCTCTGAGATTATCCAGTCCAACCTAGCACCCAGCCCTAGCCAGGCAACTAGACCATGGCACTAAATACCTCATCCAGTCTTTTCTTCAACACCTCCAGGGATGGTGACTCCACTACCTCCCTGGGCAGCCCATTCCAAAGGCAAATCACTCTCTCTGTGAAGAACTTCCTCCTAACACCCAGCCTATTCTTCCCCCAGCACAACTGGAGACTGTAAAAGCCATCTGTAATCAGATTCTCTGCATTTGTTAAAGTGCTCTCAAGCTACAAAAAATGTTAGCTGTTTGGTTTTTTTTGTTGTTGTTGTTGTTGTTTTGTTCTACTCAGCTCTTCGAAACACTTTTTTGTACTTCTGAGCCATGGACAGAACAGAGAGAGAGTTTGAAGGTTGGAGGATGGTTCTCTAGTTCTTCCATCTATCAGTTCATGTAGCTTTTGGAATGTGATCGTTTGCAAACAATGCATGGTCTAATACAAGCTACTATAACTGTGTCAACCATGAAACAACAGGAAGAATCCCTAACTCAAATTTGATACATCCTAACTTTTCCCCCGGAGACAAACTTCATGTTTGAGAGGCTTAGGCAAATCTGTAAATGTTTCAACCCTCTTAATATCACAGCACTATAAATATTTCAGTGCAATTTATGCTTGAGGTAATGATATAAAGATAATAGGCACAGAATTGTCTAGACTGGAAAAGGCTTTTATCAAGGCCAATTATTAGCCGAATACTGACAAGCCCTTGACTAAACTACATCTCCAAGCACTACATCTATATGACTCCTAAATACCTCCAGGGATGAGGACTCTGCCACTGTCCTGAGCAATGCCTGATAACCCTTTCCATAAAGAAAGGCTTCCTAATGTCCAGTCTGAACTTCCCTTGGCACAGCTTGAGGCCATTCCTTTTTGTTCTTTAACTTGTTACTTGGTTGAACAGACTAACCTCCATCTGTTTATAACTGTCTTTCAGTACTCTGCAGAAAACACTCCAGCTAAAAACATTGTTCTTGAAAGCAAAGGGAAAGACCTTTATTTTAGGGCAAAAGGGCAAAACCTTAAGTGTTCTTTAGTTCTTCCATGCTATAATTAGCCGATAGTACAGCCTGTGTGTTTTACAGCGTGTCTGGAGCAGGACAGTAGCAAGAGCTTCAAAGGAGGCATGAAGCAAGGTTGATCAGAGAATGTTAGGGTCTGGAGGGGGCCTCGAAAGATCATCTAGTCCAACCCCCTGCCACAGTAGTATCACCTATACCAGATCACACTGGATTGCATCCAGGCAGGTCTTGAATATCTCCAGAGAGGGAGACTCCACAACCCCCCTGGGCAGCCTGTTCCAGTGTTCTGTCACCCTCACAATGAAGAAATTTCCCCTCACGCTTACATGGACCTTCCTGTGCCTCAATTTCCACCCACTTTTCCTTGTACTGTCATTGGGCATCACCAACAAGAGCCTGGCTCCATCCTCTTGGTACTCACCCTTTATTTATAAAGATGAATAGGGTCACGCCTCAGTCTCCTCTCCTCAGTGAAAAGCTGACTGCTGGGGTTGTGGAGTCAAAGTTTTTCCACTGTGTTCTTAGAAAATTATGACATGTTATGAAGTGCAGTTGCCTCAAAGGTGCTTTTTCAAAATGTATCATTCAACATGCAGAAAATATCTGCAATATTGAATGGGATGAAAATATGGCTTTTCATATTGGTGTTCTTCTGCACAGGATTTGAGTATGTGCTGGTACATCTTACCAGTTGTTTTAATCAGCAAATGAGCTGCTCTTTGTAACTTGTAAACTTATGGTGGAAGACTCATTTTCTAAATGAGCATAATTTTTTTCTGGCCTTGTGCTTCTTACATTTTAATTCTCTTGACAAGCAGAGCAACTGTTGTGGTCCTTTTGCATATGTATAATTAATCAGATGCTTATATTACCTCCTAATCTAGATTATCATCCTGAAGGAAAAAAAAAAGAGGTTTCTTTTGCAAAGAGAAGAATGAAAGACAGAAGTGTAATGTAATACCAGCACAGAGGCATAGCATTACCAATTAATAACACAATCAGGAGAAAGAGAATTACTTTCCTTATCATATCAACATTTTTTTAAGTTGCACAATTTGTAAAGCAATGCCAAATGTCCCTTCTTGTGTTTGACAGGCTCTGTAAGAATCCTGAAAATGCATGTTCAGTTCAGTGTGAAGTAAGCAACATTCCTGAGTTTTGAACTCTTAGTTTCTAGTTTGTGGGAACATGTTTTGAATTACATTTTTACAGCTTGAAGTTACTTTAGTGAGTAAATCATAGCATTATTTAGTACACTAACTTAGCAGTTTATTTGCCTTGGTGTGCTAAGCTCATGGAAAATTGATACTGAGATAGCCAGCTATAGATCTAATGTCAGATGATATTGCTAGCTCTGTGGCAGCAGATGGTCTGGTTCTGTATCTTTTAGAAGATCACTTGTAGAGAAGTTTGCATGTGTAATAAGAGTTTATGCTACCTGTATTACTCTAGAGATTTGTTTACAGTGAAGAAATGGATGGGTAAAACTAGTAGCCTTCAGTGCAATCCACACCAGTGACTACGATGGTTAGGAGTGAGAGGGTGAACTCCTGAAGCAGAACAAATACTCTGTGTAAACTTATTGTTTTTATTCTAAGCAAGTTACTACACAACACAGCTGAATATTGAACCCAAAAGGGCTTCAGTCATTTTGTTAATAACACCCTATAGGATTTTGCATTTTTTGACTGGCTGATAAATAGAAAATATGATACTCCCAATGTGAAATGAAGTACAACAGCATTTCAGAAATAGAATATAGATACTTCTCTGGATCATAGCCTTTATATCTTTATACAGAAGATGTTCTAAAACACAAAGATAAGTCAGTGAAGAATACAAAGGGTTTATACTAAAAAGGTAGTACTTCAGAAAGTGAAGTTATGAAACAGTCTTGAAATCCAAATAATAACTACAGGAGCTTATCTCTTGGAGGAAGAAGTAAGAGATAGATATTTGTAATGTGAAAACTGTGAACAGAAGGTGAAACCGAACTTGTGGTTTGGATAACCACATGGAAAATGCAGTGAGGTTTCATTCGTAAACTTAAACTAGGTGATGGCCAGACCTATGACTGATAACTGTTATGGATCTCTTATAGCTTTAAAATCCTATATTTAGTCAAATTAGAGTAAGAAAATTTCTGCTTTTTCTGTACAGAAACTTTAGCCAGTGGGTTAAAAAATTTAAGAAGGAAGAGGTCTTGTCTGGTCGATACACTCTGCCTGCTTCAGTTGGTAATGTCTGTGTACTTAAGAGGGCATCCTGAAATGTTTTGTTTTATGGCTATTTCATACAGCTGAGAAAATGTGAACACAGCAGGAGTCTGTGCAGCTTTCCTCAAATAACAAAATGGGAGGTTTAGATGTTTTATTGCACAGTTATCTAACTTCCTGCACTTCAGGCTTACTCATGCTCTGGAAACCCCCTGATATAAAAAGCCACAGTTCTTTCCTCTGAGCAGCTCAAGAGGTATCAACCACAGCCCACAGTGGCATAATACTGTGGCTTCTAATTTCTCCTGTGTGGTACAGACCCAGACCACCTTAAACAAACTACTTGTAGCCCATCTCTGCCTTCCTGCGTCTTGGAAAGTACAGATGTACTTTCAGTTCAGTAGAAATGAAAGAGTAATTTTCAGCTTACTGGGAGAAAGCTGAGAGTTTTGGGATGTACTCCAAAAAGGTACACCCTCATCTCAGGAGAAGAACCAAACCCGAGAATGCTATTGCAGCCTTTTGCCAAATCCACATTGCTGCATGTTGTTCTGGTGTGTCTTTGTAACGCTTTTCTCTCAACAAAGTGCCTTTGAAGGTGCAGACCTGTGTTTTTCAAACAATAGATGTACCTAAACAGGAAGAACTAAGTTGTCTGAACTCACACTTCTGATAGTCCGTGGCTGTTCTTAGAATCATAGAATCAACCAGGTTGGAAGAGACCTCCAAGATCATCCAGGCCAACCTAGCACCCAGCCCTAGCCAGTCAACCAGACCATGGCACTAAGTGCCTCAGCCAGGCTTTTCTTCAACACCTCCAGGGATGGTGACTCCACCACCTCTCTGGGCAGCCCATTCCAATGCCAATCACTCTCTCTGTGAAGAACTTCCTCCTAACATCCAGCCTAGACTTCCCCTGGCACAACTTGAGACTGTGTTCCCTTGTTCTGTTGCTGGTTGCCTGGGAGAAGAGACCAACCCCACCTGGCTACAACCTCCTTTCAGGTAGTTGCAGACAGCAAAGAGGTCTGCCATGAGCCTCCTCTTCTCCAGGCTGCACACCCCCAGCTCCCTCAGCCTCTCCTCATAGGGTTTGTGTTCCAGGCCCCTCACCAGCTTTGTCGCCCTTCTCTGGACACATTCCAGCACCTCAACACCTCTCTTGAATTCAGGAACCCAGAACTGGACACAGTACTCAAGGTGTGGCCTGACCAGTGTTGATTACAGGGGAAGAATAACCTCCCTTGTCCTATTGGCCACACTGTTCCTGATGCAGGCCAGGATGCCATTGGCTCTCTTGGCCACCTGGGCACACTGCTGCCTCAGCTTCAGCCTACTATCTACCAGTACCCCCAGGTCCCTTTCTTCTTGGCTGCTCTCCAGCCACTCTCTCCCCAGAACTAGATAAACTGTCAGCAGCACAGGAAAGGGTAGCTGCCTAGTTAAACAAAAATTACTTATTTCCAAGCCCTTTTCTAAATACATCCTTATTTTTAACAGCCTTAAACATTGAGGTGTAGTAATAAGATACTATTTTAATATTAAAAAGAAAAGCAAATACTCCAAATCTACTTCAAGATTGGAATGGAACAAAATAGATTTTCTTTTTTTTTTTAGATCTGTTAAAAGGAGAATTGCAGTTCTTAACAAAAATAGCAAGGTTCACCTTTAAGGACTGAAATGCCAGATATTTCAAATACACATGAACCAGTTTTCAGATTCATAGCAAAGCCAAACAAAATACATTCGATAGTAATTAAGTGCTTGAGATATAGGTGTCCAGAAACTTTCCTGGTAAACAAGTTGCTACTTAAAGAAGTATCCCAACATGATCATCTGAACAGAGAAACACTCTGAATTCTTCCCCATTCACTCAAAGAGTAGAGTCAGGATTATAGCAGCAAAGTGAGTTTATGAACCACAACCTTAAGGTGAACTATTTCTTCTCACCCTTTCCTTTTTTCTTAGTTGAGCATTACAGATTACTCTCCTTTTAAAATCAAGCCAATGTAGGCAGCAGCAAAAGTGGTGCTTGCTCATCTTTTGTGTTCTATCCAAATGGGATGCATGTCCAGAAAATGGGATACATTTCTTCTTCTGAGGAAGTTGAACTCATACCTCCTATGACTGGGAGACTACCCTAACTGCCAGGCTGGATGTCAGAACATTAAGGTGTTCCTCAGCTGCTGTGTGGAAGCAGTCCTGGACTGGTAGGGCTGAGGTGAGAGTACAAAGGCAATATTTTTTTTCCCCTTTGTTTCTTTTTTGCAGACCCTAACTAGAATGGTTTTTGCAAGAGAGGTGAGTGGGTAGTCTTAGGTATAGATGTCAGCTCCCTGTATGTATGTCTTTAGCAAGGAACATAAGCTGCATAAACACCTGGAAGCAGAGGGGTAAAAGCTGCAGATAGTCTTCTCTGTGCCACATCTGTCAGAATTGTTATTAGAATTCATACCTCTGCAGTTTTTATATTAAAACAAGCTTTTGTTGTCATGACTGAGTTTGTGATGCAACTAATGTAATGTGGATCATAGTCTTAGATGCAGAACAGACACCTCACCAGCTATTACAATTCCCTGGATCTCGAAGTGTGGATTGATGAAATCTGGTCAGCCTTTGTCCCCAAAAACAAATGATGTAGAAACATGTTGCCAATTTCATTTGGAAAGCCAGGAGAGTTTCCAGATGCTGGTTTAGTCAAACCTACAATTTTTACCACCATAAACAAAGTCCTGGTATTTCCTTACAATTTAAAATGTATAAATTACTGAATTTAGAGAGAGTTTAAATACAATGCAGACATCATTTTGCAGCATATACCTGTTGTAATGTTTGAGCATCATTCAGAGAAGTGGATTGTTTTTTTGCTGTTTGTAGTGATGATAGATGCTTTCATTGGACTTTGCATATTGGCAAGTCTAGTGATACTTTGTGACCTAATGGTCTTTGCAGCATGAGTTTTAAGATTTGCTTTGAAATTTCAATCTCCAAGTTGGTGTTTACAAAAATACTGCTCCTTTGTGCTTGAATTTCAGCCTAGATATGTAGATCTTATGCGTAAAACAAAATTCATTGATTTTAGGGAGTCCTTCACTGGTTTTAGAATCAGGTCTCTGCTCAATATGCTTTTAGAAGAAGGCTAGTTGTGGTGACAGGCTTGGGAATGAAAGACAAGTTTTGAGTATAAGGTGTTCAAGAGAAGCCTGGATGAGGCACTTGGTGCCATGGTCTAGTTGACTGGCTAGGGCTGGGTGCTAGGTTGGACTGGACGATCTTGGAGGTCTCTTCCAACCTGGTTGATTCTACTGCCTGTAGTGGGCAGTCTCGAAAAAAAAATGTTACTTTCCTCTGAAGATGATGACAAGAATATGTGTGGGGGAAATTGTCAAGGCTATCAAACAGTGGTTTAAAATACTGCTTTGCTTCCAGCTCTTAAATACTTCAATGTTAGGCTTTTAAGACATGTATTTTCTCAAAGGTAAACATCTGTTTCATGGTGTTCCTAAAAAGCTACTGACAGTATCTTGTGGATTCTGCAAAATACTGTTTCCTTAGCCGTGTGAAAGACTCATTTCAGAACATCAGTACAGGCAGTCTTTACTTGTCTGTCAGTTACCAAGATGTGTAAGTTCAAAATTTCCTGTGCAATGTGATATTTTGAACAATCAGTCTCCTGGCAATGCTGACCTCCTAAACTGGTGTGCAGAGACAAGAATTTTTCACTAGTGAATTGCATGCTTGTGATGGTTTGGGCTCTTACCCGCCCCCCCACACTTTGTATTTGCCCCAGCTAACTCAGACGGCCCCTGGGAATATAGATGAAGCAATTTATTTACAGCTAGCAGAATTTACAAGCAGCTATTTACAATATATACAGTTATATACAATTATATACAGAAATATACAAAGGATAAACAATACAAAAGCACAACTCCCCTCCCAGAAACCTGAGTCCCCAGGAGGGGCTCTCAAACCACCCCAACACCTCCCCTTGCCCTCTCAACCTTACCCCAATCCTGAGAAAGGAATAAAGGTGCAACCAAGAGGTTAGGGAGCAGGGTTAGAAAGCAGTGATGTTAGAAAGATGTGTCTCGGTCTAAGGCAAAAGCAAGAGTGAGAAACAAAAATGGAGAAAAAGTCTTTCTTCTTCCCAGAGCTCTCAGCATAACTGTGAGAGAAGGAGACACCATGTTTTCATTCCACTGCCTGTTATCAAGTTCTTTTACCAAAACATTCCAGCTTGCTTCTAACTAGCACAATGCTGCTGGAACACACGCTCCGGAGAAGTGCTCTTCTTCACCAGCACAGGCAGCAGTGGGAGACAAAAGCCATGTGCATGTGTAGTGGTCTCACCACCAATATGGGCACATAGAAGTACAATTACAAGTTCTCTCCTGTTATACACTAATTACTGTGCATTCTTCCCTGAAATTCCACTCATACTTGAGCAAGTGCTGAGCAGTGGCGCTGCGACTTGTGCCGCACGAATAGGATGCGTCTTTTAGTAAGTGCATCTGCACGTATGACAGATACTTCTGCCAAACAGAAACACAGTAGTTTGGTCATCATTAAACATACACCTTCATCAGGAAAAGCAGCTAATTGCATGTGTAATGTGTGGCTGTTTTTTGAAAGTCTTTGAAGTAACGTGTCTGCTCTGACAGCTAATTATGTCAGCAACATATTGTACAATGAAGGCTTTGAGAAAGAGGTATGAATGACAGCCAGTTTGGGAAATGTCCATTTAGAGTAGTAAGCATGCTATAACTTGAGAATATGAGGATTCTCACAGTTTACTGCTAAGTTCATGCAGCTTTTTGAAGCTCCTATTTGTATGTTTTATGTACATTTCCATTATATTAAACCATGGTGATTTTAATGCATTGGTTGCTAATTCACAGCACAATCCTGTAAGTTCTTAAGAGAAAAACAACCTTTGTTGTGTGAGTATGACCTGAGTCAGTATAATTATCTTGTTGGTTAATTATCTCTCATTGATCCAAGGAAGAATTAGACCTCTGAAACAAAGCAAAGGTGGCAAGCTACTCACAGAGCTGCCAAAAATGCTTGTGTATCTAATTCCTATGGTAAATTTTTTATGAGGAAAGAATTTCTTCTGGTGTTCAGTAAATGATATTAAGGAAGAGAGTTTTAAGAAATGGTGTACAGAGTGCCTACACAAAATGAAGAACCTGAAATTATGAACACCTAGGCTGGTTTAGTGAAAAATGAAACTGCTGGTTGGGAGTGGGATTATTCTTTTAGAACTCTGAAATATATGGCAACAGAATACTGATGATTAGGGAGAGAAGGACAGGATATCATAATGCAAATGGTGCCTGGAGCTATAAATTGCTATTGATTTGTTCCTCTCCACAGAAGTGAATTTTGCTTTTTTTGGGTTCCTTACTCAGATTTCGGGTGTTGGTGCTTCATTTTAGCCACATAAATGTTTTATGCCCTGCTCAAATGAGTATGTGCTCTAAAATGGTAGGTGGACACTATTTTATACTGTCAATAAATACAGAAGGAGGTTGTAGGCTTTTCTAATTGACATGCTTATATTACTATGGCAACATGAGACATTTGCACTGGTTGTGTTAGCAGTCTGGCTCAGCAGGAGTGACCCTCTGATGTCTTACTGTATTAGCTTAGATACTGCAAGCTGCCATGGTGCAATGGCTTGGGCAGAAAGTCTCATGCAGTCTTTTCTGGAGCTTGCTTTGTGGAGTGGACCTTGATTGATAATTTTAGAAGCAATTGTGTTGTGGTTCCTGCCTTAGAAAAATATATTTGAGGCTGTTTTTAGTGTTTGCTTGCTTCATTTTTTTTCATATTTGAGTTGTAGGTAAACGTGGAGTGGAGGAAAGTCTCTTCCTTTTCTGGGACCACTAATAAACAAGAAGAGAGGAGAAACTAGGGGCAAGGTTACCCAGACCTGTTCTATTTCTATAGTAATAGGTGTTTTGGTTTTCTTAAGGGTCATCCCGTTAGCTGTTGAGCTTTCATTGCTTTAAAGAAGGAGAATCAAAATTGCATATACAGAGCCCACAGCAGAAACAGCTTTGGCAGAGTGGCAGCAGGTGCCTACATCTATTCACTGTGAAGTACTGAGTACTTACAGTAAATGGTGTTGTATAAATTGCATAATGAATTAAGATAGCTTTAGGGTTGGCTGCCTGGGGTGAGGGAGGAAGGAACAAATGTGGGTTGCTTGAACTTGGTTTTAATTATTGGAATTGTTGAGGGAAATGGTAACAAAGGAAAGCTTTAGTCTGTAATTTGGGTGCTGTGCAGGCACAAATATCAGTTCTGAAAGTTAATGCTTAGAGTGAAATCCGTTGTCAGATTTTTAATCACTCCAATTTTAAGAGAAGCCTGACTCCTTTTTCCAAAGTTTTTGGTTTTGTTGTTTCCTTTGCAAAGGAAGTTAAGGAAGAGGTAAAGCAATGAACAGATAAAGCATGTTTTAAGATTCAGGCACCTTAGTGAGATTTCTTCTTTAAAGCTGAGTAACTCTGCATGGGTGAACTCTTGTTGGAGAAATGCTGTCGATTATTATGAGACCAGGTCATTCTCTTCTTATTTATGAGTGTCTGCCAGATTGTTGCTTACACAAGTGATGTTACGTTCTGCTCCCTCTACTGTGTAGCAATGGGCTTCTAAATTAATACTTCAGTGGTAACTGTAAAAACTGCTTCTACTTTTGTGGCAAAATCAATTTTCAGGAGCTAATAAGAATATTCTTTCCGGGGTTATTGAGGAATGTTACTCTTTCTCCTTGTCTGAAAACTGAGCATCTCTGCTACAACAAAATGAAAGGTCCCAAATAGCAGGCGTGACTGTAGCCCAACAAGGATCTGAGCTTGTCAAGATAAGTATTCTGTTAAAAATGGGCTGTTTGAAAGAATGTGTTTAAAATGGAAACCTAATACTGTTTGTAAAATTCCTTTTGTTTTTGGCAGACCCATGACAGTGCTTTTTGAAACTAACAATCTAGGAATCAGACTTCTTTGGTTGCTGGGTCTTAATCAGTGCTGGCTGTTATCTAGAACTTGCTTTTTTTGTAGAAACCACAGCAGTCTGTAGGCACAGGCCTAAATACAACTTAATTTTTGTGTAAAAGGTGACATTTAAAGTGACTGAATGAATCAAATAGCTGACATTTATTTTCAATAAGCATTCTATTGCTGTCACCTAGATCTTTCAATACCTTCCTTTTATGCATGTCAAGGGAAATTCTCCACAAACTAAGCTGATGAAACTGGGCTCTTCCTGGTGTAATTAAGGCACAACCATACTTATGTGTTCATACAGACACACTCCATTTTATGTTATTTCTTCATTTGTCAGTAAATGCTACTTTTCCCTTAGCTGTGCTGTGGTTTTATGGGCTCTTGGATTGCATTCATTATGTTGGTGTCAAGGGCACTTTGGCAAGCTGTGACATTATTTTCCTGGGATGGACAGGAAGGCAGAAAGATAAGCTAACCTTGTTGGAAGTGAATGGTAGTTTCCAAGTAAAAAGCCTTGAACCTTATGATTGTAAAGATTATTTTGTCAGGTTGTATTTTTTCATCTTGGGAGTCTGTTGCTGTTATCAGTTGGAAAAGATAAAATAGGAGTTGTTTCTGTGCATAACCTTTTTAACCATTCTTATCACTGTTCATAGTAGCTGAAAGTACAAAAATGTAGATCTATAAAAAATACTACATTAACTACACAGATTACATTTATAAACAGCCTATATAATCATTCATAAGTCAACTTAAACAAGTAAATACAGATAAGCTAACCCTTTCAGACTTCTGGTATGAGGTTTGCTAGAATAAGTGAACTGCATATATAGAGAGAAGTTCTCTTTTGGCCTTCTGGCTTTTCTTTTTCCATATAGCACAGGTATGTGCTCTGTTCTTATACAGGTTACCTTAGAGTGGAACAAAAGTAATATATATTGTAGAACAGCATGAGATAGCTGCAAATTCAGGTGGGTTCCTCTGGGCTGGGCACTTTTAGCTTATGTAAAGTGCAAATGTGAACTCTTGGCTAGGAAGTTGTCTAGGTGTTGTCTAGATGTTGGTGAGGTGTTAGGAAAAAAGGCAAAAATTGAGCTATGTTTTGCAAGTGTTATTTGAGTGTGAGGAAGGAATGGAGCTATGGTACTCCAAGTTCAAGATCAGCACCACCATCAGGCTTCTTCCACTGTCCTGCTTCTACCATTCTTGTCTTGAACTTTTTTATTACTCCAGGTAATAGGGTCCAGGTTTTGCTTTGCTCTTGCATGGTTCCTGGCCTAAGGGCTAGGAATTTTCCTTGCTGGACTTGTGCTGCCCTGTAGGAACTGTCAACATGGGAAAACACTGTAGTTTTTACCTATGTAGTTGCTTTGTGAAGGTGAAATACACTGCTCTGAGAAGGCCTGGATGTGCTTCTAAATGTGATTGTGTTAGAATCATAGAATCAACCAGGCTGGAAGAGACCTCCAAGATCATCCAGGCCAACCTAGCACCCAGCCCTAGCCAGTCAACTAGACCATGGCACTAAGTGCCTCAGCCAGGCTTTGCTTGAACACCTCCAGGGATGGTGCCTCCACCACCTCCCTGGGCAGCCCATTCCAGTGCCAATCACTCTCTCTGCCAACAACTTCCTCCTAACATCCAGCCTAGACCTCCCCCGGCACAACTTGAGACTGTGTCCCCTTGTTCTATTGCTGGTTGTCTGTTAGAAGAGACCAACCACCACCTGGCTACAGCCTCCCTTCAGGTAGCAATGAGGTCCCCCCTGAGCCTCCTCTTCTCCAGGCTAAACAGGCCCAGCTCCCTCAGCCTCTCCTCATGGGGTTTGTAATTCTGAGCTGGAACACAAATAATTATTTATCTGGAAGCTGTAAAATGTGTCTAGCAAAGCTTAGATACTAATAGCAAAAAAATCCATCCCTGATACTAAGCAGCTCATTTTCCTTTCCTGATACATTATCTCTGTTTTTAAAGCAACAAGCTGTGTTTTAGGTTTTGAGGTTTTCATTCTAGTAGAAACGTTCAGTGCTGCTGAGATGTTTCCAACTTTGTTGCTACGACAGTGGGACCATTAAAAAAAAATCTTTAAGAATAAATATGTTCAGATTTTAAAACCTCCAAATCTATAGAAAGTCTCTCTTCCTGATACTTTTCATCTGGAAATTGTTATTACTTTGAATCATAAAATCGACCAGGTTGGAAGAGACCTCCAAGATCATCCAGTCCAACCTATCACCCAGCCCTAGCCAGTCAACTAGATCATGGCACTAAGTGCCTCATCCAGGCTTTTCTTCAACACCTCCAGGGATGGCGACTCCACCACCTCCCTGGGCAGCCCATTCCAATGCCAATCACTCTCTCTGTCCAGAACTTCCTCCTAACATCCAGCCTAGACCTACCCCTGGCACAACTTGAGACTGTGTCCCCTTGTTCTGTTGATGGTTGTCTGTTAGAAGAGACCAACCCCCACCTGGCTACAGCTTCCCTTCAGGTAGTTATAGACAGCAATGAGGTCACCATGGAGGGCAAATATTTCTTCAATTTTAAACTGTAAAAGTTTTTTACTTGAATTGGTCTTCAATTTGCTGCAGAGCCTAATCAGGTTTTAAATAGACTAAAATATAATAAGACTATCCTCTTAGATGTGTAGTAACTTATAAGGTGAAAGGTCTTCTCACAGGCCAATGGCAGGTATTGTTTTGAACGTAGGTTGTTATTAAGTGTTAATTGGTTTACGTGTGTGGTGTTTTTTGTGGGTTTTGTTTTTAATTACGGATGTTTTTCCATAGTTCTGGTTTGAGGAACTCTGCAGTTAGATTTCAGCTTGGAGTAAGCTTTTACAGCTGTAATGAATGCCTCGCAAAAAATGGCCTGTTCTAGTGGAAGTGACAGCAAGCCCTTAATGAAAGCAGTGAAGTGGACACTATTATGAAAAGTGACTATAAATACTTAAATAACTGTATCAAGTGACAGTTTTGTTCAAAATATAGTTGGTGTTTTTTTTAAAGATGGGGGAGGAGGGAAGGGAGAAAAGATTGATGGGCAAATACCCAAGTGTTAAATACACCACAGAAAGAGCAGTTAGAAAGGACTGTGGTAGACTGTGTCCTATTGCTGAACTCTGCCCTTTGAAAAAATGCTTCCAAATTGATTTTTAAGAGCCACCTGTTGACAGAAGGCAGCACTCCTGCCAGCTTGCTTTCTGCCCCTTGTGATGTAGGACATTTTGAAAGAGCAACTGGCCAAAGTGGGGTTTTCTGCCTATTCAGAGATTCTGTGGCAGTTAGCATGAGCTGTTGCCATGTTTAGGGAAGAAACAAACTGCTGTTAGGAAAATACAGTCCCATGGACAAAACCTTTGTGCTGTTTGCTCTGTTTAAACAAAATCTAGGGAAGAGCAAGTATGGGCAATGACTGGGGGTGTGAAATGATACCAGGCAGAAGGTAATTTCTGTGTTACGATAGTGTCTCCAAGTGAAGCAGACATTTACCTGCCTGATCAGAGTGCAACAACTGCCCAGTTAATGGTATTGGATAGTCCTGCATAGGTGCAGGTTTGTAGCAAGCTGTTAAGCTTGCCTTTGTGTGGTGTTCCTTAAAGGTCACATTGGGTGGTTTCTGATGGCTGTTGGGCACACAAGTTGATGTGTAGAGGTGGTTTGGGGTTATGGGTACTCTTCAATGACTTGGACATTTGTGCTGAATTCCTTGCTTTACTGCAGACTGTTTGGGGCCCATCTGTAAAAGGAGGAAAAAGTTAGTTCCCTGCCAGGTGACTTTCCAACAGTCTATTTAATGTCCAAGTACTAAATCAGAAGTGAGAGAGGTGTAAGAGAAGGAAAAACCAAGTGTTAGCCTTGCCTAACTTCTAGTGCATGCATGCCTGTGTGAGATGCTTTATGTTTGCACATCCTTTGGACCAGTTTGGTCCCATTGTAGTTTTATCCTGCCTTAGTTTGACCTGTGAGTCTGGCTGGTAAACGTAGCCCTTGCTGCTCGAAATGATATTTGCAGCATGTATAGCTGGTGCCAGGTCAGTTCTGGTCATCTTAGTTGATACCTCAGAGTTGTACATGTGCCAGGCTTGAACTGTAAAGGTATTTCTCCTTCGTTTAATTGTATGCAGATCACAATAAATAACACTTCCTACATTTTCCTTGTTCTGAAGACCTCTTAAAAAGATCATTAGGTTTTTGGGAAAAAAATCATCTGTATGAGATGCTTGTAAGGCAAACAACCACAGAATCATTTCTTGGCTGCATGAGAAGTGAATGATGATAAAACAGCTTACTGCAGCTGATAGCAGAATGCTGATAAAGGGTGCTGTTTTTTCCTGTATTTGTGTCTGGGTTTGGGTTTCCATCCCCTTTCCCACCCTGTCCACAGAGAGCACGGACAAGAAACTGTCAGCATTGTAAACAAAAGCAGATCTTTTGTGACACTCTCACGCTGTATTTCCCCAACCTGTCTCCTACTTGTTTATACAGGTGCCTATAGAGGAATGTGGGGATTTTAAGTAAAGTGTCAGACCTGATAAACACACAAGTTAAGGGGTCATATTCTAGAACTGGTGCTCTGCATCAACCTTGTAGCCTTTTAAAGCTGCACATATAGGGCATTATTACCCCTCTCACATATATTACCAACAGTGGAAATAGAGGCTTGTGAATGTCCTTTGGATGTGTTTGTGTACCTAGCTGTTAGACTTGCTCTGCAGCTCAGCTCTTTCCCTGTTTCATGTTCTTCACAGGAAGAATTTCACATTTCAGAGTTAAACATATGTTGGTTTTTTTTCAGCCACAGTTTTAATCCTGTTGCCTACATTAACATCTTATGTAGTTTTCTCTTATTTATTTATTACCTGAAATTTTATAAGCAAAGATAAATTTGGGAGAATGTGACAATTAATTGTGCTAGTTTGAAGCAGGCTAGAATGTTTTGGTGAGAAGGACTAGATCATAGGCTGAGCAATCAAAACAATGGTGATGTCTGCTTTGCTCACAGTCTTGCTGAGAAGTATAGGAACAAGAAATAAAAACATTAGGTAACACACTTGGCCACTCTAGCTTGGGCTGCTGGCTGAACTGCATCTCTCTAACCTCACCCTCCATTTTGGACTAACCCACTTTGCTTCCTAACCCCCTGGCCAAACCTCCATTCTTCCTTGGGACTGGGGTAAGGTTGAGAGGGGCAGGGGGAAGGTGAAGGGGAGGTTGAGAGCCCCTCCAGGGGACTCAGGTTTCTGGGAGGGGAGTTGTGTTTCTGTATTACCTTTTACCTTGTCTATTTCTGTCTATAACTGTATATACTGTAAATATCTGCTTGTCTATTGTGCCAGCTGTAAATATAAGCTTCATTCATATTTCCAGAGCCATCTGAGTCTAGTCTGGGTGATTTCTAAAGTGAGGAACACCCAAACCGTCACATTAATATAGATGGAATGACTGAAGTCTGCAGTTCCAGATTTCCCCAAAATTTGCCTTTGATTTTTGCATTAGAGAGGTCAGCAGGGACAGCAGGGTAAGAGTTCAAGTCTGTCTAAACAGATGCTTTTCATCAACAAGCATCCTTTTCATCTCCTTTTGAAAACACTTTTTTTTTGGGGCAATAGTATCAACATGGCTGTGAAGGATAGGAAGTCGTGGTGTTTACTCTTAATTTAGCCTAGTAAGAGGGGTATGATTTTTTTGTGTCTATTGAAAGCATGGTTTCAGAGCACTTCTAGAACTCTAGTCATCCAAGATAGGCAGTGTAACTATACCTGGGCTTGCTTTTGTTTGTTTGTGGGGTTTTTGAGGGCTTACGTCAGTTATTTGTAAGAAAATAAGGTGGAGGGTTTTTTTCTTGTACCTTTTGTTTCCTCGTCTTGTTATAATGTTAAGATGGGTGTTAAGTGTCTGCAAATACTTCAGACTGAGCAGAGGTGTTACGCAGTCAGAGGTTTGCATCCACTCACATCTGCCTGCTGGCAGTGACTGAGTTAGAGCTCTTCTTTTTGACTGCTGCTGAAAGACTTCAACTTAAAATCTCCCTCTGCATATTGAAGGCTTTACTTTCATCTCTGTACCTAGGTTTACCGGGAGTCCAAAAATCAAAAAGAAATCGACGCTAGTTAGGTAAATCCTGAATGCAGAATAGCATAGCTGACTCCGTAAATGAGTGAAACAGGTTCTTGTTTACGATGTGAAAGAGGTGTGAAATGTTTCTAGTTCCACATTGTTTATGTAATTCACTTGGGACTAAAACTTTTAGTGAGTGTCTGCTGCAATGGAATGTTTTTAATGGGTGGAAAAAAACAAACTAAGAAACAGTAAACTTGTAAGAATAGTAAATAGAAAAAGGGAAAACACAAAGGCAAAGCTGGAATGCTGTTGTCCAAGTTTAAACAAAGGAGACTGGATGAGGCATTAAATAATGCCATGGTCTAGGTGACTGGATAGGGCTGGGTGCTAGGTTGAACTGGATGATCTTGGAGGTCTCTTCCAACCTGGTTGATTCTATGATCTTGCAGGTCTCTTCCAACCTGGTTGATTCTGTGATCTTGCAGGTCTCTTCCAACCTGGTTGATTCTATGATCTTGGAGATCTCTTCCAACCTGGTTGATTCAGTGATTCTATGATCTTAGAGGTCTCTTCCAACCTGGTTTATTCTATGATAAGGGTAATATTTTTGAAGAGGTCTTTTCCTCATGTTTGTTGGTTTTTTGGCTGCATTTCTTTAGATATGTGTAAAGCCACTTTGTTAAGTTGTGCTGACTAAAGCACTTTCAGTGCAGCTGAAGAATTTGTATCCTTCCTGTCTAGTACATTTTCAGGTTTCCACTTAAAAGGACATTGTCAAGTGGAGTTGCATTCGTACAGCCCCAACAGGGATCTTAGTATGAACTGTTTAAGCTTGTTCGGATCAAGGCGACTTTAACTGTGCATAGATGTGTGTGGTTTTTATCCTGCCAGGCTGCGGCTGATCTAGGAGCAAGTTGCTAAAGAAAGCCACTTCCAGTCTTCTTGAGAATGGCTTCAGCTTTGTGCTTAGGTTTTTATTTAAATGTAGTTGTTTTTCCTGATGTTGTTTTGGACAACCAGAGTCGCTTTGGGAAGTTTGCACTTAGAATCACAGAATCAACCAGGTTGGAAGAGACCTCCAAGATCATCCAGTCCAACCTAGCACCCAGCCCTAGCCAATCAACTAGACCATGGCACTAAGTGCCTCAGCCAGGCTTTTCTTGAAGACCCCCAGGGATGGTGCCTCCACCACCTCCCTGGGCAGCCCATTCCAATGGGAAATCACTCTCTGTGAAGAACTTCTTCCTAATATCCAGCCTATACCTACCCTGGCACAACTTGAGACTGTGTCCCCTTGTTCTATTGCTGGTTACCTGGGAGAAGAGGCCACCCCCCACCTGGCTATAATGCCCCTTCAGGTAGTTGTAGACAGCAATAAGGTCACCCCTGAGCCTCCTCTTCTCCAGGCTAAACAGGCCCAGCTCCCTCAACCTCTCCTCATAGGATTTGTGCTCCAGGCCCCTCACCAGCTTTGTTGCCCTTCTCTGGACATGTGCCAGCACCTCAACATCTTTCTTGAGTTGAGGGGCCCAGAACTGGACACAGTACTCAAGGTGTGGTCTGACCAGTGCTGAGTACAGCACTTTGTGGAATGTGTAGCCGAAATGAAAACTCAGAGGGGGTAACTGAATACTCCCTGCTTCGGTGCATTGCCAGCCTGCAGAGAAAACAAACATGCGTACTGAGAACAATGAGCATTCCTTCAAACCCTCGGAGACAGATTTTTGCCCTTCTTCGCAAAATATTTTCTACAAAAAGACCCTACTGAGGGTTTCAGTCCCAGGTGGCAGGGCTAAGGGGCTTCTCACCCTTATCATTCAACTGATGCCTTGTTCAGGGCATGAGGTCTGTAACTGATTGGCATCTACGTTTTGGAGTTGAAAATGTGTAATCTGAACAGATATTGCTGCGTCAGCCACCCCACACCTGATTTTTTTTTACCTCTGTTTGCCCTTCTCCCTACAGTTCTAGTGATTCAACTTTGAAGTCCATAAACGTTTTTGCACTATTTTTTTTTCTGAACTGTTTCACACCTCTAAATGCAATTTTAATAGCCTGGAAATGCATCTGAACGCTTGATAGACTTTGTTGCCTTAGGAAGCTTGATAAATAGGAGTTTCAGGCTGCCTGTTCCCTTGTTCAGCTCTGCCTGATTTCAGGGTCCCTCATATGACAACCACTCTATACTTGACAATCTTTTACTGAAATCTTTCCTTGCATATAGGCAATTTCCATTTTTCTTCCTGTGTTTCCAACTTTACTGAGAATTTGCAGTGATAACTTGGTGTTCGAGTAAATTCATGTTCAGAGAAGTCATTGCTTGAGAACTAGGTGTATCAGGATTTAGAAACTGGCTCTGTCTTTATTTTCAGAACTTATCTTAATAAAACCACATAAAGTTGCTTGTTGAATATTAATAATGAGTATTTTAGATAGGCTATAAGACTAAGCATTTTTCATTGCATTCTTTTTGGCTTGGATGTACAGGTTTGAAGATTTTAAAGAACATTTATCCTGATCTTACATAAAGAGAGTTTTTATGTGCCTGCAATGAGGTTGCTGTGCTATATGAGATCATCCTAATGAACTTTCATCATGAGAGATTGCTTTTTTTTTAAAAAAAAGTAATTTAATTTATACTTTTGTTGCTGGAGTGTTCCTAAGAGCTGTACCGTGAGCTTAAGAATTAAATTAGGTTTCCTCTGGATTTATCTCACTGTTGATTGATTTTGGTGCCTTGGAAGGTGGTCATTCTTTATGATGCTTTCTGCAGTTGGGGCAATTACAGGGCATGATTCTTTCTAGGTTCCCTGGCATTTAATAATGTGGGCCTCAGAGACAGTGTACTCAATGCAAAATATAATGAAGACATAAATAAAAGTATTTGCTTTGAAGATGTAGTGTCAAATCCACAAGAAGTGGGGCATAGATTGTGAGCAAGTGAAGGAGCAATAAAATGAAATAGATGATGGGCTGGTGCAACTCGGGAGCCAGAGGCTAGGTTGACAGCAAAGGAGATGGGAAAAAACTGAGACAGTCAAATGCCTGAAGAATGAAGTGTTCAACACCTATGTTTAGAATCATTTAGGTTGGGAAAGATCTTTAAGGCCATTGAATTCAACCGTGAATCCAGCACTGCCAAGTCTACCACTAAACCATGTCCCTAAGCACCACATTAAGAAGTCTTTTGAATACCTTCATGGATTGGGACTCCCACTTCCCTTGCAGTTACTTTCAGAGGTTGACAACCTTCTGGTGAAGAACTCTTTCCTAATGTCCAATCAAAACCTCTTGTGGTGTAACTTGAGACTATTTATTTTTGTCCTATCACTTGTTACATGGGAGAAGAGACTGACACCAATCTCACTATAACCTCCTTTCAGGTAGTTGTAGAGAGTGATATGGTCTCTCTTCAGCCTCCTTTCCCCCAGGCTTAACAACCCCAGTTCCTTCAGGCATTATTGGCAACTTGGACCTCTTCAGATATCCAGAACTGGGGATAAATGATTGAAAATGGTTTGGTGAGCACTTCTGCCAGCTTCCATTGTTAGGTGGATTCCATACAGCCAAAGAGACTTGTGTGTATCTGAGTGGTGTCCCATTTGATTATGGGATTATTTGATTCTATTCCTCATCCCTGTCATCCAGTTCAGGAGGCAAGGCACTAGGAGAACAGTTGGTCTAACAAGGCAAAAAAAGGCATTCAGTACCTCATCCTTTTCCTCAGCATTTTATCCCTGTGTTTCCTTCTGATCTGGAAGGATCACCTCATTTTGTTGTTAATATGTTTACAGAAACTTGTCTTAATTGTCTTTCAAGGTAGTAGCCAGATTAGGGTCTAGTTGGGCTTTGGCCCTTCTAATTTTCTCCCTGTATAACCTCATAACATCCTTATAGTTCTGATTTGAAATCAGTTTACATGGTTGGTACTGTCTAGTCTGGATGAGCAAACTCTTGAGATTTGTTTTAGATGTTCAGAATGGGTAACTTGTCATGTGTTGTTTAGGAGATTTTTTTTCCCTTCACTGGGGTGGGAACTGCCAAAACTTGGCTCTTTCATTGATCTTGTGTGTGTTCTGCCATGTCATGAATAGTTGTGTAAAAAATTAATGCATGTGAGAGATGCCTCTGGCAAAAAATTCACCTTCCACTGAATTTCCCTTAGTACTGCACTGTCTTTCAGCAGTGTGGTACATCAGTTTTCTTTCTTGCATCTCAGACCATCCTCTCTTCACAGACCATCCTCTCCTAGACAGAGCTGGTAACATGTACAAAAGTATCTGAGAGTTTACAATCCATACAGCTAAGTGTAAATCACTTTATTTTGTAGACCAGCTTGTTGAGCAGTATTTTGGGGTTTCATTGCATGCCAGATTTTTCTGGTTGGCTGTGTGGTTAATGTTACTAACTGTGGTTAATATTATTAGTTACCTTCTTTACAGAACCAGATTTTAAGATGTCTGCTCAAAGTTCTATTTTCAAGTACAATTACCTGTACAGTATTGAACGGAGCTCAAGGTCACAGATGCTTTTGAGTCACAAATTTTCATCAAGCTTTTATAGTTTTCCCAGGGAATTGCTCCCCTTCCATTTCATTCCTATTTTGATGATCTCTGTATCATTACTCTGTCTTTATAGAGGTTATGAGTGTATCTTAAAAACATTAAAATCTCATTATTTTCAAAGTGGCATTATCCAACCTCAATGATTTTACCATTTGATATGCTTTTTTTTGCAGATTGAAGATGGGAGCAAAGCTGCAGCTGTGGACAAGTTACTGGCTGGGGATGAAATTGTTGGTATCAATGATGTGGGCCTCTCTGGCTTCCGACAAGAAGCAATCTGTCTGGTGAAAGGTTCACACAAGACACTGAAGCTTGTAGTAAAAAGGTAAGCTTGTGTTTAGCTGGAAAACCAGACACGTTCCAGGCTGTAAGCTACTGGGCAACTAAGATTTGGCAAGATGACAACTTTCACTTAGTGTTATTAATGTGCACATTATGCAGCGTTACCTCCTTCTTGAACACAGACCCTTTATGGAGGAAGATGTGGGGAGAGGTAGCCTATTGATCAGAGCAAAAACTGAGGCAATGTATTTTGTGAGTACTGCTGTGATGTGGTGGCTGTTCATTTCTGTCCTCATGAGGGGCAGGGGCCTGGAGCCAACCTTTGCAGACAACTCTGTGTCCCTGCCTTTGCGTGGCAACATAGGCAGTGCTTTTTAGTGGATTTGCTGTTCAGGCCAGTTGGGCAGTGAGAGGAGAGTTATATGGGAAGGTTTGGGGCAATAATTTTCTCACTTTGTGGGAATATAGTCGTCGTCCCTGGGGCAGTTCAAGGCAAGGTTGGATGTGGCACTTGGTGCCATGGTCTAGCCTTGGGCACTGTGGTAAAGGGTTGGACTTGATGATCTGTGAGGTCTCTTCCAACCTTGGTGATACTGTGATACTGTAATATTTGAGGCCTCAAACATTTCTTACATGGTTTGAGCAAAGACTGTTTTCAGTTAGTCGTTAGTGAATGGATGAGGCACTTAGTGCCATGGTCTAGTTGATTGGTTAGGGCTGGGTGCTAGGTTGGACTGGATGATCTTGGAGGTCTCTTCCAACCTGGTTGATTCTATGATTCTATTCTAAAGGGAAAAACTGAAACAGTTTATCAAAACAATGCATTTTGATGTGGAATTTTTTTGGTTTGTGATTCTGACTTAGGACTTTTAAGTTCACCCTTCTTTTACCAACTTGATTTTAAAAAACAATCTTCACAAAATAATCTTGCTGAAAATGAACAGTTGTTAAATCTTGTAACTATTAAAAAAAACTAAACTTAGAATGACCAAAAAAAAAAATCTTATTCATTTCCTACTCTGAATTGGAACTGATTATTAATGACTTTTATTAAATCACCAACTAGTCTTTCATATGAGAAACACCAGTTAGAGTCAAAAAAGTGCTGTGGCAGCACAGAAAATGCTGAGAACTGAGCTTTTGACAGGTGTTTCAGTGCAGTCCCTAAAGATAAGCAGTAATTAAGGCTGTGTTAAATGAGGGCTGACTTTCTGAAATAGCACTGATTTAAAAAAAGTAAGCTACAAAAGCATGCTTCCCACCTTTCATAAGAAGGTGATTTGTCTTTTGAAAAAGAAGAAATTATGGGAACTTTCTCTTTCACAGGTCCTCACCAATAGCTTTATGTCCTCACCAATAGGTACTTCTGCAAGCGCTCCCCAGGTTTTTGTAGCACTGAAGCTAATACATGCAAAATAAAATGCATTCACAACTATTACAAAGCATGTTGATCCTCAGCAGTTTCAACTTGCTGTAGCTGTTCCAGGAAAAGCACTTTTGTTAGCAGATGTTACATCAGCTGTTTCTGTTACAGAAAGGCAGAACTTCAGGGTTGAGAAGTTTTATAGACATTGAAGAATTTGCCAAGACAGCAAGACTTAATTACTACAAAAAGCTTCAGATCAAGTTGGAAAGATCCCTCTTTCTTAGTGCTTTTTTGGTTTTATGTCAGGAACTTGCTCAATCTGTGAGTCCTGATCTATCTTTGGAAATGGCAGAAAGCTTGATGCTGAAATTCCTTCATAAGGAATATGGCTACGTTGTGCTGGTCATTCGCAAATACTTTGTGCATGTTGTTTTGGAGCTCTTTCCTACAACTAAAGGCACAGATTTGCTGCTGTGAATTCGTGACCGTTCTCTGCAGGCAGCAGAGCCCCATTGCTATGCATGCCTGTGTGCAGTTTGGTGCAAAGCTGATGAATTTTCGTCAGCCCTTTCTCATCAGTCTTCTTTTTCTCATCCCTAGCACGTGTGTGAGGGGCAAAAGCAACCTAACTGCTCCAGCCAAGAGGCTGAAATAGTGGCTGTTGTTAGACAAAACATTTTAAAATTCATTAAGTTTTCCAGAGCTCCCCAAAAAGAGGCAAGAGCCTTTTGGGTCCTTTAAAAGCCTGCATAATATTAGATTAAGTTTCATAGGAGTTACTGAATGAAAATAGCTAGGGTTGTTTTTGCCTATGGTTTTTCAACTTTGCTCTTTCTCTTGGAAAGTTGCCTTAGGACGTCGGTCCTTTGACAGTCAGAAACCTTTTAACATCCAGTCTCGTTTTATTCTTGGCCAGCTTGTTCTCATGCACTGCTGTTTGTGTACTGAAACAGCTTTTCCTGTTAGAAGTGCAAATGATGCACATTTTTATAATGCTCCTGTTGTGTGCTTTCTTTCACAAGGTATGGTTTGAACAGCAGCATTGTTTTGTTTGCCCTAAATCTTAGCCTGATATTTTTATAAGTGCTTTAAACAGTCCTGTTTTAAAGCAAGTTATTTAGTCTTTGTATGAGCCCTCCTGTGGGTCTGGGCTGAGTTGGATCAGGGAACTGACCTGACTGCAAAATTACTTGGGGAAGTAGGTTTTCAGATGAATAAGATCACCACTTTTCAGAGGCAGGCTGCACTTTAATTACAGCAACCTCAAAATGGCTGCCTTAGCATTTTTAGGCTATTTCAGTCCTGTTTAGATCCACACTTAACTGTTCTCTGGAGAGACTGGCAATAATCTCACTATTCCCTTTTACTGAATTACATAGAAGATGAAGTATTGATCTGTAGGTCATCTTGGCATCTCCCTGTCTGCTAGCCCTGCATCCTTTGTCTAGCGCTGTGATGCTTCTCTATAGTGTTCATTTAGCATTTTATTCCCTGTGGATAAGGCATGAAATAGACAAATGGTTTGAAGTTCAACACTCCAGTCCTGAAGGTTAAATAAATAAATCAATCTTTGTTTTAATAATTTTTTGCCCTTGCTATCTGTGACAGTTAGCTTGGGAAGCTAAGATCTACGTTTTGTGTTAAGAATTTTTTTTCCCTTTTGGGTAGTTTGTGGTGTCTATTTCCAGACTGATCCAGGATTGAAAAGCAAACGTCTTTAAAATTGTCGTGATGTGGATGACTTAGTTTTCAGCAAAATTATTCTGGGAAGTAGAGAACTTCCTTCCTGTTAAAGTCAACAGAATTAACCTCCACACACACCCCCCCCCCCAACAAACAAACCCAAAAACCCGAAAAAACAAACAACAAAATCCAACAAACCAAGCAGAACAAAACCCAAGAACACACCCTAGCAGAAAATCTCAAAAGACAAAACCACAAAGGAACACCCATCAGGGGAAAAAAAACCCAACAGGTTTTATTTGTCACCACTGTAAAGTGCCCATGCGAAATTCTTCCATATCACAGATCATCAAGTCCAACCCTTTACCACAGAGCTCAAGGCTAGACCATGGCACCAAGTGCCACGTCCAACCTTGCCTTGAACAGCTCCAGGGACGGCGACTCCACCACCTCCCCGGGCAGCCCATTCCAGTGTCCAATGACTCTCTCAGTGAAGAACTTTCTCCTCACCTCCAGCCTAAATTTGCCCTGGCGTAGCTTGAGGCTGTGTCCTCTTGTTCTGGTGCTGGCCACCTGAGAGAAGAGAGCAACCTCCTCCTGGCCACAACCTCCCCTCAGGTAGTTGTAGACAGCAATAAGGTCACCCCTGAGCCTCCTCTTCTCCAGGCTAACCAATCCCAGCTCCCTCAGCCTCTCCTCGTAGGGCTGTGCTCAAGGCCTCTCCCCAGCCTCGTTGCCCTTCTCTGGGCACGCTCAAGCATCTCAATGTCCCTCCTAAACTGGGTCACTCCTCCATGCAGTAACATCACATCCTGGTCTTACATTGGTATTTCTGTACTCCTGAGCAGCATGCTGGTTTCAGTTTTGAACTCTTTACATACCTGCAGCCAAGCCCAAGAGAAAAAGTTCTGCCATAGTGAGGAACATGTTTCGTTCACAATAATTAACTTGTGACAAATGAGGGTTTCTCAGAGGTCTAGTGGTGGTCAGCAGTGCATAGCTGGCTTCCACAAAATTCTTTTTGCATGCTGCATTTGAAGTGTCTGATGCTTGACTTGCATATGTAAACTAACACTGGTCTCCAAATAAAAGTGCCTGGAGTACCAAATAGCATGAATTTGTTGGCTGGGAGGATGTGTTTTGCTGTATGTTTTTGGAATCGTTGTATTATTGTGGTCTAAGCCAAATCAGGGCTTCAGCTAGCTCAATGACAGATATGATGTTTAGCTTACATATATTGATGTTTGATCAAATATGGTGTACTTTTGGCCTCTAGATTTAAGGGGGACTCAGGAGTCTTAGTCTTGTTTTGCTCAAGTGGATTAGTCAAAGCAATACATCTTAATTATGCTCTAGTTCATCACTGAAGTACTAAATTGTTTCTTGATTACATTCTTTTCTTATGAAACTGTGCTTATGACATTTCTGACAGGAATTATATGTGATTTTCTCTGGTTTTGGAAAAGGTGTGTGTTTATATATACACACATAAAATTGCTCTGAGTGTTGATACTGAGGCAGTTAAGGTATTATGTGTAATTTAACTGTTCTGCATGCACTTCTAACTTTGATTCCCTTTTAGTTATTAAATACAATCTTTGCTTTTCCTTTCTGTATTTCGTTTTGGTGCCTTCATGGTGCCTGGCACTTGATGTGGAGGATGGCAGGGACAACAGCTGTGTTAGGTGTGAGCAGATCAGGGATTTGATGAATGTGTTGGCTGAACTAAAAGAAGAGGTGGAAAGACTATGAACTATAAGAGACTGTGAAAGGGAAATTGACTATTTCCATAATCCTCCCCAAAAAAATCTTAACTAGAGTTAACTCTTAGTGAAGCAGAGTCTGATACCCTCCCATCAGCAAGTCTCTCAGCCTCCATGTAGTAGCCCACATGAGCAGGGTCAACGGGAACAGGTCTCCTCCCAACAGAACTACTGCAAACAGAGCAAGTGCACTACTTCAAGAAGCACACTGCCTACAGTGCACTTGCAGAATAGGTATGAGGGTCTGCAGGAGGAACAGGTTGTCAGCAAGGATGAGGACTCAAGAAGCCCAGAGCTGCACCAAAGACAGGTTGCCTCAGGCCAGCCATCAAAACCAATCCTGAAAGTAAACTTCAGAGGGTCAGTTAGCGGAGACTCCCTGCTGAAGGGAGCAGAGGGCCTGATATGCAGACCAAACCCACTTCAGAGAGAGGTCTGCTGCCTCCCTGGTGCCCAGGTAGGAGACATTGTAGGTAAACTTCCCAGCCTTGTGAGTCCTTCAGACTACTACCTGCTACTGGTCTTTCAAGTGGGTAGCGATGATGCAATGAGAGGCTCACAATCAATTAAAAGAGACTTCAGGACCTTAGGGCAGCTGCTAAAGGGATCAGGAGCACAAATTGTGTTGTCTGTCCCTCTAACATCAGCAATGGACGAGGGAACATGTAGGAAGAGCCAACAGCTCAATTCATGGCCCCGGGGGCTGGTGTCACCAGGCATTTGGATTCTACAACCATGGCTCAGTTTACAAGGCACCAGAGCTACAAACAGCTAATGGGATGCACTTGTCCCAGAGGCGGAAAAGGATCCTGGGGCTGGAATTGGCATGGCTCATTGATAGGGATTTAAACGAGATTCAAAAGGGGAAGGGGTTAATAGTCTTCTGCTGGCTGGTGACAAACAGTGGGGCAGCTCACTGGAGGCAGAGGGATGTGGAGCCAATGAGGGCCTTCAACTTGCTGCCCTGAAGCAAGTCAGGGATGATGCATCAGGACAATCTGAGAAATCAAGGGGACTGGGCACAAGAGGAGGCCAGGGCCAGCCCAGCTGAAGTGCCTCTATGCAAATGCAGAGAGCTTGGGCAACAAACAGGATGAATTAAGGGCCACTGTGCTGCTGCGGTGCCATGACATAGTGGCTATTACTGAGACTTGGTGGGATGATTGCCATGACTGGAATGTAGGGGTAGATAGGTACAAGCTCTTTAGGAAGGGTAGGTAGGGAAGGAGAGAAGGAGGCAGTGCCCTCTATATCAGTGGCCAGCTAGAATCAGTGGAGCTCCACCTGGGGAAGGATGCTCAGCTGGTTGAGAGTGTATGGGTTAAAACTAAAGGGAAGACAGGGGAGGGTGATGTTACTGTAGGAGTCTGCTACAGGCCACCCGACCAGCAGAACCAAACAGATGAGGCCCTTCACAGGGAAGCAGAAGCAGTTTCCAGGTCACAAGCCCTGGTCCTCATGGGGGTTTTCAACCACTCTGACATCTGCTGGAGGGACAACACAGCAAAGCATCAGCAATCCAAGATGTTCGTGGATTGCATAGATGACAACTTCCACCTCCAAATGGTAGAGGAACCAACAAGAAAAGCTGCTATGCTGGACCTTGTTCTGGCCAACAGGGAAGGGCTGGTGACTGACGTGAGACTCAGGGACAGCCTTGGTTGCAGTGACCACAGTGCAGTTGAATTTAAGATCCTGAGGGCAACCAGGAGGGAGTAGTCTAAGCTTATGACTCTAGACTTTAGGCATGCAGACTTTGATCGCTTCAAGGATCTGCTGGCCAAAGTATCATGGGACAAAGCTTTAGCAGGAAGTGGGGCCCAGGACAGCTAATTAGTATTCGAGGATCACCTCCTCTGTGTCCAGGAACAATGCATACCAACAAAAAGGAAAGCAGGGAAGAATGTTAGGAGGCTGCCTTGCTGAGCAAGGAGCTCCTGGAGCTCCTGTGTTCCCTTCACTATGGTGACCCTACAAGTACCACCGAGGTTTGGAGTTTCTCATGCTAGGTGTTTCTGTGGTGGAGGACTGCACACCTACACAACACTTCTCTTAATTTTCTGCCTGCCTCATCCATTTCTTGCTTGAGTTAACATGATTTGAGTCATGCTTTTGCTGACACACTAATGGACACTTGAGGTGAAAGTAAGCTTCAGTTCCTCCAACTGCTGCTTGGTTTTAAAGAACAAATTATTGTCTTGCAGTTTTGCATGTTTATCTTGAACTGTCAGGACTCTCTTGATTCTTATGTTGCAACTGACATGTTTTCATCTTGTGGGGACTTTCATAATTTATTTCTGTATATATAAAGAAATATATCTTCATTTCTTTAAAACAAATCCATCCTGTGAAGGTTGGATAATAAAGTAAAAAAAACATAATAGATGTCCCCATGTTTTACCAAGTTAGCTCTGTTAGAGCAGTGTTTGGAGTACTAGGAAGGGCACAAGACATTTCCTTGTAGGTGAAAGGAATCCTCTATAATTTGAATATACTTGTGGCAATGTTACTCAGTTTGTGAAGGAAGTACCAAAACTGAGAGATGTTGTTTTTTGGTGGAATAGAATATGCATCAAAGACTAACAGCCTGTGTGTCATGAGTGGTTTCTAAGGTGGTTTTGGTTGTTGGCTTTTTTCACCCAGTCCTGCAAGCACTTGTCAAAATGGCTAATTCTGAGCATGAGTAGTCTCATCCAATTTAGTGAGAGCACTCACATGACTGATAAAAAAGTATGCAAGTGCTTAGAGGATTTGACCATAGCTTTTTACCAGGTTAGTACATAGGATTTATCTTTTAAACTACTTTCTCCTGGAGAAGAGGAAGCTCAGGGGGGACCTCATTGCTGTCTACAACTACCTGAAGGGAAGCTGTAGCCAGCTGGGGTTGATCTCTTCTCCCAGGCAACCAGCAACAGAACAAGGGGACACAGTCTCAAGTTGTGGCGGGGGAGGTCTAGGCTGGATGTTGGAGGAAGTTGTTGGCAGAGAGAGTGATTGGCATTGGAATGGGCTGCCCAGGGAGGTGGTGGAGTCACCATCCCTGGAGGTGTTCAAGAACAGACTGGATGAGGCACTTAGTGCCATGGTCTGGTTGACTGGCTAGGGCTGGGTGCTAGGTTGGCCTGGCTGATCTTGGAGGTTTCTTCCAACCTGGTTGATTCTATGATTTTATGCTTGTGTTTCAGTGTATTCCAGTTTTCTTTATGGGACTTCTTAGGTTACATATTTCATCTGAAGATTAAATGATTGACGAGATTGAAAACTTGGACCGTTCTTAAACATTTCAGTGTCAAGTAGCCTAGCACATTGACACAGAGGTTTTCTCCTCTACTTTGTCCACACCTAACACCTTGAAAAGATTAGAAAAAGGTTTGAAAATAATTTCTGAATCCAGGCCTTAACTCCAGAAATATAACCCCTTCAAAGAAGGGCAGGAATGCAAGAGGGTTGCAGTTTTAGTTACTAAATAACTGAACAAATTTGCATCTTTATCTCTTACACAAGAAACCCATTATTTTATGGTCATTGCTGCTGAATCTGCATAATACTGGATCACCTGGCAAAACAAGGTCTGGCACAGAGATACCTGCTGCAGAGTTATATGGCCCTTAAACTTTTAGTGCAGCTTCATGCTGAGTGCAATTGAAGGACAGTGACAAAAGATGTGGTGTGGGGAAATTTCTGCTGAGTTGCAATTGAAATCAGAGGCAATTCTTTGGTCTGGCTTTTGGAGCAGCCTTGCTGACAGGTGGGCAGCCAAACCAAGGGTAGCATGTGATGGGGAAGAAAGCACTGTTGGGGATAATCAGGTCGAAAAATCTGATCTGGTATGAGACATGTCAGAGCAAAGTACCTTTCCCAAGTAAAATTTGCAGCATCTCAGCTTCTGACTTTCTTCTTTGTGGAGGCTCAGTAATTTGCATCATGTGGCTGTAGTGTTTTAATGAGTAATAAGATGAAGTTAGGCTGGTCCATCTCCTGAAATGCCCTGGGTCTGGAGGAACTCTTTCTGCAGTCCCATTTTTGGGTCACTTTGGACATTAAGTGAGTCACAGCAGAAATTGATATGAGAATGCACCACAGCTGTGCAGAAATGTGGTTTCTGAGGAATCTCAATTCAGTTGGGGCAGCAACTGAACATTAAGCTCGTTGTGATAAGTGGCTAGGAGGTCAGGTTGCAGCAATGCAAGGGTTTCCACAGCTGTGTGCTCCCAGGACATGGCAGGTTCCTTCTTGCTGAAGGCAGCACGCTGAGCTGTAGGGAGCTGCCTGCTGTTGAACTTGCTAACTCTGTCCTAGAAAAAAGAAGTGGTGGGGGGAGCATGTCCAAAGGCTGCTCTCCTTTCTGATCCTTTGCCTCAGCCATGGTGAGACAGTTTAAACTCCCTTGTGTATTTGACACCTGCTGCTGCTGTTGGCATTTGCCCTGTCAGAGGCTGCATTTTTCAGCATTACTGGTGAATTAAGCCTTTTATGTGGTTATGTTAAAAGTGAACTTCTTCAGTGTTTTACTTGCATAGAATAATAATTTCAAAATATTTGAAAGTAGAGCTTGCTGGAGCCACTATTTATCACTATTTTTACAACATTTCAAGCATTTTAAATGCTTTCAGATGGTAAATACTCAAAAAAGAGGTTTCATTATCCTGTAGACAGTTTTTGATAAGTTGTCATTAAAATTGAGGTAAGAGAATGACCTCAGGAGTTTAATGCTACCTAACCATCAAAAGGTAACAGAATATGTACAAAATAAGGATGAGGAAGGAGCATTTAGGTAGCTTACATAATATACCATAAATCCCAAGATCAATACTTTTATCTCAACCATCCAGATAGATGTGCCTGTCTTGTTCCCCAAGGCAGAGCCTTGTGAATTTAGCAGGTAGGAAGATCCATGAAGTCATACCTCATACAACTTCATACCTCATTGTCGACAGTGCATGTCTTATTTAGAAATGAAATTGCTGTTCCATCCTGCTCAAGCCTGCACAGATGGGCAGAGGTACAAGGAAAACTGGAGCAAACTGTGATGATGAAATTCTGATTTGCTCAAGTTAATGACTGAACTCTTTAAGGGCACTAATACTTGATAGTTTGTTTGTGTTTCTTTGTTTCCATAGACCAAAGCAGAGAGGTCTCTTTATTTTAGTGCAAAATGTAATTTACTAGTTTATGGGATAGGAAAGGAACTACTCTGCTGTTCTCCAACAAATACTCCCTCCATCATATAGAATCATAGAATCAACCAGGTTGGAAGAGACCTCCAAGATCATCCAGTCCAACCTAGCACCCAGCCCTAGCCAGTCAACTAGACCATGGCACCAAGTGCCTCAGCCAGGCTTTTCTTGAGTACCCCCAGGGATGGTGCCTCCACCTCCCTGGGCAGCCCATTCCAATGCCAATCACTCTCTCTGCCAACAACTTCCTCCTAACATCCAGCCTAGACTTCCCCTGGCACAACTTGAGACTGTGTCCCCTTGTTCTGTTGCTGGTTGGCTGGGAGAAGAGACCAACCCCCACCTGGCTACAACCTCCCTTCAGGTAGTTGTAGACAGCAATGAGCTCTGCCCTGAGCCTCCTCTCCTCCAGTTGGCTCTAGTGTGGCATTGCTGTTTGCTCCATTCTCAGACACAGGCAGATGGGAAGTCAGACCAACTGGTTAGCCAACACATGGGAGGAGAAGGCAGAGAGCAATGCTACCCACCGTGTGGGTCTTGCTGTGATTGAGAGCAAGGCTTGTGTGAATTCTGGCAGATGGCAATGGGCATTAGATTGGGTATTACAGAAAACTTTTTCACAGAAAGAGTGCTCAGGCTTTGGAATGGGCTGCCCAGGGAGCAGCCTAGGGAGGTAGTTAAGTCACCACTCCTCGATGTGTTTAGAAGTCGTTATAAATCGTTTGGGTGTGGTGCTTGGGGCTATGGAGTAGGGTGGACTTTGTAGAGTAGGGTTATTGATTGCGCTTGGTGATCTGAGGGCTTTTTCTGACCTGAATGATTCTGTGATTTAATATAGGATATGCTGCTTTGCTGATACTTTAGGGCACTGCACAGACACCTACTGGTTCAGTTTGCCATTCTAAGAAATTCAAATGTTAATAGATTGCTTCTGTTACTTCTTTTCTATCTTGTAGAGTACCTTCCTCCCCCCAGAAGTACAGAAGTTAAGCATGTAGGGCTATGTTGATTTGATGAGCTTGTGGTTGGTTTGGGGTTTTTTCCCCCAGAATTCTAGGTCATTTGCTTTTTTAGGAATATTTTTTGGGATTCTTTTCCTCTTCTGATAAGATACTGAAATGCAAAGCACAGAAAGATGAAAATGCAAAAAAACCCCAGGAACTCCTTGTTTTGCATGGGAAAATTGCTGTAGTTCAGTGTGCTGCTTCCAGAAAAATAAGCTGCCTGATGTTGTTGTTGTTGTTGTTAGAATGTGTCAGCACTTTCCATGGAAAGGTAAGAAGGGAGTTGGAGATGTTCAGATACTCGGTGCATCGAGACCAAAACAAACACAGTTCAGATGTTTTAGTCCATCATGTTGAGCTCTAGTGAGATCCAGTCACTCAAAAGAGGAAGAACAAGGAAAAAATACCAGAAAACAACCTGTACATTTCGTATGTGTCAGCTGGAGTGAGTAAGTTTAAAGGTGCCTAAACTCCAAAAACTGCTGAGTAATCTCCCCTTGAGAACGGAGAACAATGAATGTGTCTCAAAGTCCATGTTCTAAAACAGAGACGCTCAGACTCTCTTCTAACTTCTGAAGGTCACAGCTATCCCAATTCAATGCTTGAAGTCTTCTTTTAAGCGTGCAAGTAAGACTGCTTGATCACAACAGATGCTTTTTTTCCCCCCTCCTTTTTTTGCTTTTGCTTTATTTTAGTCTGAATAGCTTCAAACCTGTCGTTGTCCCCATGGTGGAATCCTTTGCTGGTAGCGCTCTCTTGTGGCTACTTCTATTAAATGACTTTACTTCCAAAAATAAGTATTAAATGGATACATATATACAATGCATACACAATATGTATAAAGTATGGATTTTGTACAGATTTCATCTGTCTAAAATTTGGAATTTTCTGCTCTAGAACACACACAGTCACTTTTGGATAATCATTCCTAAATTAATTGTGGTGATCACAGTATCATCAGGGTTGGAAGAGACCTCATAGATCATCAAGTCCAACCCTTTACCACAGAGCTCAAGGCCAGACCATGGCACCAAGTGCCACGTCCAATCCTGCCTTGAACAGCTCCAGGGACGGCGACTCCGCCACCTCCCCGGGCAGCCCATTCCAATGTCCAATGACTCTCTCAGTGAAGAACTTTCTCCTCACCTCCAGCCTCTGCATCATATTTCAATGATGCAGAATGGTCGATCTAGACAAAAGCACCCCAAATGTGCTTCCCAGAGCATCAAGAAGTGTATTGAGCATTCAGGTTTTTTTGTTGTGGTTTCTTTTTTTGGTGAAAAGCCATATGCCTGAGGAAAGACAGGTGAGAAACTAGGCAGGGACAGGAATCCACATGGGTTTGACAGATGGACAACTCAGTGGGTTAAAACCTGGCTTGATGGCCATACCCAAAGTGTGGCTGTCGGTGGGTCCATGTCTCAGTGGAGGCCAGTGACAGAGGCCCTCAAGGATCAGTACTGAAACCAGTCTCATGAAGCATCTTCTTTGGTAACATGAAACACCTTCATTGGTGACATGGACAGTGGAATGGAGTGCACCCTCAGCAAGTTTACTGATGACACCAAGCTGTGTGGTGCAGCTGACATGCTGGAGGGAAGAGATGCCATCCAGAGGGACCTTGACAGGCTGGAGAGATAGGCCATGGCAACCTCATGAAGTTCAAGAAGACCAAGTGCAGGGTCCTGCATCTAGGTCAGGGCAATGCCAAGCACAAATACAGGCTGGGCAGTGACTGGCTTGAGAGCAGCCCTGAGGAAGAGAGACTTGGAGGCGCTGGTGGATGAGGAGCTCAACATGAGCCACCAGTGTACACTTGCAGCCCAGAAAGCCAGCCGTATCCTGGGCTGCATCAAGAGAAGTGTGGCCATCAGGTTGAGGGAGGTGATTCTCCCCCTCTACACTGTTCTCCTGAGACCCCATCTGGAGTACTGTGTCCAATTCTGGAGCCCCTATTACAAGAAAGATATGGATGTGCTGGAACATATCCAGAGAAGGGACACAGGATGATCAGAGGGCTAGAGCGGTTCTCCTGTGAGGACAGGCTGAGAGAGTCAGGGCTGTTCCATCTGGAGAGAAGGAGGCTCTGAGGTGACCTTATTGTGACCTTCCATTATCCGAAGGGGCCTACAGGAAAGCTGGTGAGGGACTTCTTAGGATGTCAGGTGGTGATAGGACTAGGGAGAATGGAGCAAAATCAGATATAGGTAGATTCAGATAAGATGTTAGGAAGAAGCTCTTCACCATGAGAGTGGTGAGACGCTGGAATAGGTTTGCCCAGGGAGGTGGTGGAAGCTTCATCCCAGGATGTTTTTGAGGCCAGGCTGGATGTGGCTCTGAGCAACCTGATCTAATGTGAGGTGTCCCTGTCTGTGGCAGAGGTGTTGGAACTGGGTGATCTGTGAGGTCACTTCCAGCCCTCGCAATTCTGTGATTCTTATTAGCTAACATATTTTGAGATACAAGTTTCCTTTTCTCTAAAATTATTTTTCAACTTTTTTTTTTATCACTGTACCAATGTAATTTTAATAGTTTTTTTTGGGCAGTGGATTAAATAGTACTGACTTTATGCAGTTGATTCTTTTATGTAGAATGAAGATAGACTTGGTGCTGGAAATTCAGGTGAAACAGTCTCTTTTCCCATTTGATTTTATTTCCCTGCTTTTCCAAATAATTCACAAGTATAGAATAATATTTTTCAGCTGGACTTGGCACCCTCATTCACATCACAATGACTCTGTGTTTTTAGACTTTCAGAAATGGTGTTAGAGAAGTGAGCCATCAAATGAAAGTCAGTTTTTCTCTGAACTGAATGTACACATGCGAGTGTGTTAATAATTGGAAAGCAAGGGATTATTTTGGCTTACCTTTATTAGGACAACTTCATTATAATAGCTTTAACATCTCAGACTGCCTCATTACTTTAACATCTTTGAGAAGTTAATGCTTACTATAAAGTGGAGTCATTTTTTGGTAGGATATTGCATTCTGGGTGGGAAAGTTTTAGCTCTATGCTGTCTATTTTCCAGCAAGTTCACACAGCAGAGCTACCGGACTGTGCAACTGTGTAATTCCACCACGTTCTGTCTTAACTAGATTTCTTCTTTAAATCTACATATGCCTGCATACAATAAGATCACTTTTTGCTCTTTTGCCAGCCTCTTCTTCCCTCCTGAAGTATGAGGATTTCTGTATAATCCATAGTACTTCCAGCATTCCATTTGTAGTGCATCTTCTTTTGGCCTATGAAAATCCATTCATTTTTCTTATGCAGGTTTGTGATGCTTTGGGAGTTACCCACCCCCCCTATCTCCTCCCCCTCCCCCTGGTGAGTTCACCCAGACTAGGCTCATCTGGCTGGAAGTTAAGGAATGAAACTATATTCACAGCTTAGCACAATTATATAAGCAGATATTTACAATATATTACAAATATTTACAGCTATATACAAAAATACACAGGTTAAAAGGAATACAGAAACACAATAGCCCTCCCAGAAATCATAGTCCCCATGAGGGGCTCCCAACCACCCTTCCACCTTCTTTCCACCCCTCTGCCTTATCCCAGAGTCTGCCTGATGTGCAAGGTGAGTTGCAAGGATTGGCAAGAGGGGTTAGGAGCAGAATGATTAGTTGGGTTACACAAATCCAAGCACAACAGCAGAAGCCCACAGAGAAAACACAGACACTGAGCTCTGACAGCTATCTGTGTTCATGTCCTTGCTTTTATACATCCTATCAAACCTATGAGTGAAGTAGACATCACCATTATTCCCTTTTCACAGCCTATGATCTAATTTTACTCATTGAAATATTCTGATTAGCCTCAAACCAGCACAAGGTTGGAGGTCACTCAGTTGGTAAGGATGCTGCAGTGAAGTCAACTTCTTGTAGCAGTAAGTCTGCTGTGGTACAACACAGAACCAATAAAAACCATACACTCAATGTGTGTTTAATGAGATGGGTGAGTGACCCTAAGGAAAACCTGAACTCAGCACATGGGTCAGTACATAAGAGGAAAGTTCCTTCTCGTTCACCTGGGTGGAGCATACAGCAGAACTAATATTCTTTGTGTTCCCTCCAACTAAACTCTGTGCAGCCTCTTTGGGGACCCCAAAGTGCTGCTCCCTGAGAATACTGGTTGGTTTTAATGTACAGGAAAAATGTCTGTAGCTCTCAAATGCCATTGACAGCTCATAGCTAAAGAGGCCCAAATTGTTGTGGAGATTTTCTTTCCGCTTTTGCTCTTTGTCACTCACAGGTGATGTTATTAAAATGGTCTATCCACCCACATACTTGCCTAGAAGTGCAAAAGGCAAGAACTGAATAGCTGGAGATAAAACCAACCAACTTCCCTCCCCCCTAAAAAAAAAACAAACCCAAAACAGCCTGAAACAAACAAAACCCAACCAACAAAACAACCACCACCAAATGAACCCAGTGAAAACCAGCAACAGAAACACACACACACAAAACAAACAAAACCAAAGCAAGTTTCAGCAGCATAGTAATCTCAGTGTATTTTCCATGTGTTGTGTTAAACAACACTTCAGATTAAAAACTAGAATCCCTTTTCCTTCTCTGAGAACAGTCCTCTGGTTTCATGTTTGGGGCTTTGCTGAGCTTCACAGGCAGTGGTCACTGGAGTGGGTTGTTGGAGCTGCTGGTGTGACTAATCAAAACTGCTATGGCTTCTTAGCAGGGAGCAGTAACAAGGCTCCTTTGTGCGTCTAATTATATCCCCCTAAGCTGGTACAGTGGTGAGGATTAGTGCAGGAGGAGGACAGTAAGTTGCAGAGCGCTTCATGGTCCCATGCTCTGCTCCACCAGCATTGCCTACTTTAGCTGGGGACAGAGCCCAGGTGGGTACCACTTGCACCCTGTGCATGGTGTCCCAACCTGCAGCCAGGGCCCCATTGCTTGTCTGCCCACCCGGACCCATGCCTAGCCTTGAGAAGAAAGAGGTCTTAGGGAGAAGGCATTGCCCAGTGCGGTGCCTGGGTAGGTGCCTAGGGCTGTGTTGGAGTGGAGAGGCTGCTGCTGAGCTGGCTAGGAAACAGGACACCAGCACCTGATGAGTGCCCTGCAGCCCATCGCTGGGATAGGCAAGTGGTCAGGGTACCTTTCTCTTGGCCTTTTTGTATCTTAATAACTTCTCTGTGGTTGGGTGAGGGGAAGCCTTGCAGGATTGTCTCAAATGTGTCTGATTAATATTTTGTAGCAGGCTTGTGGAAGTGGATTCTGCAGGTGTGACAGAGAGGAGGTGATTTTGGAAAGACTGTTTTGTGATTTGCTTGCCAATTTGTCTCCTGTTTCTCATGCAAACCCAATTTCAGCATGCTTCATGTGGCTGAGCAAAGCCACTCATCTCCTAGCAAGGCCATGTCCTGGAGTAGTTTTCAGTTGCTGCTTTCTAAGAGGTCTTCAACCAACTTTCTTGGGCCAGTCTCTTCATCCCAGTAAGTATCATCAGGACAAATCATTGCAGCTAAATCAGTTGGTTAGTGAAGCTTAAGAATCTGAAGTCTTGGGAGGTTTTCAGTCTTGAGCTTTGCTTAGTGTCAAAAGAAAATGCAACGGAAAAGGTTTCCCAGGCAGTGAGCACTTTGCTGACATGTACAGAAGTTACACGAGGACGCAGAAGAATTTTTACGGAACAGTGCAAAGGGAAATGAGCATACTGGTAAATACATGACACCAAAAGTGTGTATTTGTTCTTCCATCTAGATCTAAAGAAGAGATTATGGGATTTCTCCTTGGGAAGGAGAGGAATATGAAGTAGTGAGCAAGGAGAGAAGGAAAAAATACATTTGTATTGTGCAGGTTTGGGAAGAGGCAGGGAGGATAGTAAGTGATAAATTTGGCTGAGTCGGACCTTTTCTTGCTGTCAGGCAGTTGCTGCCTCCTGCTCTTTAAAGACATATGCTATGAAGGTGGGGTGCTGGAACAGCATGGGCTCAGATGTGTTTCTGTCTCTATCTGCTTAGTGGAGACCAGACAGAGCAGCTAGCTCCATTAGAGAAATCCTAATCTAGTCATGCTAATGGATCTTCCTTCCACTGTGAGCTGCTCGGACAGAATCTGCCTGTTATATTTGCAGACTTGGATCACAGAAGACTTGTGATCAACTATTAAGGGTTACTGTTAGTTTATAATAATAGCAGAGTGTTGGCACAGAAAATACATCATGTGTTTCTTCTGACCTCACTCAATTTTGAGTAGAGCTATAAAAGTCTTTCATTAATCACTTGGAGCCCATATGTAGTATTCAGTGTGTCTTTTTCAGTGGCCTTTTCCTATGTATGAAAGACACATTTTCTGTTCTTTGATGCTGTTTAAACTTCCCTGAGGAGAGCTGTGCTATCCTAACACCAGTGTTACAATCCAGTTTCGTTTTCCAGCTGAAAAAGATTAAATCTAGTTCATGTAATGCAGACAGTGTGAGACAGAGCCATCTTTGCTGCTTTGGGCTTAAAAATAGTCATACAGGTGCAACTTGCATGTGCATATTTTATTGTTACTTGCTGTGAGACTGTCCATAGATACCTTGCATCTGAATCCATGCCTTGGTTTATGTGGCAATAGTGTACAGATAAATGCAATTATTAAACTGCTCAGTCACTTCAGAGGGATGCTGATAGCCCCTGCAGCTTTTTGGTGCACAAGCTTCATTAGCAGCAGAAGTAACTATTCAGGCTAGAGCTTTTTTTTCCTCCTCTGTTTCTGTCATTCATGGTAACTGATCTGATCTTAGAAAATCATTGAGGTAGTTTCTGAGTTGATTTATTTTTATTCAAACACATGTTTCAGCTTGCATGGCTTTTTCATTTTCATTTTTTGCCAGATTGACTGTTGTAAAACTTTTATCTGTGGTGACAATTAGGGTGACTAAAGATTGAGATCTGAAAGGGTGGTGTGAGGAGGGCTGGAAGAGGACTAGTCTATTGAAGATTTCTGTTGTTATTGTTGTGAAGTGATTCTGGTTTCAGTCACTGGAAACAGCCTTTATTTTGCTGTAAAGTGCCTGAATCCAGCTCTCAAGTTTAATGATGTTTAATTGAGTGCTTATCTTGGCACATTCAGTTTTTGCAAAATAAAAGCCTGCAAGAACATTATGCACTAAACAAAATCAGCTCAGCTCTGCTCTGGGAATTTTAGGAGTCAAAGTTGTCTGGTCATTTTTAAACTTTCCAGTCTTCAGTGGTTTTCAGTGTTTTAAGGCTGCCATATATCTGCTCAAATTGAGGCACGTGTTCACAGGGTATCCAAATGAAGGAAAACAGTGTTGTTGCAATTAATGCATTAAGCAAGGTTTTGTTTTCTTTGGTCAGCATAAATTTACTTAAGATTTGAGTTTCTATATGCAGTTCAGTTTGTTGACACACTGCCTGGACTGGAGTGGGTTCCTCCCCTAGACCAGTGGCTTGGGAAGGCAGCTCTGGGAGTTCCTTCCTCAAGGCCTGCAGGTGTAGTGTGGGGCTTGGCCCACCACTGTTTCTCTGGGGCAGGAGGCAAGGTGGGTGTTACGGGTAGATCTTTGGCAGAAGTGTTGCCACTTTGGTGTACTTGTGTTTAGTGCATTTCCTTTTTGTGAATAGTCAGTCAGAGTTTGCATTTCTGGCTCTCACGCTACTGAGAGGAGCCAAGAAATTATGCCCCCCCCGTTTTCAGGATTCAGACAAACTCCTCTGTTTCTGTATGAGGGATGGAGGGAGGAAGGTTTGGGCAGGACTGGAGACAGGAAGAAGGCTGTGTCTTGTAGGTACAGTACTGTGTGCAGAAAGCAAAGGGATCCATTTTCTCTGGGCACAGCTACCAGTCCTTTTGCAAGAGTATCGCTGTCTGTGGATGACCCAGATACTCCCATAAGAGAGAGAGTGCAGGGGAAGAAAGGTTATTTTTATTCATTCTTGTTTCTGTGTCTTGCTTAACCGCTGTGTCCTCATCAGCACTGTCTTGTAGCAAAGAATATTGCATTTGGGGTCCAGCTCCATGTATAAGAGAATAAAATATCAGGAAACGAAACAAGGAGCTAGAGCCAGCCTCAACAGAAGAGCCAGCTTCTTTTGTTTGGCTTGCTGCAGTCTTCATCTTCATTCTAGGAATTAAAGGTGATGGCCTGGCCTTCCACAGGGTAGGACAAAGATCTGCAGCCCTACGGGCTTGTAGGAGCTCTTGTTGACATCAGTGACTACACTGACGTTGTTATACCTGCCTGTGCAGATCCCCTGTATTTCAATGGAGAGTCTCTACACAACATGTTGGGAATACCTGAGCTCAGTTAATACAGGCATAGAGAGGGAGGTCATGCTCCAAGAAGTTGCAGGAAAATGAAAGCATGTTTCAAATTGTACAGATGCAGTCATCAGTTGGAGATTAAGAAGGGAATACAGCTTGAACAACTGAAACTTGAGCTGAGGTGAGGAGGGAGAGGTTACCGCAGAAGATGATTGTACAACTAGAACCACCTTATGCCTTGGGCTTCCAACACGTTAAGGCAGCTGAGATTTCATGCCCATATTTTGAGCTCTGTAATGTGCCAAACTCTAATGTCTCTTTTAATCTGAAAATAGTTATTACAACAATAAAACCAATGTCATATATCACAGTGATTTACAGTTGCATAGCTATCTCCAAATGTCACACTCAGGGGAAACACTCTAAGTGTTTTACATACACTTGTGTATGTAGTCCAGCAGGGTTCCTCCAGAAGAGCAGTTTTTTTGTTGTGGGAGGTTTTTTTTCCCCTCTTCTATTTTTTCTTTTGAGTAGTTTTTTTCTTTCGAATCCCTCTTGTCCTGGGATCAAGCTGCCTTAAGGAAAGGTTTCTGCTTAAAATACTTATTTAGATCTTTATGAATGTGGAGAATATTGTAATTGTTTTCTAAAGTTTTGCACTCATCTTTTGTCTCAGTTGTGGTTAAGCTGGAGCAAATGAGTCCTGGATGCTGTGTGACATGGCCAGCACTTATTTGGGAGATGACTTGAGAATCCTAAGTGGTGTGAGAATAGGTTGAGAAGTAATATTGAGTACTTGACAAGTGTAAGCTCTTAAACAGATGAGAAAAAAGACTTCATGTAGACCTAATATGTTGGTTCTATTTCTTATTCCAATGTTTTTCTAACAGAAGAGGACTACATTGTTGGTTCTAGAGATCTGCAGTACTGTTCTAAATATTTGTGGTGTTAAATACCTTTTCTGCAGTGCATCTGCTTTAGCCATTCCAATTATACCACATAATGTATCATCAAGGTTGCATTATCCTCTGCATCTCTATGCTACCGCTACCAATACAGTTTCAACAGAGGTGTTTAGAAAATACTTTCAGCTATGGAAGCCTAAACTGGCCAAGCAGCTTGTGATTTTTGTACGAATTCCCTTACTGGTCCTGCTGGCTTGTGGTGTTTTTGGTATTCTTTCTCTTGGAACATCAAAACGTCCATACCTTGGATTTAGTGCAGAGGTTTGTCCATCACAGATGGAATAGTAATAATTCCTTGAATTAAATGGGAACTTGTTTGCATCATTTTTAGATTGGTAACGAGATGGTTCTTTACTTGGAGTTGCTAGTGCTGCTTCCAAACATAGTTTCCATGTTTTGGAAATTGGGTAAATAATTTCCACCTTAAGGAAGAACAAGTACTGAGTTTAGCACAGAAATTTATTGTTACAATATTGTGAATTCAGAAGTGTTGAGTGCAAGATCTTAAAGAGCTCAAGATAATGTTTTTAAGATCTGCAAACTGGAGAAAGCTCTATTCCCACTGCAGGGTATGTCAGAAGTAGGTTGGTTTGGGTGGAAGAGAAGAGCACTTTGATATGATCTTGTCCATGTACTTTTGAAATGTCCTGTGGATTCTGATAAAAAGCAGATCCTTCTTGTTCTGTGTGTTATTTGCTCACGTTGAAGGTCAATACACACACTCACACACAGTGTAGTTTTCTGGGTTTTTTAGGCACACTATGTTGATTCATCTTAGCTCACAGATTAATGTGAGTGCTCTGCATGTAGATATGTTGAACTTTTGTAAGCTTTGGAATGTTCAGCTCTGAAGCCTAGTTTGAATTCAGGCCTGTGAATTGTCCCTGAACTAAATCGATTTTGAAGGTAATTTATCTAAATCATTATATAATTCTTAACAGTGATTGATAGAACTGTTAAATCCAGTACAATTTGCTAGCTAGACACACTGGATTAAATATATATATTCAGTGTTTTCCTAGGTCTTTTAATGTGATTATTGACTACCACACCATTTTCTACTATTGCAACTTTCCTTCTGACACTGCAGTAGATCCACTACCTGGCTGCCAACATGAAGACACAGGTGGGAGAACGTTGTGTAACCACCAGCTAGGCAAAAGAGTGTGAGCTTGCTATGATTTGAAGATGGAAAGGTGGGAATAGCTAACCCTAACCAAGTATGGGATGGGGACTGGAGAGAGGAAAGGATGTAAAGGCAGTGACAGTGCTGTAGAGGGAGTCACACCGGTGACTCCATGCGTGGACATAATTGAGCTAAGCAAAGAGCTGCCGGTGCAGAAGGTGAGGTTATGAAAACTGTTTCTGTTACAAAGAGCTTCTGCAATTGCTAGGGATTAAAATAGAGACTGGACTCATTTCAAGGTTATTCCATTCTAAACATCTTTCCTTGATTAAGACACAGTTTTCTTCAACTATAATGTGTTTTCAATTAATTTTGACTGGAAATCATATTATTTAAGAAGTTAGATTCACGAAGCCATTTAGGAGCCCAGATTCTTTTCTCTTCTGCTCGCAAAAATCATGTAAACTTAGAAAAGAGTTGAGTACATTAAGGCATACTTGTGTGTTTTAGGATGACAAGGCTGCTAATCACTTTTTCACAGCAAGTTTGTTGGTTTTTTTTTTCTTTTAATCCCCATGCCTGTATTTTGGTGTTGCTTGAGAGTATCAGCTATTTTCCTCTCTCAATTGTTCATCTTCAATTTGTGTGTCTGTGCATGGTAGGTGCTCAGTCTTGGATGCCTGGGTGTTTTGGGGTTTTTTTTCCTGTGGCTGATCCAGCTGTCACTGGACAAAGAGATGTAGGCAGCAGGGCTCAGCTGTCTGAGGTCAGAGATGATTGATTTTTTTCCAAATACTGAGCAGATTGGTTTTCATCATTGGTTTGTCCAGTTCCAGTGAAGTTTGCCACGTGGGATTTACCCCAAAGACTAGATGCTAATATACAAGCAGAAGTGGCTCCGACAAACAGATGGGTTTCATGCTGCTGTTAGAGAGAAGCAGAATCTTGAAACAAAGACTCTGGTATGGCTCAAGTGTTGACAGTACTAATTTGAATTTGTATATGTCAGACTTCCTGTGTTTGTTTTGGAAAACAGCACTGTTGGCAAGCAAACAGTAATGTGCTGTTGATGATTTCTGATACTGAGCTTCGCCTTTAGATTGATTCTGATATTGAGCTTCACCTTTAAAATCACTTTCGAGGCTGTTGAGATGGCATACTAGGGAATTTTTTTTTAAATCTCATGTAACCAGCATTTAATCAGTTATGATGTGAAATGGTTTGGCTCAGTGGTTTTTTTTCACCCAAAAATTATCACAGTATCACCAAGGTTGGAAGAGATCTCACAGATCATCAAGTCCAACCCTTTACCACAGAGCTCAAGGCTAGACCATGGCACCAAGTGCCACGTCCAATCCTGCCTTGACCAGCCCCAGGGACGGCGACTCCACCACCTCCCCGGGCAGCCCATTCCAGTGTCCAATGACTCTCTCAGTGAAGAACTTTCTCCTCACCTCAAGCCTAAATCTCCCCTGGTGTAGCTTGAGGCTGTGTCCTCTTGCTCTGGTGCTGGCCACCTGAGATAAGAGAGCAACCTCCTCCTGGCTACAACCACCCTTCAGGTATCATACTGTGAAAGCATTTCTATTTAATCTTTAGCAGATACCTAATATAGCAACCCTCAACAAACTTTCCCCCCAAATAAAGTTCCATTCAGGCATTTTGGTTTTTGTTTGTATATGGAGAGTAAGTGTGAAAGAGAGGAGTTGTTGTTTTTATAAAGCTCATTATAGATGTCCAGATGTAAAAGACATGGCCTTAAACCATTTACCATGATGGTATTTACCAGTACTTTTTCAGGTTTATTGCTCACCATGAATAGACATTTTACCCATTTTAGGTTTAATCTCTATAAAAGTATGTCCACACAGTTAGCTTAAAATTTTAAGTCCTGATGTTTCTGTATCAAGATAGGAAGGACCCCTGGGTTTGGCTCTTGAGAGGGATTTATGCCATTACTGTGTGGCTCACCCAAACAAAGCACAGATTACTTGTCTCTGTTTGGAAGGATGTGTAAGACTCTCAAGGATGGAAAGTGTGAATGGTGGTGCAGGGTTTTGGCTTCAGATCCTCTCTTCAGAGCAGTCTTACCTGTCCTGAAGATGGTCTCCACAGCATATTCTTCCTTGAGTGCTGTGTCCAGTTCTAGGCCCTTCAATTCAAGAGAGATGTTGAGGTGCTGGAAGGTGTCCAGAGAAGGGTGACAAAGCTGGTGAGGGGCCTGGAACACAAACCCTATGAGGAGAGGCTGAGGGAGCTGGGGGTGTGCAGCCTGGAGAAGAGGAGGCTCAGGGGGGACCTCATTGCTGTCTACAAATATCTGAAAGGACATTGTAGCCAGCTGGGGGGTGGCCTTTTCTCCCAGGCAACCAGCAACAGAACAAGGGGACACAGTCTCAAGTTGTGCCAGGCTGGATGTTAGGAGGAAGTTGTTGGCAGAGAGAGTGATTGGCATTGGAATGGGCTGCCCAGGGAGGTGGTGGAGTCACCATCCCTGGAGGTGTTCAAGCAAAGCCTGGCTGAGGCACTTAGTGCCATGGTCTAGTTAACTGGCTAGGGCTGGGAGGTCTCTTCCAACCTGTTTGATTCTATGGTTCTATGATTTTGCACATACACACCATGCCCCTTACATTCTCAATTTTCTAAGAAATGAGGAAGAAATAAATTGGGGAGCAACTCTGTTCAGGAGGTTTTGGATGCTTTTACTGATTGTCTGGTTTTCTGTTACCTGTCTTTACCCCTGGATTTATGTCAGGAGGCAGGACAACACTGAAAATGGCAAGGGGAAAGAAGGGAGGGGATTGTATTATGCTGCTTTATGGAACTGGTAACTGTTTGAGCCTAGATTAGGATGCCTCTTAGGTGTATTGAATTATTGACAGACAAGAAGCTTTTCCTGTTCCTTACATAGTTTTGCTGATGGACCTTAGCCTTTGCAGATTTTAGAGTCTTCATTCCTACGTTACACAGACAGATGGATCTGCCTGCCATAACTAATGTAACATGAAGTAGAATCATAGAATCAACCAGGTTGGAAGAGACCTTCAAGATCAGCCAGTCCAACCTAGCACCCAGCCCTAGCCAATCAACTAGACCATGGCACTAAGTGCCTCATCCAGGCTTTTCTTGAAGACCCCCAGGGATGGTCCTCCACCACCTCCCTGGGCAGCCCATTCCAATGCCAATCACTCTCTCTGTGAAGAACTTCTTCCTAACATCCAGCCTATACCTCCCCTGGCACAACTTGAGACTGTGTCCCCTTGTTCTATTGCTGGTTACCTGGGAGAAGAGGCCACCCCCCACCTGGCTACAATGCCCCTTCAGGTAGTTGCAGACAGTAATAAGATCACCCCTGAGCCTCCTCTTCTCCAGGCTAAACACCCCCAGCTCCCTCAACCTCTCCTCATAGGATTTGTGCTCCAGGCCCCTCACCAGCTTCGTTGCCCTTCTCTGGACATGTTCCAGCACCTCAACATCTCTCTTGAATTGAGGAGCCCAGAACTGGACACAGTACTCAAGGTGTGGTCTGACCAGTACTGAGTACAGGGGAAGAACAACCTCCCTTGTCCTACTGGCTACACTGCTCCTGATGCCGGAACAGTAACTTGACTTTTGCCCAGGTTAGCCATTTGATGAGGCCTTCTTGAGAAGACAAGAAAAAATACATGTAACTATTATGGGATGGAAAAACAGTGGCATTATTACTTTGTTACTGTTTAAGATCTCTGCTGGTAACAGCCTCCTTTTTTTTCCTTTCTTTCTCATACTAAGGATTCAAAATACACCAAAAAAAAAAATCCAAATAAGGTTTTTCATAAATTAAGTGATAGTAGCTTATTTACAGTGGCTTTTTTGGTATGCCTATTTGATTTCATTGTATCTTAATCCATCGAGCACAAGATTGGTGAACTGCCCAAAGAAAAGAGAAAATTCAGAGATTTAGAAACAAAATAATGAAGTGTTAGTATGTCTGGCCTAGTGTTACTGTAGAGATGAGAAACCTGGGAAACAAGAAGCTGTTTGAGATTAAGAGGAGAGATGAGCACCTGTGCTGTCACAGCAAATTCTTGACATTGTCTCTGCACAGACTATGGATGAGTGGCTTGCTGAGAAAGACCCCCCAAGACTGACCTCATACTTGACTTGTGTGGCTGGTGCAGGGCAATGCTCTTTGTAACTGGCCATCCTAACAATCTAGGAGAGAATTCTTTTCAGTAGCACAAACAACTGTGGCATGACTTGGTTTATTTATCTTTGAAACAGTCCAAGGGCACCTCGTGAGGTGCTACTGTTCAGTATGAGCAGCATCCAAGTGTGCTTGTTGTTTAAGAATACCAGTGAATTATGCCTTTGACCTTTAACCATGTGAAGGTTTCCAGTTTATCTCAGTGCTGTAGTCTTTCTGCACTGCCCCAGGGCTGCATTCTTGGTGTGCAGGCATGCAGGCAGGGCAGTCTTGTAACCATCCAACTTGTGCTGGAATCAGGAAAAATTCTTGGTTATAGGCTAAATTTAAAATAACTGTAAGTAGCTTGGGCCCTCATGATGCAACTGTGGAAATATGAACTTGGGCTCTTTTAGAAACAGGGTGCTGGAGACAGGCATTGCTTCACTGATGAGAAGTCTTGGATTGTGTCTTGGTCAATAGAGTCTGATTCAATTGGTCTTAAGGGTCTTGTCCAACATAAGTGGCATTGCTTCACTGATGGGAAGTCTTGGATTGTGTCTTGGTCAATAGAGTCTGATTCAATTGGTCTCAAGAGTCTTGTCCAACATAAGTGGCATTGCTTCACTGATGGGAAGTCATGGATTGTGTCTTGGTCAATAGAGTTTGATTCAATTGATCTTAAGGGTCTTGTCCTTTGATAGCAACTGGTTCTGAAATTCTGAGACTTGCAGGGAAGTTGTACCTTGAAACATGTAGACTATATTGTGAAGCAGTGGTCTGCAGTGTTTTGTTGTGTAGAAACTAAGACGACTGAAAACTGAACATATATATATATGATCTTAAGGGTCTTGTCCAACCTAAATGGTTCTATGAATGGAGGGAGAAAACTTTTCTTTTGATAGCAACTGGTTCTGAAATTCTGAGACTTGCAGGGAAGTTGTACCTTGAAGCATGTAGACTATATTGTGAAACAGTGGTCTGCAGTTTTTTGTTGTGTAGAAACTAAGACAACTGAAAACTGAACACAAATATATATATTTTTTACAGACTCTTTAATGCAAATAATCACTATGACATATTTAACTCAGAGAATTAGTGCCAACAGTATGCAACAGGGTTTTTTTTTTTTAGATATAGCTCAGTTAGGACTGAGGCTACTCATTCATCCTTCCTTTTAAATCAGGAAAAAATGGGGATTCTTGTTGGAACTCAGATTCTATTTCCTAGTATAGCTGACAGAGATGGACAGCAGGAAGCATTGTACTTGCAAGGACTGGTTGTGGCCAGGAGGAGGTTGCTCTCTTCTCTCAGGTGGCCAGCACCAGAACAAGAGGACACAGCCTCAGGCTGCGCCAGGGGAGATTTAGGCTGGAGGTGAGGAGAAAGTTCTTCACTGAGAGAGTCATTGGACACTGGAATGGGCTGCCCGGGGAGGTGGTGGAGTCGCCGTCCCTGGAGCTGTTCAAGGCAAGATTGGACGTGGCACTTGGTGCCATGGTCTGGCCTTGAGCTCTGTGGTAAAGGGTTGGACTTGATGATCTGTGACATCTCTTCCAACCCTGATGATACTGTGATACTTTTGGTTAGATGTGCCATATGGAACCTTGACTATAAATGATTACTACTGGTTCAGAATCACAGAATGGTTTGAGTTAGAAGGGATCGTAAAGATTACCTAGTTCCAACCTCCCCTGCCGTGCACAGAGACAAAGGATCAAGTTTCTCCAAGTCCCATCCAGCCTGGCCCGTGAACACTTTCAGGGAGAGGGCATCCGCAACCTTTCCGGGCAACCTTATCCAGTGCCTCACGTTGGAAGTAGTGCAGTCGGAGGGAAAAAACCGCTGCCGTGCGGTGGTTTGGGGTCACAGCACTTTGATGTGATCCGCTTTCACGGCGTGAGCACTAGTGATGGTACTGAGAAAGTGAACGGGAGGGCCTGCCCCTGCCGCCGCCGGGGAGGCGGCGCTGCGCCGTTGGGCCGGCAGGGGGCAGGCGGGAGCTCGGGCGCTGCCTGCGGCGGAGGCGCAGCCATGGCAGCTGTGCCGCTGGCGCTGTGGAGTCCTCCTCTTGGCGGCTGCCTGCTGCCTTTGTCGGCGCGGCTGAAGCGCGGCCGTGGGGGCCTATTTCCTTCCCTCCCGCCCCCAGCAGCTCCGGCGCCTCCAAGAATGATTTAAATGTAGTGCGAGAAGTGGTCGCACGGATCCGTAAATTTCAGGCAACGTGGGGACACGGCGTGGCAGAGGACAACCTTTTGAGAGGGAAGCGGCTGGGCAGCGCAGGTTAAAAGCCTTTTGGTGCGACTGCTCATTTGCACCTTTCCCAGGTTTTACCTGAAAATTTGTCCCAGGAGCTGTTCATGACCTTGCTCTTGAGAGGAGTCAGTGCTTCTGGCTGGGTAGGTCACCACTGCTTTGAGCTTGTAGGGAAGGAGCTATAAACGAGGTGAATGAGAGGAATGAAAAGCTGATTTTCTGTTTCAGAAGTTTGCAGTATCACAGTATCACAGTATCATCAGGGTTGGAAGAGACCTCACAGATCATCAAGTCCAACCCTTTAGCACAGAGCTCAAGGCTAGACCATGGCACCAAGTGCCACGTCCAATCCTGCCTTGGACAGCCCCAGGGATGGCAACTCCACCACCTCCCCGGGCAGCCCATTCCAGTGTCCAATGACTCTCTCAGTGAAGAACTTTCTCCTCACCTCCAGCCTAAATTTCCCCTGGCGCAGCCTGAGGCTGTGTCCTCTCGTTCTGGTGCTGGCCACCTGAGAGAAGAGAGCAACCTCCTCCTGGCCACAACCTCCCCTCAGGTAGTTGTAGACAGCAATAAGGTCACCCCTGAGCCTCCTCTTCTCCAGGCTAACCAATCCCAGCTCCCTCAGCCTCTCCTCGTAGGGCTGTGCTCAAGGCCTCTCACCAGCCTCGTTGCCCTTCTCTGGACACGCTCAAGCATCTCAATGTCCCTCCTAAACTGGGGGGCCCAGAACTGAACACAGTACTCAAGGTGTGGTCTAAGCAGTGCAGAGTACAGAGGCAGAATGACCTCCCTGCTCCTGCTGACCACACCATTCCTGATGCAGGCCAGGATGCCACTGGCTCTCTTGGCCACCTGGGCACACTGCTGGCTCATGTTCAGGCGGGTATCAATCAGCACCCCCAGATCCCTCTCTGTCTGGCTGCTCTCCAGCCACTCCGACCCTAACCTGTATCTCTGCATGGGGTTGCTGTGGCCAAAGTGCAGCACCCTGCACTTGGAGCTATTGAATGCCATCCCATTGGACTCTGCCCATCTGTCCAGGTGGTCAAGGTCCCACTGCAGAGCCCTTCTGCCTTCCAAGATCCCGCTGCAGAGCCCTTCTGTAGAGCCTCTGTCCTGTGTCGCTGCTGCTGCTGCTGGCAGCAGAGGGTTTGCGGCCTTGTGCTTACCTGTGAGCCAGCAGCTAGGCCTTGTCTTTGAGTCGAAGGGCTGGAACGAAGCGTTAATGGACAAATCAATCCCAGCAGTTGCTTTCCAGCTGGGCGCAGGTCCCTGGAACTGCCTGTGCTTTGCCTCTGGGACCCCAAGTGCAGCAGCCTGTGTGACAGGGTTGCAGCAAAGGTGCTCTTTGGTGGAGGAGTATGAATTCTGTTGAGAGAAGGGAGGGCGTAGCACACACCTCGGAGTCTGCTGGGTGCTCATTTAAACAGTACATGAAGGAATTCAAAGTCTCTCTGAAAACATAAAATAGCTCCTGTTTCATAATACTGTTGTGTGCTGAAGTAGTTACTTTATGCAATTTCCTCTTTTAATGATATTTTTCTGGTTTCTGGTGTTTTTCACACATAAATCTGCTTGTCCAGTGCAACCTTTTTCTTTCCTGCTTCAATTCTCACTTTCACCATCTCCCCTCTCCCTTGTATATGGTCAGCCTGCTCAGTATTGCTGCAGGTGTTCAAGAAAAGACTGGATGAGACACTTAGTGCCATGGTCTAGCTGACTGGACAGGGCTGGGGGATAGGTTGAGACACTTAGTGCCATGGTCTAGTTGACTGGACAGGGCTGGGGGATAGGTTGAGACACTTAGTGCCATGGTCTAGCTGACTGGACAGGGCTGGGGGATAGGTTGAGACACTTAGTGCCATGGTCTAGTTGACTGGATAGGGCTGGAGGATAGGTTGAGACACTTAGTGCCATGGTCTAGCTGACTGGACAGGGCTGGAGGATAGGTTGAGACAGTTAGTGCCATGGTCTAGTTGACTGGATAGGGCTGGGGGATAGGTTGAGACACTTGGTGCCATGGTCTAGCTGACTGGCTGGGTGCTAGGTTGGACTGGATGATCTTGGAGGTCTCTTCCAACCTCGTTCATTCTATGATCAATCTAAACCATTACATCCAAAGCCTGTGAAATTCAGAATGTCTTTAGGAATGGCTTCCAAGCAATAACTATGAAAGCACAGATTTCTTTAAAAAAAATGATTGAAAAGATTGTTTTATTACTAAAGTATTTCCATGCATGTGTCAGTGAGGCCACTATCTAACAGATTGCTTGTAGTCAGTTGGAACTGGAGGCTTTCCCTTTTATATCATATCTTCAAGGCTTATCAGCGTTTTACTTCCAGAGGTTTTTTTGTAGAATGACAAGCTCAGAGAAATGCTGCCATTAATGCTTCTGTTAATGCTAAAGGTTTTCTGGGCTGTAGGTTCAGATGATCTCATTCTGTCACTCAGAATTAGTATAGAGATATTACATTAGAATATAAATGTTTGGCTTCCAGCATCTTTAGTTGCCTCTAAAAGACTTAAACCTGAAATATTTTGATCTTTCCTTTCTAGTGCTTCTATCCATTTGTGCAAAGTCGTAGAACCAATATTCATACTACACTTACTAGAAAATGTTTCCTGAAGTGCAGGACATAGTAAATAAAATTAAATAGTGAGACTCCAAGAGAAAGTTGTTGACTATGCCCAGTAAATTAATTTCTAGTCAGGTTGTGCACTTCACAGAAAGCAAGTTTCCATGGGATTCCTCTGTCTAGATATCCCACCAATATTTTTAGATTGTTGGGACTAGAGTTTCTTAAAACCCAAAAACCACTCCAAAATGTGTGTGTGTCTGCAAATGGCAAAAACAAACCAGAACTTTTAAGTTCTTGTCCTTTTGACTTGTCTCATGCTACAACTCAGTTCAGTCTATTCCTCCCCTTGCTTGACTGCTCAGGAAGATGAAAGTGCTGATGGATGTTGTAGCACAGAAAATGCCATCTGAAAATGATATTAATATAGCAAGAAACTATCTTATGAAGATCTTGAGAAGTTCCATGAGGTACAGTACTGATGTTGCAAGTGCATCCCTTCTGTTCCTTCCTGCTGACCGGATTCCTCCTACCAACTGCCAAGCCCATAGCAAACCATCCCAGATTCCCCCTTCCCAACCTTCATTGCTTTTTGCTCCAAATTTCGTTTGTGTTGTGCTAGTCTTTTAGCCTTGTGTTTCCTTAGTGGTGCATCACAGAAAAGCAATTGTCTCCATAATAGAAAAACCTTTTTGCTGAATTGATGCCTAGAGGAGGTCTGTTGAATTTGTCTAAATAGGTTATCTTTCATTTGCTGAGCTGATGTCAGTACCATTAGAGGTGAGCTGCAAGGGAAGAAAACCCTTTGATGTTTTGTGCAGCTGAACAGTGGAACAGGGTCTTTTTTATACTTTTATCACAGTCTTGGAGCTTTTGGAATCCACAAGGACTGTCCAGAGTCCATCATTGCATGACTGTGCTGAATCTTTTGCACTTGTTTCACTCTGAGGGTATCAGGGCTTCTACACTTTCTCTCAGAATTTCATACCCTAACCTGAATGAAGAACATAGTGATGTTCAGCATAACTGGTTTCTGTTTTGTCATGCTGGGAAGAGTAAGCTTTTGTCTATGGGGAAAATTACTTTTCTTCTTTTCTTCCAGATAGTCACGATGCTCCAATTCTTAGTGAAATTACAGCTTCACTATAGAATTATTCTCCTTTTGTCGTCCTGCATGCAGAGTTTGGAAAGGCAATCAATCACTGAATTCACCAGGTCTTCCTGAATGTACTGCAAAAAGCCATATACTCACATTTAACTTGGGTTTATAACAAACTTTGGTTTTATTCTGTAGCTGCAGTGGTGCTCCAGGAACCCAAATTTATGAAAACAGGAAATGAGCAAAAAAAAGTAGAGCTATCTTGATAATTCAGTTTGAAAATAGGGAATGCTTTCTCTGCTTAGCAAATCACTTCTGTAACTTAAAGAAATCACTTAACCTTGTAGCAGTAAACTGGATAAATAAAAGCATTAAAGCCCTTCAAGAGCTAAGGTCCTGTAATATAGCCTTTGCTTGAGACTGTGACTTGGTGGAAGGATGGTATTTGTCTCACCTTATACTTTGCCCTCATTTTAAATTACACTTTCTCCAGGACAAGCCAAAGGGGGAAGGGCAGGATGAATAAGTTCCTGTTCTGTTCTAGGCAACTGATAGGGTCTAAACCAATGGCCTGTGCTCACTGAAACAGAAGTAGCAGAATTCCACACAGAAGGTTTATTTAACAGTGTGGGGGGGGGGGGAAATGCACTTATTTCTTGAGTGTCAAGAGGCATTACAAATAGCAAATCTTTGGAAGGAAGTGCAAGCTGCTGTTACTAATTCCTGAACAGAAGAAAGAGGCAGAAGAGCGTAGAGCACTTTTGAAGGATTGCAAGGTTCTGCACTCTAACAACTTAATATTGTACTCCTTAGAAGGGATTCCCTTAGTTCCATGAGCCATGTTCATTTTAGGGTGATATCCAAGTAAATATTTAGGGACTGTTATGAATTGCTGAACTACCTTTATATTTAGGGACTGTTATGAATTGCTGAACTACCTTTATATTTAGGGACTGTTATGAATTGCTGAACTACCTTTATATTTAGGGACTGTTATGAATTGCTGAACTACCTTTAAGGTGTATTTATTTAAAAAGGAAGAAAACCAAAACGAACAAAGCCAAACAAACGATGACAAAACCCCCAAACCAAAACTCACAAACCAGACAAAAGCAAATAAACAAAACTCTATGCATACCTGGGGTACCAAACATTTTGAGAGCTGAAGCAGAATTTGACTGGAGTTATATCACTTACGAACTTGTATGAAACAATGTCCATGGCTTTATTCTTTCCTGTAGTTAACTCTTTTCTTCCCACCTCCTCCCATAAGCATGTACTTGTAGTAAGACCTTGCTAAAGCCTATTGTACTGTTGTCAGGTTGTAAACGATTGGTATGCCTAAGTATTAGCTTTAACTGCTAAAGCTCTAGGTGCCTCAGGTACTTTAAAATTCGTTTGCCCGTCTCCACCTCTCATAAAAGCTACCCCACCCCCAAAATAAATAAAACAAACAAAATGTTAGCCCTAAACCACCGAGGCACAGCCTTTGAAAGAGTACTGGTGTTTCACTGCCTCTTGAGCATTTAAAGGAATCCTGGTGTCTTTTCAAACCTGGCATGCATTAGAAAGTGGTCTCATTTTCTGTCATTTAAACGCATTGTACTTGTGTCCTATCTGTGTAGCCTTTAACTACTGCCCTGCTAGGTTGTGGGTGTTTTTTTGGCACATGTCACCTTACTGAACTGTTTGCATTAAATTACTGCACTCTAATGTTCTCATTTTCAGAAGAAATGACCTAACCTGCAGGCCTCACTCCTGGCATGCAACCAAATTTACAGAGAGTCAACCTGAGACGGCCACGTCACAGCTTTCCTCGTCCAGTGCCTGTGCTTCCTGGCACTCGCGCTATCATGCAAGGTGAGTCTCTGCTTAAGTTACATGCATTAAGCTCCAACAGTGAGACAGGAATGATGTAGATTATGTTGTTGAGTGTTTTCTAAAACCACGGATGCAAAATGGTTGTGTTATGTGTACTGCCTGCCCTTTTGGTGCTTGAAGGGGGAGCTTGGGAAGTTTGACGTATGGATGAGTGGATTTCAGAAACAGTGTTGTGATATGTGCATGTGATTGAAAGGTAAGAAACTAACTTTAAAGACAGGCAAAAGGTATATATTTTTTGCTCTGTGTTTCCTTTCAGTGCCCACTGGTAAAATTGCAAACCTTTGTAAGAAGAAAAGCCAAAAAGTAACCAAGCCCATCAAAATGAGTATACTTAAGGTGAAAAAGCAAAGGGAGGAGAAATTTAAACAGTTTCAGACTATTAAAAAACCCCTTTTTTAAAGGGAGGGTATTGGATGTTTTCTTTGTGGACTTCAAGGTATTACTGTGGTTTTTCAAACTGTCTTTCTGTAATCTGATCTCTCCTACATCTGTGCTTGTGCAGTGAGATAATAAGACCAATGATTTTCAGTCCCTACTTGAGGCATCTTAATATTGGTTAAGGTCTTGTTCAGCACTAGTGGAGAAAGGCTGACACTTGGTGCAGTTTTAGTTGTGAAACTTTAAACTTTTATGTAAAACCTGGGTTTTTTTCTGCTTACAGGATCTTGTTTGTTTCCTGCTCATAGGTGACACACTTCAGCATTTTCAGAAGGGGATTTTTGTTGTTTTTCTTTCATTTTTTTTTCCTTCTCAGTTCCTATGGGGCCATAGACACACTGAGCATTATCAAAAATTATGAGTTCACTACACAGTCCCTGTTTGGAAATAAGACTTACTGCTGTACATTCTCTATTGTTACTTGTTGATGTTAACCAGAAGAATATTCAGATTATCAAATTTTATTTTCATGTCATTTTTGCATTGTTTTTCTTCTTAGTGTTTTTGAAATTATCTGCTTTCTGCTCTGGAATAGAGTGTGAATGTCAATGCTTATACATCTGTTTTAATGCATTTTATCATATTTCATTAGCAGAAGTTTTTAGGACAGATCTCTCAAATCCTTGGTTATAATTATTGCTGGTTTACACTAACTTAGGGAGTTTGTGTTTAAATGTAGATAGGCTGGATTGGATCTATAGATTTGAAGGCAGTAGAAGTCCTTGTACATAGAAACAAAATTCAGAAAATAGTTAAATCTGTATGATGTTTGCAGTGCCAACTCAAGTAGTTCTGCTTTCAGTCTACTGAGTCTTCTGACAAAGCTGTAAAGAAATATATGCATCCTTCTGTTCTGGATCCATGTCCTTGTAACTTGTTTGTGTCGTGTAATATTTCACTTTCCTGTCTCAAAGTGTGATTTGGTAGGAGCATTTTTTTAATGGTTTTGTTCAGGGCCAATTTGAAATGAACTTTGGACAGGAAATTGTGGGTGTAAAAGAAAAGGAGGAGGGAAACAGACCAATCCTCATCCTCCACATGTTGGAGATAGCAGTAACTGCTGGTAGATGTAAATACCAGTAACCCAAACAAATTCTGCATTCAGATGCTGCTGAAAGATTTAGTGGCTTTAGCGCAGTCTAATACCAGGGCACTGCCACCGTGCTTGTGCTGCCCCCTGAAAGGTAATGTGTTTGGAAGATGTTATCAGTCCTGGTGTCTTGTACAAGACAGCTTTGGTGGCAGAGCTACCTTCAGACTGCAGCTGCTGGAGGCCTATAATTCACAGAGTGCCAGACCAAAGATTTGAGTATTTTGAGGATCCCAGTTGCAGAGGGGTTTCCTTTGGGTCTGCAAATAGAGGTGAGTCATTTCAGAGATTCCCCACTTTGAAAGTACAGTTCACAAACCAAGAAGCACCAAAGCTGGACTTGAGGCTCAGCAATGAACTGAAAGCAAAAGTATGCAAAGTGATGGTAGACATAGCCTAGGGAGTGGATATTTCTAGCCTGAGGATCCCATCCTTGGGCTATTTCTGGAAGTTACTTGCCTTCTTTGGACTAAGCATCTAAGATTTGTGTTCATAGCCTAGAATCTCTTCTGAATGCACCTGACTGCATTCTCTCCAAATGTGAAAAGTAAATCACTTGTAAAACATGGAGAGTTCAGAGGGGGAGATTCTTTTGCTCCCTTTCAAGCAGGATATATGTGTGGTTTGGGGAGAGGGATAGGGTACCCTGCAGCTGGATTGCCCCTTGGTTAAAAGACCACAGGAGGCCATGCTTTGCAGTAGTACAGGATCAGAAACATTCCTGTCCTTTCTTTGAAGCTTTTGCTGCATCTGCTGGGTTTTTGTTAGGCATTTCCTCACAGAGCTTTGATATCTTGTGCTGATGATAGCATTTGATACCAGCAGACCTACATGCAACTTATAAATTGAGACTTTCCTGCATGAGTGTCATCTTTATTTTAATCAATGCCAGGTATCACTACAGTATTGAAGAGGTGGGAAAATACCAGCAACTCATAGCACTATCTGGCTTACATCTTCCTTAATGAAGGAGATACTAATAATTACTAAGACACTTTCTATGTGAAGCACAGTATATGCCTGAGAAGGCAAGTGAGACCTTGTTCAACAACCAGCATTCAACAAGATATTTTAAAATGCTGAAGAAGAAAAAAAGAATGAGCAAAAAAAATCCCACAAGATGGGGTCAGTGCTACAGTATGGTTAATAAAATGCCTTCTAAAAATGAGCAATTGAATATACATTGTGCTCAACCATGTAGAGGGGTGACCAAAATGATTCTTATGTTAATGCTGAATTCCAAAGAAATGTTGAGTTGACCTCTGCAGTGCTTTTGACAGTACAAACAAGTTTCTCTGTCATTCTTGTTTCGTTTTTTTTTCCTGTGGAATAAGCTAATTTCATTTCTAGCTTTCACAGGCTTCTTTACTACATGAGATTTGATAAATGCTTCATATAATTATAGCTACAGGGCATTGGAATAATTCTGGGATTTCTACCAAGAGGCTTTGCATGCAAGGGCAAGAATCTGAATTTAGTATATAAAAGCAGGAAGGGCTGCCAATGAAGTTCAGACAGGGAGATGTGAAGCAATATCATCTCAACATCAGTCTGTTAGATTGACAGGAGGTGGGTACTTTGTGAAAGACAGACAAGAAAGAAAATAGCAAAAATTATTTGGTAGGGAAAGCAACAGAAGCAACAAGATTTTAAAATACATCTTATGCAAATGATCCAGGGAAAACACAGTGTCAAGGTGACATTTCTGTAGAGGAAATAATGGCAGAGAGGAACTGGTGGCAGTAAGGATTTTTGAAGGAAGGTCAGAAGTTTGGTTTTGGTCATGCAGAGCTTATGTTGCTCTGGCATCTCCTCCTGACATTCTCCTCTCACTGTTGTGGAACTGAGTGGAATTGAATGACACTGTTGCATTCTCACACTAGATCCATAACACAGCACTGCACTTGCTACTAGGAAGAAAATTACCTGTATCTCAGCCAAAACCAGAACAGAGTGCCAACCTGAGAGTGATTTGAAACCACATTAAGGCACATGTGGAGGCTCAGAACTAAAATGGTGGCATTTCATTATTGTACCTCTGCTTAGAATATTAAATGAATGGCAGATTTGGATAATCAGGACAAGGGAATAACTTTATGGACTGGAAAAATTCAGAGTGAGGTTACAAAAGATGGAACAGGGAAGTACATGAGTTTAATAGCTGGAAGAATTGGGGTGCCTGTAAAATATATTGAAAATTAAGTTGGTATTAGTCCTGGGAAAGAGTGAGCTAATGGAGCTCAAACCACATTTGTTTAAAAGTAAACTTCTCAAAATCAGTAATTTGCAGAGGGAGATGGGAACCTTCTAGAAGGTAAATATGTATTACTTGTTGGTAAGCTTACAAAGGGAGCTTGAGTTGGATACTCAAGTTTGGAGCTTAGAGTCAGTGTCAGACAAAGACTTTGTATAAAAATAATTCAAATGTTTTTAAATTGTTTTTCTTGAGTGGCTCTTACACAGATGGATCTTAACCAGTGTTAGTAAAATTGGTGTCTATATGTTTATAGTTGTGTCATTTCTTAACTTACATATTTACGCTGAGGATTTTTGTGTGTTTTCTACCACAGTTGTTCCTCTCATGACCTGTCAAACTCGTGGGAACAGTCAAGTCTACATCGCACTTCTGACCAGTTCAGCTCACTGGGGAGTATGGACAGCTGGGACCACACTCCACAAGTAGCCCAGTATGGAAGACTTTCTTCTGCAAGGTCTAACAGTAGCATTGATCATCTAGGGAACCAAAGTAAACGGGATTCAGCCTATGGGTCTTTCTCCACGAGTTCTAGCACCCCTGACCACACTCTATCCAATGCAGACACTTCTTCAACAGAGAGCATGCTATGCAAAGTAGGCTACTGGGAGACTGCTAAGCATGGAAACAAGACCGGCCAGTTCTTGAATGACAGCGGTGGAATGGAAGACAAACTTGGGTATTTGCCAGCTTCTATCCAGTATGAGAGCAACAGAAATCCTAGAATAGAGGAACATTCAGATAACAAGCTCACTAGCACTGGAAGATCCAGTTTTGGACCTGTGTGGTATGTCCCTGATAAGAAAAAGTCTTCATCTCCTCCCCCACCACCTCCACCTCTGCGTAGTGACAGCTTTGCTGCTACCAAGGGCCACGAGAAGGCCCATGGCCCTGTGTACTCAGAAGGTGCCAGCACGCAGCACTTCCCAGCCATGAACCAATCTCAGCCCAGGAGTGACTGGAACTTAGAAACTGTGGAGCAGCAGCGTCGTCGGCCCTCCAGGGCATGTGACGAGAGAGTCAGCAGCTCAAGTTATAAATCTGATCTCAGTTCAGAACATACTTTTTCTTCAGCTGCTGAAAGGTACAGTAGTAATGCAGGAGCTGTGAACAAACTGCAGTCATCCTTGTCCAGCACTGATGTTCGGTTTGCACATCCTACTTACAATTACCACCACCAGCACCAGTACAGTGATGAAAGCACTTTTTTTCACCATGCCAGAATCTTAGCTTCATCTAAAGATCAGCAACCTTGTATCTCCTATACTGGCAATCAGGAGTTAGTTACAGAGCATTTTCATGGCTACAACACTTCTTCTTCCAACAGTGCTGCTGAACAGAAGGTGGACAACGCTGGACAGAGTCGCTACTACTGCGTGACAGCAAAACAGCCTGCTCAGGGAAGCTCAAAGCCACTGCAGCTCAAGGATGACAGCTGGAAACCTGCAGTGGGGACTGATGCCTCACTTGGACCTCACGAAAGTCCTGCAGTTGTCACGGTGGTCCAAAAACCGAAATACTATCTACCTCAGCAATCTGTCGAACCTTCACTGAAAGGGTGTGAGAACAGTGCTCATTATCCAGTGGACAGAGAGTGTGATACCAGGTGTGCTGTAGCAGAAGAAGCTAAAAAAGTCAACCATACTGAAAAGTCTGGACAACAGAAATACTTTGAAAGCAGCTCTGAGGAAAGTGAAACCAAGTATGGCCAACAGGACTGTATGAAGGCCTCTGCCCTTACCACTGAAAACAGATCTGCTCAGAAAGATTTCAGGTGGGGGAAAGATGAGAGCAACAAGATTTCTCCTCAGAAGACCCCAATGTTGCACTCTTTAGCTCAGGAAGGGAGAAAGCAATCCGGCAACAGCCCAGAAGGGGCAGCAGAACGGCAGGCCCCATTTGACACTCACTTGTCTAAACAGGCACGAAGGAGTGATCGTTTTGCAACAACCCTGAGAAACGAGATCCAAATGAGAAGAGCAAAGCTGCAGAAAAGTAGAAGCACCGCTACATTAGTAGCGTCGTCTGAAACGGAGGAGTGCAATGATTCCTGGAAGCCAGATTCAGCAGAAAATATCACCACCTCCCCGGACACAAACTTTACCAGCACCTACAAGGATCACCTCAAGGAAGCACAGGCCAGGGTTCTGAGAGCGACATCCTTCAAACGGCGGGACTTGGAACCCAGCCCAGCTGAGTATGTCCCCAGGTCACCTGAGCGGAAAACTGGTAGCTACAACTCTTCATTATTGGCTTTGGTTTCTGAAGATGTATCTGGATGCCTGGAGGCTACACAAGCTAAACCGAACCCAGCAGGGAGTGGCACTCATCAAGTTTCTCGCATTGGAGCCAGGAAGAGGTTTACAACAGATCAAAAACTGAAGTCTTACTCTGAACCAGAGAAAATGAATGAGGTGGGGATGTCAGAGGATGAGTACCATGCTTGTTGCCATCCAAATGCATCTGAAGAAGCCCTGGGCTCATTTGCAGACAGGTGGAAGTTTTTTGAAGAAACCAGTAAACCTGCATATAGAAAATCAGCACAGAAATCAACTCCCCACAGTCTAGCTGAGGGACAGTCTGAGGGGCCAGATAGGAAAGCTCACAGTGCACAAGAAGGAGAAGAGTTGTGGTATGAGAGAAGAGGTTGGGCAGCCTCTGCTGGACTTGAAGCTGCACATGCTTTAAAAGATAACGTCCACCGTACCAGCACCAGTAGGGCTCCTGATAGGGTTGTGAAACCTGAAAAGCCGCAGCGTTTGGGCACCTTTGCAGAGTACCAGGCATCGTGGAAGGAGCAGCGGAAGCCAGCGGAGACAAGAAGCTCAGGAAGGTACCATTCAGCTGATAACATCCTTGATGCAGGCCACGAACAACATGAGAAACCCCAGTACATCCACGAGAGGTCTAGGTCGTCCCCTTCCACTGATTTCTACAAACAGGTACAAGTACTGTTTTTACATTATCATTTAAACTGCCTAAGGTGGAGGGGGAAAGAGGTGATGATTATGAAAATTTCCAGTTCAGGAATGCAGTGTAGGATAGTGTTTGCCTTTTGTCAGGGAAAAAGTGTTAAATAGCTAGCTATCATAAGAGGATCAAAGTTTGTATTGCCCAGAAACTGAGTGTAGCAAAAAGCAATGTGTGGTGTAGCCAGGTGTAAGAAAACCTGACTGATTTGATGATACATACCCTCTTTTTTACAGTAGAGATATAGGAGGATCAATGCAATCTTCACCCAGAGTTACTTCTTCATTGGTGTGATTGCCTTCCCCTTTCTAAGGCTTTCAATTCTCTGAAGCTATGTTCCAAATGGAAATTATAATCATCTTCTGTCCAGTTTTGTCACTGGTCTAATAACTTTCCATGGATTTCCTCTTCTAAACTGGGCTTGATGCAAAAGTTACATAGGGCAAAACTTCTGCCTAATAAAGTGCAGAGATTAAAAATATGCCTGTTCATGTTAAGGCTACACTACAGCCACAGATGAGACTACTCATTATTTTGTGTGAGTTTGCTTGCTTGAAGATGTGTAAATTTATTCCTTAGATGCCAAATGTCTACTCAACTGGCAAGTAAATACTAGGTTAATTTTTAACTGAGCTGATCTAGGGAATGGTTGGCAGGTGACAGGGGAAGTAAAAACAGAGAAACCAAGTCTTTTAAGTTCCCTGTTTTAAAGATGTTCAAGGTGCTACAAGATCACCTGGTAGGTGTAAGAAGTCAGAGTGTGTTCAACCCGTGTTAAACTTCACGTTGCTCAAGAAAAGAATTGAAGCAGTGCAGCTGTGTATTACTTTCCTGTTTTTCCTCTTGATAAAAACATTGCACAAAGCACTTGTGTATATACAGGATCTAGAATTAGAATAGCTAAAGAAATAAAGTGTGTTGATCTCTAGAAGCTAAGGAATCTTAAATTGGGGGGGTGTGGTGTTGTCTTTTAAGTTTTGCAAGTTGTTTTGAAGTGTATGTGCAGACTTTACTGTGTGGATAGTTTGCTAAGTAAAGTAGAGATTCCAGGCACTGGAAATATTCACCTGGAAGTTATTCTGAAAATGAAATTAACTACATTAAATAATTGCCTACCCAGCAGAAAAAAATCATCATATAATCTCTCCCATGTATACATTTATGGTTTATTAGTGCCTTTAAGTTCAGTATAGGCTTCCTGGGGCAAAAAGCAGACACCTGTTTAGGCACCTGGAAATTATGGTGATAAGTGCATTGAAGATGCTTACAACAGGCTGAAGTAAATAAAGATGTTGATTCACATATGTGATTCAGATTATTCCAGTGCTAGTGCACAATTAATTTCCTGTAGGTTCAGTGTTTATAATGCAAAGCTGTGCTTTGGGCGTGGTTGGAGATAGTGAGATAATAAAATTCTAGAACAGTGATGTGTGTTTTACTGGGAAACTAAAGTACATGCTCAGGGATTCACAAGCTGGTGCGTACTTGCCTCTTCTAAAATGTGAGCAGCTCTTCTGCTATGTCTTTGCTCTTTTCTTTTTGGTTTGGTGTTTTGGGTTGGTTTTTTTTTGTCTTTGCCAAATGGAAGTGGTGAACGTTGACATTAAATGGTAAGCTCTTCTGTAGATCAGCAAAGTAAAAGGAGTAAATTGAGCACAGCCAGGTTGGTAGTGCTGTGCAAGAGGTCACATAGCATACTGTACCACTTAAAAACAGGCTTAAGACATGCTATGCTGTTGACTTCATGTGTATTCAAACAGAGCAAAGCCACAAATAAGAGGTTCTATAATCATAGATTTTTTCAGGATTCTGAAACATGATGACTTGGTGTCTTACTTGTGCTGTAAACCACTTTTAGGAAGTCTCAGTCGAAGTAAGGAGGCAAACAAAGGATTTAAAGCAAGATGGGGAGCATATTTTATCTGAAGTTAATAATCTGGATGGAAGGAACTGCACTGTAAGGTAAGTATTTTAACTCTGTTTTTCCTGACCTAAACTGGAAGCTTTGCTATGATGATTTCAGAATGTTTACAATGCTTTTTTTCCTCTTCTTTCCCTCCTCTTCACGTATTTCAACCTTTATGATAGAATTAACATTGAGACTGAAATTGATGTGGACTCTAGGGTGAGCTTGAAGAAATTGTCAAGTATTGAGTGTATTACAGTGTTGTAGGTTTAGAGCCAGATGAGCCTTTCTTGTTTGCATGGAACTATTCAGATATTTTTCATATTTATGAGTTTGGGAGTTGATTTGTTTTGTAGTTGTGGTTTTTTATGGGGGTTGTTGGGATTTTTTTTTGGGGGGAGGGGAGGAGGTGTGGGGAGCAGGGTGAGGATGGGAAAGGGGGGGATATTTGAGGCTTCCCAAAGGAGCTTTCCAGTGTTATCTTTGGCAAAGACAGCATGCTGCTGGAAGACAGTAGTGCTGTAAATCGGACTTTGCTCTACTTGTTTCTTTAGAGTACGCAAACAGAAACCACCAGAAGCTGTTTCCCCAATTGACCAGCTCTGCTTTTCTCTGCTAATTCATGCTTTAATTAAATATTTTCAGACCCTTTTCAAATGTCTGACTGTATTGACAATGCAGTTAAAATCCATAAACGTTTAATGTGCAGGAGGGTGCCCTCCTGCTGGCCTTCGTTTTGCTGGAGCCGTTGTAATGTAAGCAGTGATTTCAGTGACCACTGATAACTGCGGCTGCTTAAGTGGCGTGTGGCAGCCGAACTGAGATTGTGCACACACTGCTGTCGCCAGGCTTGATAGCTCCCCTTTTTGCAACAGGATGGACATGTGTGGGAAAAGTAGCATCTACAGGCTTTCCTTGGTTCTGTGAGTGGTATTAATCTCTCGAGGGGAGAGAGAAATTGTGAGCTGTTGCAAACACATACTCTGGTCATGACTGCAAAACCTTGTGAAAAATTAGTGTTTGTAATTTGTGGGTTTATGCAGTGTTTTGCATTGCTCATGGCACATCTGCTATTTTTCTACTTCTTAGTAGCCTTTTGTACTTCCTGTAGTGATTTCAAAATGAGTATCCCACGAGGGTGTGAATATGTACTCATGGAGGGGAGGCAGCGTGGGGGCAGGCAGCAGCACAAATCAGCCAGGAGCAGACATGCTTTTGTAGGCAGACTGCATCTCTGGACAAGTAAAATTATTTCCATCCACCAGTGCTGAACTCCAGTCACAAAAGCATGTGAATAATACTCCTACGCCAGCATTTCAGCAGTGTTTGTGCAGCACAATTCTTGCTTTATAATCGCCGTAGCCATGAAAATCACATGACTGGGCACCAGCACCAGCTGCAATAACTTTTTTTTTTAAGCCAAAGCCTATTTTGACATACTATTGCAGTTTCTGGCCATTTCACTGCATTACACCAGATTTTTTTTCAGTGCTGTCTTCTGCAGTCTTTTCCTCAGCACTGATACTATGCAGAAGGTTATACTTCTTTCATATAAAAGAAGAAAAATCTTCTGTGTGAGCATTTAATTCCCGTGTTGTGAACTACTGCTGCATGATAATGATGGATTGGCTGTCCTGTGGGAAAGAATATGTATTTCCATGTGTTCTTTCTTTTAATAAGGCATTCTTGTGCTCAAAAAGAGCTGCACTCATCATGACATCAATTGGTTTTATGATTTTTGAGCTGCCCTAAAGGCATTTAGTTTCCCGCTTTTAAAAGCTAGCAGTCTGCAAATGGATAGCAAATCTACCTAATCTAGAACATTAATATTAACCAAACATAAGGTCTTTCTTGTGGCCATGTTTAGTTTTTTCTTTGCTAATGGTCCTTATTTTGTACTAAGGGCCCATGTGCTACAACTGCCTTTGTGCCACCTAAGCCAGTGTGACCGTGCTGGACACAGGAGTAGCCCTTCAGCATTTGTGTGGGTTAGATGTGTAGGATCCAAGCTGAGGGCCAGTTGTGGAATCCCCAACTGAATTAGAGACCCTCCAACACTACAGAGTGCTTCTGGACTCCCCTGCTTACAGTTGTTTCTTGTGGGGGAAAAAAAAACATTTAAAATCCAGGTTTTAGGTAAACTTTGTTTGCTGCACAGCTTCCCTGATTATTTGCAGGAGAAATGGGAGTCTTTTTAATGCACTGATTTTAGAATGAGAATCTGAGAATTTTAACAGCAAATATAAAAAACAAAATAGAAGTGCATGATAAGTAATTTATTTTCTCCTAAGTATTTTGCTGCTGGTTCATTTTGCTGCAGTATTTTGTGTGTGTGTGCACTCTATTTAGCATACGCTTGCAAATCTTCACATTACTTCTAAAACTTGGGAGTTTAAGTTGATGAAGATAATTTTTGAGTTCCTTTCATCTTTGGACTGTGTTTTTCCCCTCTGAGATTGCTGAGTACTTATAATGGATTCAGATTGCTTTATCTCCCTTTTTAGAAAAGCTGCATGTTCTTCTGAATTGCTGCATGTGATAGCTTGGAGTAGTATTGTTATAGGAAGAGGAAGTAGTGGCCAATAGTAGCCATTATCTCTTATGCAAGAACCAAGCCACTCTTAGAATCATAGAATCAACCAGGTTGGAAGAGACCTCCAAGATCAGCCAGTCCAACCTAGCACCCAGCCCTATTCAGTCAGCTAGGCCATGGCACTAAGTGCCTCAGCCAGGCTTTTCTTGAACACCTCCAGGGACAGTGACTCCACCACCTCCCTGGGCAGCCCATTCCAATGCCAATCACTCTCTCCTGCAAGAACTTCCTCCTAACATCCAGCCTGGACTTCCCCCGGCACAACTTGAGACTCTGTCCCCTTGTTCTGTTGCTGGTTGCCTGGGAACTTGCAGGCATTTTTATACTAAGGCTTGATGCAACTTGAAGTATGTTCTTAACTTTAAGATTGCTTAAAAGTGTTACATGAGTCTAATAGTTTGTAAACTAGGAATTGATGCATTTTTATTTTTAGTGATGCTACTCCTTTTGTATCATATTAATTACAAAAACTTAGCTTTTGTTACAGATGTAGTCTATCCTTTAAACGTGTGTTTCTCCGTCAAATGAAGTATCTTGGTTGTATAATTAACTTCCCAGTGGAAGTCTCCCTCACTTCTGAAGTGATACAGCCTTTAAAGATGGAAATGTGTGCATTGGCCTGTAGTCTGTGGTTTCCTGCAGGATGACACAGCACAGATAAATGTCAATCTGCATAAAAAAAAATCTTCATGATGTAATTGTTAAGATTGTGTTCTTCTGGAAGTGTTGCAGCCATTGGTTTTATTTCCTTTCTAAGAACATGTAACTTTTGTCTCTATTAATTTGGTTTTGCAATATCTATCAAAATTACATAACTTCTAAAATTGAAGAAGGATTTATGAGATCAGAGGACCAGAAGAATCTTTTTTTGCCATGTAATAAGTGTCAGGTACAAGAGCATGGCCCAGTACAGGGCTACAGCATGATTCAACTCTAATGAAACATTTTAGGACATTTCTTCTACATCTTCCCTGCCTTAGTAGTTGCTCCTAACTGAGCTCTTGAAGACAGAGGAGCTGCCTTTACAGTACAAAAACAAATTAAAAGTAATTTCTTGATGGAGTTGACCTAAATGCCAAAGTTTAATAGTCTAAAAAAATCTTTGAGAAACCCCGAACAGGAGCTGATAAGAGGTTCCTGAGTTCATCTTTAGGCACTTCAGACAAAAACTGTTCTTTCAAGAACTGATGAATATCTGGCCTCCATGCTCACTAGGTGGTGCAACAGCAGATTACTGTGCAAGGAAGAAGGGAGGACTTTCATCACCACAGGCATGTGAATGTTCTTATGTAATTTAAATTGAGTCAGATGGGCAGCAGTTTGCAGATGGGTGATACTCCATTTATATGTGTTTGTATACATCAGACATACATGGATGAGTTTGTGTGTGTATATGTATGCATTCATGTGCCTGTACACATACAAAACATACATGTGTGTTTGATAGTTGTGTTTTGTCTCTGAAACTGTTCAGTTTTGTGACCATTATAGGGATTGGGACTGCAAGGGCTAAGTAGTAGAGGGGCTAAAAAAACAATCTGCTTTACATATTTAGATAAATGTAGTTTCTCATGTAATATCATGTTGACAATGATAAATGGTGTGCATTAGGCATTGGAAAATAAATTGAACTTTTGAAGTGTTTTTGGGAGCTACTCAGGTTTTTATAACTCAATTTTAACTTGTATATTTTGGGGGTGTTGTCAAAAAACATATGTGCTAGTTTGAAGCAAGCTGGGATGTTTTGGTAGAAGAACTAGATAACGGGCAGTGAAATGAAAACAATTGATGTCAACTTCTCTCATAGTCTCGCTGAGAGCTCTGGGAAGAAGAAGTAAACATTCTCCATTTTGTCTCTCACTCTTGCTTTTGCCTTAGACCTGGTCACATCTCATTAACCCTGCTCCTACTAACCTTGCTCCCTAACCTCTTGGCTGCACCTCTCTTCTTCCTGAGAACTGGGGTAAGGTTGAGAGGGCAAGGGGAGGTGTTGGGGTGGTTTGAGAGCCCCTCCTGGGGACTCAGGTTTCTGGGAGGGGAGTTGTGCTTTTGTATTGTTTATCCTTTGTATATTTCTGTATATAATTGTATATAAGTGTATATATTGTAAATAGCTGCTTGTAAATTCTGCTAGCTGTAAATAAATTGCTTCATCTATATTCCCAGGGTCCGTCTGAGTTAGCTGGGGCAAATTCAAAAAAAGTGTGGGGGGGCGGGGTAACCCCCAAACCATCACAACATAGTAACGGTATATGGTGGTAGTATCTGCTTAACTGAGAACTTTGGTATTGGAATGCAAAACCTGAGGGGTAGGGGATTTTTATATTTAGCAAAAGGGCCATTTGCCTAAGTAGTTGTGATGGTTTGGGTGTTCCCTGCCCCCCTCCACTTTAGAAATCACCCAGACTAGACTCAGCCAGCTCTGGAAATATGAATGAAGCTTATATTTACAGCTGGCACAATACACAAGCAGATATTTACAGTATATACAGTTATAGACAGAAATAGACAAGGTAAAAGGTAATACAGAAACACAACTCCCCTCCCAGAAACCTGCTTGTCCCCAGGAGGGGCTCTCAGCCACCCCTTCACCTTCCCCCTACCCCTCTCAACCTTACCCCAGTCCCAAGGAAGAATAGAGGTTCAGCCAGGGAGTTAGGAAGCAAAGTGGGTTAGTCCAAAATGTAAGGTGAGGTTAGAGAGTAAGATGCAGCTCAGCCAGCAGCCCAAGTGAGAGTGGTTATCTGTGCTTTTATTTCTTGCTCCTATACATCTCAGCAAGCCTATGAGTGAAGTAGACATCACCCTTGTTTTCCTCTCACAGCCTGTGATCTTGTTCTTCTCACCAAAACTTTCTAGCCTGCTGCAAACTAGCACAGTAGTTCAGCAGAACTTTGCTTGCAGGCATTGCGTCACATACAGAACATTCTTTATTTACTCTGGATGTATTATTAGAGTCACACTGAGAAATTCCTCCTGAATGAATATTGCAGGGTGAATGTGTCTCTGTCACTGTAGGATTTAGCAAGATTGGTTGATTCTATGATTCTATTGTTTCATTCAGCCTTTGGAGGGGACAGAGAAAGGAGAGCTAAAAAGGTGATCAGCTGGGTTTTTGGGTAGATGTTACACATCTTTGAGTTTCATATCTTGTATCTTTTGTTATCATTGTTGTCTTCATATCATGTATCTTTTATTATACCATCTGGCTTGTTCCTTTAAAAATATTCCTCTCATGTATGTAAATACTCTTTTCAAAATCAAATACCACAGTGTGGGTTCTTGATCTTTCAAGAGTGACTAATCTAAATACATATGGTCATGGACACAGAGTAGCTCTTCAAGTAGCAGTTTTAAACCAGATTCTCCTCATACCTCAGAATCAAGGCAGGGCTTGCATGATGAATTGTCCTGCTTGCTGTCTTTTTCTTCCTCCTGTTGTCCATTTTAAAACTTCCAAGTTTCTTCAACTGGCAGATGCATGGTTCTTCACTACCATCCCAAATGTATTACTTTGGGATATAGGATTGCTTGGGGCTAAAAGAAACCTTGCAGGCTTCTCCTGTTACCTTGACATTCCTCGCTCTCTTAGTGATACACAGCCTGGCAGCTGTCAGGTGGACATCCTGTAGGTCGGTGTGATGCTCTGCTATGGCTCACCAGCAGCTGCTGGATCTCATTAAATGGGTGCTGGACTGTCTACAAAGCCTGTACTTGCTTTACAGTATGCTACAGAAATGTCACCCTTTCTCTGGTGCATTAGATTTGCTCACTCCCCACACACCTGGAAGTGTGATTTCTCCCTGCCTGTGTTAGGTGAATTTTGAACCTCTGTTTCTAAACTTGAGGATAGCTACCACACATGTCACTTTTTTTCTATTTCCAGCTTCCTATTACCAAGCAAAGTTCCTTTTGCTTAATTTCTTCTGGCACATCTCCACTGTGCATGTAGTGACAGCTAGGGATATGTGAAGTGTGATGAAATGCAAATATCAGAGGGTAGTTTCTTCTTAAAGGATTTTTTCTTCCTGTGACCCCAGAAGTATACGTTGCCAAGTGTGGGGAGCTGGGAGAAGTCTTAGATACAATTCTGAAGGTCTGAAATGGGGAGCTGGTGAGAGGAACAGCACACAAAAAAGTTTGTGAAGAGAGAAACAAGAGATGAATTCTATAAGCATCAGTCCATTTTTGCATTCTGGTTTTACAGAATCTCAAAATGTTAGGAGTTGGAAGAAACCTTGACAGATCATCTAGTTCAGCTGCCCTGCCAGAGTAGGATCACCTAGAGTAGGTCACAGAGGAATGCATCCAGGCAGATTTTGAGTGTCTCCAGAGAGGGAGACTCTGCAGCCTCTCTGGGCATATCCTGTTCGGTATTCTGTCACCCTCGCGGTGAAAAAGCTTTTCCTTACATTGATGTGGAGCCTCCTGTGCTCCAACTTGCACTCATTGCCCCTTGTCCTGTCACTAGACATCGCTGAGAAGAGCCTGGCTCCATCACAGAATCAGTCAGGGTGGAGAAGACCTTCGAGATCACCAAGTCCAGCCAATCAACCAACATTATCTAATCAACTAAAGCATGGCACCAAGCGCCACATCCAGTCTCTCTTTAAACACTTCCAGGAACAAGGACTCCACCACCACCCTGGCCAGTCCATTCCAACAGCCCATCACTCTTTCTGCAAAGAATGTCTTCCTAACATCCAGCCTAAACCTCCCCTGGCATAGCTTGGGACTGTCCTCTTGTTCTTTTGCTGGTTGCCTGAGAGAGGAGACCAACCCCCACCTGGCCACACCCTCCTCTCAGGTAGTTGTAACCAGTGATAAGGTCCTCCCCTGAGCCTCCCCCAGGCCGAACAGCCCCAGCTCCCTCAGTCACTACTCGTAGGGCTTGTGCTCCCCCCACCCCCCCAGGTTTGTTGCCCTGGCACTCTGACATTCACCCTTTATCTTTACAAACATGAATGAGGTTACCTCTCGGTGTCCTCCATGCTAGAGGACAGCTCCCTCAGCCTTCCTCATAAAGGAGATGTTCCACTCCCTTAATCGTCTTTGTGGCTGTGCGCTGGACTCTTTCCTGCGATTCTCTTTTCTTCTTGAACTGAGGGGCCCAGAACTGGATGTAGTATTCCAGACGCAGCCTCACCAGCACGGAGTAGAGGGGAAGGAAGGAGAACCTCTCCTGACCTATTAAGCACACCCCTTCTGATACACTCCAGGATACCAATGGCCTTCTTGGCCACAAGGGCACATTGCTGGCTCATGGTCATCCTTCCATCCACCAGGACACTCAGGTCCCTCTCCTCTGTGCTGCTTTCCTAAAAGTCAGCCCCCAGCCTATACTGGTTCATGGGGTTGTTCTTTCCCAGATGCAAGACTCTACACTTGCCCTTGTTGCATGTCATTGAATTTCTCCCTGCCCAACTTTTCCAGCCTGTCCAGGTCCCACTGAATAGCAGCAGAGCCTTAAGGTATGTTCAGCTGCTTCTCTCAGTTTTGTCATCAGCAAACTTGCTGGCAGTGCACTGTGTTCCCCCACCCATTCATCCCCCATTGATGAATATATTGAACAGTATTGGTCCCTGAGGGACCGTGCTAGACACAAGCCTCCAACTAGACTCTGTGCCATTGACCACAACTCTCTGACTTCTTTCCTTCCACCAGTTCACAGTTCACCTCACTGCCCATTCATCTGGGCCAGACTTCCTCAGTTAAGCTGCAAGGAAAGAGGATTAAGATAAAAAACTATCTAAATACATTAGTTTTCATTGCATCACTTGAAATCCAGCTATCTTCTTGTGGCTGTTTTAATGATAACAGTTGAGTAGGGAGGTCAGAGATAATATAAGATATAGTCTCCAGTGGTTATACTCATAAAAGCATCATGTGCTGATGTACTGTAGATTTTACTTTCCCCTCAATTACTTGATGAAAAGCATCTTTGGAAATAGGTGACTGATTTGTCTCCTCAGTGCAGCAATTCATGTATTTCTAGTATATGGAGTGGCTTTTGTGGTGCTGTGGTGTTAAAAGCCAGCCTGTGAAATGTTTGCCTTCTGCTATGAGCCCTGAGGCAGCACAGATTACGCTTTGTTGTCATGCAGGAGGCTGTTTATGACAGTAAATTCAAGCAAAGTTTTGTGCTAAAGGAAACGTGACAGCTACAGTTCCCATTTCTCTGCGTGGATTACAGTCTGTTCACCAGTGGTGGTGTATTATGTAAATGGATGAGGGTTTTTTTTCTGGAAGGTATTCTCTCTCTGTTTTGAAATCAAATAAACAGCTTTGGAAGCCACGAAAAAAATTAGGAGGGATAGGAAGATGTTGAGGGATGATATTAGCTGAATATCAGTGCTGAATTATACTGTGCAACCGCTGTATGTGATTTTTGCCAGCAGTAGAAATAACATGATTATCTCCAATCATCTTTTAATGCATATTAAAGCATATCCATGGTTTCTCTGTTAAATCTTTAATGTGTTCTTGTAGAAGAATTAAAAGGAGCTTGATCTTTGCTCTGATGAAGGTCCCAATGCCTTTAGTTTTCTAAAGATGGAGTGTGGGGGTGGCAATTTGCTCTTGCAGCATGAAAGCATGTAGTTCTTTCTCTGCAGAATCTCCAGCAGGAGAAAATGCCTGTACACACAACACACGCACAAAAAATTCAAGCTGGAGGGCTGCTCAGGAAGGCTCTTCTCTAAAATGAAAGACTTAGTTATTTGAGCATTGTGCAGAAAGGAGCAGTCCAGTAACACACTGATCTTCTGAAATAATTTAAGTATTTAAAACTTGCAGAATCCTCGTTGCTGAAAAGGGGAATGTGATTCTCAGAAATGAAAGGGGAAACCCTTAAAAAATTAAAGGGCTTTTAATTTTTGTTTAATTTTCTTTTTTTTTTCAATAACCAAAGCCAGGGGAGTGGGGGAAGGGAAAAGCTTTGAAGTCTCTGAGATCTTTTCCCTGAGGTCAGAAGTTTTTGATGATGTAACATACAATACAGACTAAGCCTTCACTTATCAAGGTTAAAGTTGACAGAGCTTGTATGAACTTCTCAATCATAGGAAGCAGGCAAAAACAAGCCAGCTGTTGTGAGGCATGGCTTTGAAAATCCTCTGTGTTACAGTAAATGAGATGCGCTGGGTGAGATAGAGTCAGTTCTGCAAGGCTTTCAAACTCACTGGCACATTTGCAAGGCTCACATGCCCGATGAATACGGGTGAGCAGCTGCAAATCCAGGTAAGATTGTCTTGTCTGCAGTGCTAGAGAACCAGCTAGGTGTGTGTGCTTGAATTATCCTCTCCTGCCAGTTCTGAACAGACATTTTCAGTATTAATTCATGCAGTATTTCTTTTGTTCTGCAGGTCTGCCTCTTCTATATCTGTATCAGCAGCAGCTACAGCAGCAAATTAGGAACGATGATACAGAATTTTATTTTGCTTAGCATAATTGGCTGCTGTGTTCTGATGGGTTGGGAGAATAGGGGGAAACGTGAGTGAATTCCAGCTAAGATGCTTTGTGTGCATGTGCTCACACACGCGCGCTGTTTTTAGCCGCTTTTGTTTTCGCAGTTGGCATCATGCACACTGGAATTAGAAGGCAGTGCCTTTCCAAAATATTTGTTTGCTGGACTGAGGGCTGCAGTGCTGTTGTTGTGGCTCAGGGTGCCAGGCTCGGGGTTCCTCTCAGCTAGGGGTGGTGCGAGAGCTTTTCATCTTGCCGTTTTCCTGGCAAGCCTCTTACTGCGAGTGCAGGCTCACACGAAGACCTTCTCCACAGCAGCAGGAGGTATTAGCTGGGAGTGTAAGAGAATTGGATGTGACTATTGGAAGCAAGCGGTGAGTGCAGCTCTGAGTGAAAAGATGGCTATTGAAACGTGTGCATGTGCATGCTAATTAATTGAAATCACTGCTTTAGGGTTTTTTTTCTTTTCCTTTTAGAGATGAGCTGTGAGTTCGTTTTGGTGCCTGTCTCAGAAACTCAGGTGATCTAGCTGTTATTCACAAAGTGTTTTCATTTTATTGCTTCTGTTCTGCTTTTTGTTCAGCTGCAGGCAGCTGTTTTCTGTAGTAACTGCAACAGCATATCAGAAGAAACACCCTCTAGATGTTTAAAAAAACAATAATCAAAGGAGTGGCAACTGAAATGTAGGGTGTTGTTGGGCTTCTTTTTTTTTAGTAAATGAACAAAACTACCATTTTCCTTTGAGCCTTTTTTTAACATGTCTGTGATTTCCTTGTTAGCAGTGTTGGAAAGTACTGTCTTTTGTCTCTGCAATGGTTGCCATTCGTGCACTATGATGGCTCTTATTGTACTATTGGGATATTCTGATGATTGAATTCGGTGTGTAAGTACAGAACACATTAACTGGTTGACTTAAGTGAGCAGAAGTCATTTTAATTTCATGCAGGCAATCCCTTGTGTGCTAGGACAGGTGTGCAGTGGATAAAGCAAGTAAGAATACAGCCATAAAAATTGTCTTTTATCAGTGATTCTTGATGTGCAGCAGAATGGAGGAGGGGCTTCTGTTTCCTGAACTAAGGAAAGAAAAATATCCCTCCCTCTGCCCCTTCCCAGAAGATTCCTCCATTCTGCATAGAGACCCCTGTGCTGTTACACAGAATCCAGTTTTAATCGGATTTGATTTTTGCTGTGGGCCTATGCATTGTGCTGTTACCCATGACTGACTGGCCTACATTTTGTCTGTCAAAATATCTTCGGTTATCTGCTGCAGAACTGAGTGAGTGTGAGTTTATTTCTCATTTTCATGTGGAGAGAGGTAATATTTTTAGAAAAAGAAAGAATGTGAGGTGAAAACTCATTGCTGTGTGTGCTGCCATGCAGGCAGGACAGCAGAGAAATTCTGCTGGGATGGATGACTGATAACAGTGCCTGTTATCTGTCATTCTGAGATAAAGCCAGGTGATAATGCAAGAGTTGTTAAGCTAGAGTGACATTCATTTTATCACATTTGGTGCAACAACCGAGGTGTATTTGGTGTGACTGAATAAACAGATAGCTGCCAGCAGGGCACAGATAATCTTAACAGACATTCAGATAGAGAATTGGAAAACTAGGGCTTGCATCATGATAAATGGATGGTAGTGTAACAGTAACGTGCCATGGGGTGTGCTTTGTGACATAGATGCTGGCTTTGTACCTTTGGCTGCCTTTTGAAGTATATCAGTGCATCTATCTTTCTTTGTCTCCCTCTTTTTTTTTCCTTTTGAAAGAGTATTTTCTCAGCATTCATTATTCTTTTCATCTTAATACATGCTTTGGCATTACGACTTTTGCTTCAGCAGTGCTTCTGAGATGCTGGCTGCCATCATCTGTCTCTTCAGATCAAGGTGCTGGACAGCTCTACACGTCCTGTGCCTTGTCCTGGAGTGACCATATGGTACAGTCATCATGGTTATTAAATGATCAGTTTTCTGGAGGGTCTCTTGTTCTACACATTTGTCTTTAAAGATTTCTAGATAGTTTTGTAGTCCAAGTTCTCATTTGGCATCTTTTGAGTATGCTTCCTGTGTGGATGGTGTTACACTGACTCAGAAGCGACAGCAGATGCAGTGCTCATCAGAATGGTCCACTAGCCATTGTGTTGGATGTGGTGTTCTAGTGTCAGTGTCTGCTTAGCACTGCAGTGCTAAAACCAATTTAAAAGAGTTTCAACACCTGTGGGGTCCAGGAGCCTCTGAAAGAAAAAGAATATAGGATCCAGGTATTGAGCCAGATATTTGGAAGATAGTTGCAAGTGAATTGCTGTCTCATGTTAGAATCCATAGGGGTCTTGGGCTTGGTTCAGTTAGCTCAACACAGGCATCTAGTGAGACTTGAAACAGCCCAGTGTGTGTCCCACTTGTTTTCCAGATGCCACTTCTTAGGGGAGCTGATGCCTTTGAATCTGTGAAGTTTTTGAAATGGTAGAAGACACCTGTGTTTGGGTAACTAAACTGCTCTAGACAGTGAAACCAGTGCATAATCTGCTTGTAGAGACTAGTTTAGGATGACCTGCATCCTGTGATTCTGTTAGATTGCGCTGACCATACCAATATGGATTAGACCTCAAACTCTTTCCTACATTTCTAGCAATTTTGCCCTATGCATCCCAATCCAACTTTATAGTATCCTGTTGTGGTCTCAAACAAAAATAGATTTGGTAGAATAAACTACTCTATTTGTGGACTGTTGCAGAAGTGCTTTTGGATCCCATTGTGCCAAGTGCCAAGCAAATACGCAGTAAAGACATTGTTTCAGCACATAAAATTCACAGTTGAAAAAGTAGCATATCAGCAAGTGCTCTGCCTCTCTAAACGGGGTTTTGGCATAAGCCAAGACTGTTTCAGAATTGCTTTAAGCCATATAATTATCTGTTTCAAGCCAGGTCAGTTCTTTGGTCCACTTTTCTGTGGTTCTATACAGTTTTTGCTGATAATAAAATGGAGAGAGCAGGAAGACAAAATCCCCTAAGAAAGAGGCTTCCTCTTCAGGCAAAACATCTGCATCAGTTTAAAGGTACTGCAAAACTGTGGCCGTGATTGTGAAGGGGTTGTTGTTATCATAAGGGGAAAGCTTTTATGGAGGAGTTGTTCTCAGGTGTGAATGCCCTTTTCCAGTGTAGCTTATAGTTTGAGGAGGAATTTTAGCTAAATCAGAAACAGCCATTCCATTTCCTCTCTTTTGCCAGTAAGTTAGTGCAGGATACTTCATTTCTTACATGACTGTGCCTGTGTTTCATGGTGAGACTTTTGTACAGATGCTGGGTCTTTAACAAACATTGTGTTCTTCAAATGTTGGCCAATGCATTTTTGCACAACTTATCTAGTCTGAGATTTTAATATTGGAGTGTCTTGTGGCACTGTTTGGCTTGGCTGTTTACAGAAACTGTAAATCAGATAAAAATCAGAAACACTGAGTCAATCAAAGTGATTTTCATTTAGTGAAAGACTCAGTCAGATCCTTCTACCTCTGTGCCCAGATTTAGTCAAATTCTGAGTATGGGATAAATGGAGGAAGTGGTTTGGGGTTGGTTTTTACAGCAACCAAAAACGTTATCCTTCTGATAGGCATCTACACAATGATTCATTTTGGTAATTGCTCATTGACTCCACTGGCAGACTCCTGTTGACATGTATGTGTATATATAGCTCTGCATGGTTGAACTTGCCTGTAGTAGCTTGTGCTGCTGTTAACTTGTGTCTACTTTGTTAGAACAGCCTCCTGTGGTACTGCTGAGAGTGACCGAACTGGGAAGGAGACTTAGTTGATTTCCTCAGCTTAGTGTTCTCTTGCCCTCTACATTTCATTTCTGAACGTTTGTGCCCCAAGCTAGTGGAAGCAGAAGGAAATGGAAGAGATGTGCTTGTCCATCTAGTTTAGAAATACTTAGTACTGTTTCAGAGATGCACATTTCCACTCCCACAAGGGTGAATGGTTAATACTGTGTTTGGTGGCTGTGACCATTATGTGAAACAGAATGTGCAAACCAGAGAGCAGAGCTCCTCTCAAGCTCACCTGGCTGATGAGTGCTCAGGTTCATGTCTCTCCACTCAGATGCCCCCTGGTTGAGCCCTCTTATGAAAGCTTCTTAAAAAGGTGGTGGACTAATTTTCATAATGAAGCAATTTCTTTTCAGTTAGAAGCAGATTTTGGGTTTCTGTCCCCCACTATTTAGATGTGAAGGGAGGCACCATCCTTGGAGGTGTTCAAGAAAAGCCTGGATGAGGCACTTAGTGCCATGGTCTGGTTGATTGGATAGGGCTGGGAGATAGGTTGGACTGGATATCTTGGAGGTCTCTTCCAACCTGATTGATTCTATGATTATACCAAAGTATCAAAACCTGGTACAGTAGAAAAGGCTGGCATTAGCCTTCTCTACTTGGACTCACTCTTACTGAATGCCACTTTGTATCAAGAGCATAACTCTGTTGATGGCACTGCCTTTGCAGTTCAGGTGGAGTGCTGTAAGTCATCTGGCAGTCAAAGCTGTAATGCCATTGTGTGCCAGGAATGGGGAGTGTGGTGTGAGTGTTCCTGTTTCTGTTGCATCAGGACAGCTTTTCCATTTGGATAGTTGTAGCAGTTGTATCATGGGAATGTGGGAGCTTTGGGGTTGAAAATAACAGAGTTTGTTGATTTTCATCATGACTGTATGTTATCTTAGAATGAAGATGCAAGTCAATTGTCATGTTTTCAGGTGACTATTATGTCTCTCTGATTTGGGGTTTTTTTGTAAGTTACATGTTCCTTTCAGTGGTCTTCTCCATGTGTGAGCCACTGGGCCTCCTTCCTGAAACAGCTCTGTTCTGGGCCTGTCTTTACAAAAGTACCAGCAGATGTAAAGCAGCTCGGTAGACTTCTCAGTATTGATAACAGTGTGACACCTTTGCAGGTTCTTGCCACTGTGTTCTTCTGGGGCTTGAAGCTTGCTTTCTTTTCCTCCTTTCTGAACAGTAAGCTCAAATCTCTCCAAAATAACGTGATGAGCATGTTTTGCATGAGGACTCACTTAAGCTGAATGCAGACTACCTCAGTGTTGAATTCACCACCTTTCCTCAAACCCATTTTCTGTGGCACTGCAAAATGTTTGGCTGTGTGGAAGATATATGAAGGCATATGTGTAATCTCTGAATTTTATCTCATGTTTGCAACTGTAGTATCTCTAAATTTCTCTGTGCTGTGATTCTTTCTTTTCTTCTATTCCATTTTTGAAGGTGACAGAACTGCTAAAGCTTTCATTGCTTCTGAGCCAGGCTAGTATTAAACAGATTTGATTACATGCTTTGGATATGTAAATGTGTGTGATACTCTGTCCTGTTTGCTTCAACCAGCACTTCTACTCCTGATGTGCATGTGAAATTCTGTGTGTACTTTGCAGAATGCCTGAGGTAATGCATGTCATTTGTCTTCACAATGTTTCGTGCCATGCCCTTGATTCTTCTGTGCACCTAAGTGCAGATGTTACACTCTCTTGTGTTATGGCTTATGTACGTGAAGATGAGTAAAGAGGTCTGAAAAATAGTTTGGCACAGGTTAATGAGGAGAAAATTTTGCTGCACATGGGTTATCTAGACAATGAAAAACGCTGCTGTAACCACAGTATTTTGTGTTTAAGTCTTGCAGTCTTCACTTGGCAAATATTTCCATCAGAATCAGTGGAACTATTTGCAGGCCCAGCACTGCTTAGATTGAGCTTACTTGAGAAAACCAGCAAGTCTAGAGATGCCACAAAACCCAATCTTGCTTAGTGTTGGTCATTCTGGCTTTATGCCGTTTTACTCAACAAAACAGTCCTTCATCTAGTGTTAGGAGTCAATAAATGCTGCCCTGTAAAACAGAATTGCCTCTGCATTTGTCAGATTAATTTCTCTGAACCAATTGCTCTTAGTTAAGAGCAATATGACGAGAGATGAGTTTAAACAATTCTCAGCATCTCATTTCATATTAAAATTGAAAATCTGTCTGCTAAAATTGGTCTTTAAATTTTAATACATAGTCTCTCTGTCTTTTGATGTAACTGTTTGAGATGTAAATTGGGAAAAAGGCATCTCTTCGATGTACAATACTATTTTATTGTGTGAAGTACAACTGTACATCAGACAGTTTGAAAATGCCCAGATTTCTTGCTTTACGATTGGTTTTTTTCCCCATAAATGTCAAAACATCACAGACCAAAGAACTAAAAGCAATTGGATTGCACAGGTTTGAAAGTAGAACCCACATCTAATCAATTGTCCTCCCATGATACCTCATTTTTAAAGATCTGTCTTAACTAAAATAGAAGTGCAGTGTGTAATCACACTTAACTTTGTTCTCTTGTTCTGCGTACTTCTAGCTCAGGTTTTGTTTTCTTACACACTGATGCTACCCACCTATAGACTTGCTCTCAAAACTGGTATAGTAATGCTAGTAACTTGTTTACACTGAAAACTCAGGTTAGCCTTACTTCACAGGTCAGCAGGGAAAGATGCTTCTTTCACAGGCCTCTCGGCAGAAGGTTTGGCCACTGCATGTCTACAGAATTACTATTTGTAAATACAGAGACCACTGCTGTAGATAGCATAAATGGTATTAGCAGCTTTCTGAAGCCTTTAACCTCTGTGTTACAGCTTCTTTTCTAAGCACACAGTGTCTCTTCAACCTCCTTTAAGTGGAGAGCAAACCTGTCTCTTCTCAGGGCTCCAGAGGTACTGTTTTTTTTCCCCCCTCTCGCTACCTTCTGTTTCTTACCCAATTTGTCTTTATCTGGTTAGCACAAATGAACTACAAGTCTTGTAGCCACGTGCAAGCCTGGAGCTGCAAACCCATGTTTCCTGGCTAGAGAAATGGAAAGCATAAAATTGGAATAAACCCCAAAATGTTTCTGTCTAAGATAAGGCCTTTTTTGCCATTGTTTGTCATTTGTGCTGACAGGGCAAAAGAGGTTCAAGTCTAAAATAAGCCTGGCTGGAAAATACCATCCCATCTAAGATTTCTTTACTGCCTTTTTTTTCCAGGAGATAGTCATTTTCCCTTTCCCAGTTTTGTTATCTTTGGCAAACATTTTTATTTGCTCTCATTTAATTTTTTCACTAGTTATTGGAAAATTCAAACTCAGATTCATAATTAGGAGTTAATGGTATTCAGTTCACATGTACAGTGACACCAAAGTATTGACTTTGCACGTGAGGAAGAAACTTGTTTTCTCCATGTTGCTACTGACTCTGAGGCAAGAGGAAAATTAAGTTAAATATTAAGGTTCCTCTTCTTGAAGGAGTTTTATCTCCTACCAGCATTTGCACCATTGGCTTTGCCATGTACATCAGTACAGGAGGTGTGCTGTGCGTTTAACTAGGCCATGCACATTGCAGTGCCTCGGGATACATGGAGATTGTGTCGCATTCTGTGGCACTCCATACTCCTAATTTAGCTTGACATTATGCTTTAACTAGTCACATTAAATTAGCTGCTCCATGTGTGGCCATACATGAGAGGATGTTTTTCTGCCATACAGTTACCACAGATTGGAGAAGTTGGTGTAAAATACTGGATGTGATCTCAGTGTTCATGCATCCCAGGTCAGTGCACTGACCTCACGCTGAAGGAAATAAATCAGCAGCATGCTAACAATGTGTTCCTCTCTCTAGGAAAGCTGACACAGGAGCCCTAAGGGAAAACCCACAGGAGAAGAGGGATCAGCTGGACCTGAATTTAGACCACAAGTGGAAGGCATCTGTCAGACCTCCGCATGTGCGAGAGCCTACGGTTGTGCCGCATGAGAGTCGGGGGAGGTCTGGGACGTTGCCTAGTGATTACCGATACTCTCAGGAGAACGAGAACAAGAGCAGCAGAGATTGCAGTCTGCCTCATCTCCCTTGCTTAGAGCCACAGAACTTGAATGAGAGCCACTCCTGTACGTCCCGTGGCAAAGGAGAGGAAAACCACAGGATCGAGCCAGTACTGCTTAACAAGAAGCGTGGACCTGCTCCTCAGAGGCCACCACCACCTAAAAGAGATAAATACAGACGATCAGATAATTCCGTGCCGTTGCTTGGCACCTCTTCTGAATCTCTGCTAGCAGTCCCCAGCAGGCCCTTTCTGTCTTCATCCCCCAGCTCCACGGAAATATTTGCTAGTCACTCGTCTCTGTGTCAGAGTCCTGCAGCTTTCAATGGAAAGCTGAAGAGTGCTAATCCACAGCAGCTTCAGCAAGTGTCACCCACAGAGAATGTTTGTCAGCACTTAGAAGAAAAGACACACCTTAGATCTGATTCTGTATTGTCTTCCAAACATCGGTATCTTCCAAAACCTGGCATGGAGACATCAAGGTCACCTTCTCCTCAGTTTGCACCACAGAAGCTCACTGACAAGCCTCCCGTATCTGTACAGGATGAGAATCCAGCCAGGTACTAGATGTAAATTCTTGACTGTTTTGTTCACACTTTTTGCCCAGTTAGACCTTATTAATGGTTTGTTGTTCATTTTCTTTACAAAACCCACCTCTTTCTGCTTCATTCATCATGAGCCATCCCAGCATGTCCTAAAGAGACCAAAGGTTTGTGTGAAGTTCTCACTGATATCATTGAAGTCTTTCAGCTGACCTGTGGTTTCTTTTAGTTTGCTGAAGCTGTTCAGGTGTTACAGCTGGTAACAGAAAATTAAAGGGATGGGGCTTTCTACTGTAATTCTGGGTGAAATGAGATTTCCCATGATCATTTCCCATTTCCCCCATCCAGGTCTGTGTGTGAATGTGAATTGGTAAGGGACAAAGCAGATATGGGAAGGGAAGCTGTATCTTCTGTGAGAACATCTGTTTAAAAAAAACCCACACAGTAAGGTACACTGCCAAATCATGATCATTTTAGTGTTGCACTTAAGGTAGTCTTTGGAGAGATCCACAGCAGTGTTTGTGTTGAAATGGACTGAAGATTCAGCAGGAGAATGTCAGTCCTTTCCCATGCTAAACTCAAACTGACTGAAATTGATTGATTGCTGTGTCTGTCACGTGCTGCTAACATTATAAAAAGGTTATTCTCTCACAAGATAACAAACTCTTCCAGGAAGCTCAGGAATCTTGGTTTTCATAAATCCTTCAGCACTATAATTCATGGTTTAAGAATGAAAACAAAACCTCCAAGCTGAATAAATGCAGAGGTTGCTTTTCTGAACAGAAGTATTTGGAATACTTTACTGTAATGTAAATGGATGAATAGACTCAATAGTATCACTTTCCAATGTGCCTTATGACACAGAAAACACGAAGCACTTTCTTCTCTAAACATGCTTTGATGTTATCCCTGTTGCAATGAGAGGGGGAAAAAAGACTCTTCATCCCATAGTAATTTTAACATGAAGTAATAATATAGTTTACTATGAAAAGTGCAACATGTCAGATGAACCCTAGCATCTGTGTGCAAAGATTAGTGACAACATGACTTCCTTAATGTATTGCTTTATGAATAGATATTAAGGATGCATAGAAAGCTAGTTCTATTTGTCCTTCCTTTTTGCTGAGCTTTAACGTTGAAGTGTGCCCCTAGTTGTGCCTAATTATCTGCCTGCACCTGAATGGTAGTACAGGTATACTGTATTATCTTACCCTGCAAATCTTTTGTTAACATCTAAAATGCTTAAGCCCAGAGAGCTCTTGTTTGTACACAATGTATTGTCCTCATTTCATAACCACATAGTAAAACAGGTATTGCAAGAAAGGACCATATGTGGGTGCATAGACCATACCTCTGAACCTTCTCTATGGTATTTATTTAATACAACTGAAATATGTCAAGTAGATTTATCTTAATATGCAGTTAATTAGGTTTAGCTTGCTTACTTCTTTTGGCTCCTTGCACATGAGCTTTTGGACATACCAGTTGGCATGCCTTGGGCAGCTAATGTTTGTGAATGTCACTATGTAGCTGTCCATTCTTCTTTAAGAAAGGTTATCTAACTGATCAACAGGAGACTGAGTATGCAGCATTCAGGTAGAACAGTGTAGCATGGGGAATATGCATACTGCTCAGAACCCAGCTATTTCCAAAGACCAACTGTTTAGCAGTAGTAAAGATAAACATAGTGCATCATCAGATTACCTGTAAGCATATACCTAGCCTGAGTGACTTTGTGCTCGTAGTAAAGCTTCATAGTAGCCACAAGCAGAGTTGCTGCAAATAAAAATTTCCTGCTACAGTCCTAGAAATGGGAAACCCTCAGAAATCAGGAGGTCAGTGATTTCTGGATCACTGAATTTCTGAAGAACCTGCCTTAAGTATCCAGACAATCTTTCCTTAGGCTGAAAGGAATGTACTCAGGCTCAAAACAGATGCTGAATTTTTTAGATGAAGAATTGCAGTCAGCTCAGTTCTTCCAATTGTCCCACACACACATATGGACAGAGTCCTTCATTTTGCTGAAACTCAGAAATGTATTGCTACTCACAGTCTGGTGAAGTCCAACAGATGTGGGCTTTACTTAAAAATGAAAGGGTCAGGGAAATGGCAGACCTCTGACCCAGCTCTCTGCAGCCAGAGGAGCCTATATGTGCAGGCAGGTAGCTAGGGCTAAGCAACAGACAGGAACAAGCTCTTTAAAAGGAGAATCACCTTGAATGAAAACACTCAAACTGAAGGGGAGGAGAGGAGACCTTTCTGCATGGGCCAGAGAACCTACCCCAAAAGTTGGATCAGTATTCCAGAGCACATCTGCAGAGCACTTGAGGCAAGTCAATACCTACTGGGAGGCTGAATATCCATTCAGAAGCAAATATGCTGTTTAAATATAAGATACAACTTCTGGAAAATGTGAAGTCAAAGAGGTTTTGCTGTTCTTTACAAAGGAAAAGTGCAGTGCAATAATGTGTAAGCTTATTTTTAAGGAAAGTGACACACCCACACTTGGAGGAAAAGAGCTGTATTGTGTCTTGCTGACTTTGAAAGGCAGCAAACTACCCAGCCAGAGGAAACTGAATATTTTAGCTAGTAGGCAATGTTGCTTTACTTACTGTAGAGCTTCCAAACCCACATAATGGCAATAACTTTTAACTTTCTGCAAACTCTAAACCACTGAACTAGACTTCAGTTTCTTATATGGTTTGCATACAGTGCAAATGCTTCAGTAATGTTATTTAACATGTTATTGCCCAATTTAAAGACCTAAGTTAGCCTCCTCTTTAGTTTGCTTTACTGAATGTCTGAGGTGGCCCTTTGTGCTTTTGCAGTACTTGATTTTTGCTCTAAGCATCCCTTAGCGACTCTTAAAAGGAGTATCCAGAATTGTGTGTTGTCTTCTCAATAGCTGTTTTTTCCTTTTTTAAGTAGAAAACTAGGAGACTATTAAGCATTTGGGTTTACAAATAGAGATTATTATTTTTTTAAATAATAGCTAAGGATTTCCAGAGTTTACATGTGTGATTATTTGTCATTTCTGTAGCTCAGTGCAGACCAAGCCTGCAGGATCCTTCCGCGTGGTCTGTTGTCTTTTCCCTTGGAGGAGCTGGGAACTGGTTTAAGGGCATTGCAGGCTCCCCAGGCAGACAAGCTGCCTGTCAAGTCAAAAGCTGAGGCCACCATTAGATATGTGTAAGGCAGTAAGGTTGGGCTCAAGGCATGCTTTCTTTCATCAGTGTGTCAACAAAAGGGTTAAAAGGCAGTTCAGCATCACTGTTGCAAGTCTGGGGCCTGGCTGCTGAGATTGAACCCTCACGTTCATGGAAATAAACAGGAGTCCTATACCATGAGTGTTGTGCAAGGCCTGAAAATAAGCTGACACTATTTAAAATGTGTGGACAGAAAAGAAATCTTGAAGGTTTAGAGGCTAAGATACAGTCCAGGAGGTATTCCATGACCTAGATTTCTTACTTACCTTTTTTCCTATTTGATCTTTCCTGTTAATTTGCAGATAAGGATTGAGATCTGAGGTTCTTTCATGCCTAAAGATGAATTTTCCTTGTTTTCCAGAATTGAAAAGGTTATTGACAACAATACCACAGTGAAAATGGTTCCCATCAAGATAGTTCATTCTGAGAGCAGCGCAGAAAAGGAGAGTCGGCAAAGTCTTGTCAGTACCATGGAGCCTCCTGCTTTACCCAGTGGTTTGGAAAAGGACCAAATTAAAACACTCAGCACTTCTGAGCAGTCCTATTCACGATTCTGTGCTTACACCAGGCAAGGTGTAGAGCCAGAGCCAGAAGCCAGAACCAAACCAGCTGACCCTCAACCAGCTGAAGAACCTGGAAGCAACTTGAAGGACAGCAGTGCTGCGACCCCAGCAGTCAGCTATGTAAAGGCCAAAGAGAAGACCTTGGAAGACTGGAAGTCAGAGGAACTAGCCAGAGAGATTGTGGGAAGAGATAAATCTCTAGCAGACATACTAGATCCTAACGTGAAAATAAAAACAACAATGGATCTAATGGTTGGTATATTTCCTAAAGATGAACACCTCCTAGAAGAAGCTCAGCAGCGCAGGAAGCTTCTGCCAAAAGTCCCTTCTCCAAAAATTTCGGAGGAGAAGTAAGTGTTACTTTCTGTAGGCCAGTAGTTCCTTGTAACCTGCTGTCCAAACTCTGTCACTTTTCCCAGAGGGCTGGAGGGGAGAGTCTCCCTGCTGCTGAGGTTTGGGACTCTTCTAAGACTTTCCCATTAGAACAGTAGTCAAGCATAATACTGTAACAGGACCATTACTGACAGAAAAATAACAGTGTAGAACTTAAGAAGAAATCAACTTCTCCCATTTCATAGTGATTAGATATTTTACAAAGATCATCCAGTGTAGTATCTGAGTAGAGAAGGATCAAAACTTTAGCCTTTTTAAGTGATGAACATTTGTGAGCATGAAGAATTTCCTGGACCTGAATGAGAACAAAGTGGGAAAAAAAAAAGCTTTGAATCTTATTATATTTCATACATGTTGATGTTCTTTGGGTCTTCTGTTTCCTTGGTGTGAGTTAATCCAATTAAGTTGTAGCCTTCTGGAGAATTTTGCATGCAATTTTAGAATCAAAAAGACAAATACATTGTAGTAGTCCATATTTGGCAGTTTGAAAGGATACTCTCTAAGACACTACGGTCTTGCACTGCAAAATGCAGCTTCACATTTTGTTTCCAGATGAAGTATCTTAGGTCCATTTCAGTCATTGTAATCACAGAATCAACCAGGTTGGAAGAGACCTCCAAGATTATCCAGTCCAACCTATCCCCCAGCCCTATCCAGTCAACCAGACCATGGCACTAAGTGCCTCAGCCAGGGTTTTCTTCAACACCTCCAGGGACGGTGACTCCACCACCTCCCTGGGCAGCCCATTCCAATGCCAATCACTCTCTCTGGCAACAACTTCCTCCTGACATCCAGCCTAGACTTCCCCTGGCACAACTTGAGACTGTGTCCTCTTGTTCTGTTGCTGCTTGTCTGGGAGAAGAGACCAACCACCACCTGGCTACAATGTCCCTTCAGGTAGTTGTAGACAGCAATGAGGACCCCCTTAGTCTCCTCTTCTCCAGGCTAAGCAACCCCAGCTCCCTCAGCCTCTCCTCATAGAGTTTGTGTTCCAGGCCCCTCACCAGCCTTGTTGCCCTTCTCTGGACATGTTCCAGCACCTCAACAATCTCTCTTGAATTGAGGGGCCCAGAACTGGACACAGGACTCAAGGTGTGGCCTGACCAGTGCTGAGTACAGGGGAAGAATAACCTCCCTCATCTTACTGGCCACACTGTTCCTGATCCAGGCCAGGATGCCATTGGCTCTCTTGGCCACCTGGGCACACTGCAAGGTCTTCTACACTACTTCAGTTTTAGCTTTTGGTGGATGTATTCTGAGTTCATACAAAACTTCATCACCATCACTCTTTATTTATCCTGGTTACAAAGCTGATGGCTTTCTGTTGAACTGCTTGCTTGCTTGCTTGCTTGGTGGAAGAATCTAAAAGATTGTCCTTTGTATTCAGTGGCTGGAGTGTCAGGGCAGCTAATAGCAGTTTTGACTTTTTACCAGGAAAGAGGAGCAGAGCATGCCGTCTGCCATCTCCCTGACAACCAATTCTACTTACTACAGCACATCTGCACCCAAGGCAGAGCTGCTTATTAAAATGAAGGACATGCAGGAGCAGCAACAACAGCAGCAGAGCGAGGATGATTCTGAAGATGAGCTGGATCATGACTTGTCGGAAAAGAAGGTAAAAGACGTTTGCTAAGAGTGTACTGGGAGCCTCTAAGTTGCATGCATTTAATTAACTGTAAATTTGTTAGGTAAACACCTCTAAATAAAAGCCCTGGAAGATCTACAAGATCACTTGGAAAAACAGCATGGATTTGGAGTGAGTTTTGAGGGGAGGCAAGAGGGCAGTGTATGTTGAGTGTCCAGCTGTGCATTTAGGAGCTTCATATTAGGTGCTTTTTCGGCTTGGTGAGTGTTTCGGAAGGTCCCGGAAGGAGAAGTTTTGGGGAGGTTATTTTCAGATACTGTTCTCCATTTTAAACTTCTAATGTATTTCTTGAGCTGCTGTTAGAAAGAAGCAGTAGTGCTTATGTACACCACTGTAGCTGATGGAGGTTTTATTTGCTCCATGTTTTTTAAATTTGGGTCCAAAGTTTAGCCTGGTCATAGAATCATAGAATCAAGCAGGTTGGAAGAGACCTCCAAGATCATCCAGTCCAACCTAGCACCCAGCCCTAGCCAGTCAACTAGACCATGGCACTAAGTGCCTCATCCAGGCTTTTCTTGAACACCTCCAGGGATGGTGACTCCACCACCTCCCTGGGCAGCCCATTCCAGGAGGGAACACACATCCCCTTTTCACTCCCTTTTTTTTCCCCTTCCACTTTTTTTTCCCCCACTTGTTGTTTTCTTGAGCAACAAATCTACCTCTCAAATTAATAACAGTGTTGGGAAATAGCTAATCATCTTGGTGGATTCAGGAGAAAATATGCATCACAAGGGAGTCAGTCTCCTCTGCTCTTGTTCAGCCCCATCCTTTGGTGGTTTATTTTTTATCTGTGGTCAACACAGTTGCCTTGGTATTAAAATGAGGACATTTCTGTGGTTTAGGAAAGTGTTGTCCTACGTTAAAATCATTGCACTCATCTCATTAGTAATTTGGCACAATAATATCATAGTTCCCAGTACAGATAAGTTGGAGGAAATGGTCTGTTTGATCAGTTAAACATATGTAGTATAACTCCCTTTACCTAAGCTACTAATGCAGTGGTGTGCAAATCTTTACTGCTGAAGTCAACCTTTTGCTTAACAATTTACTCCCAGGGTGAATTTGGTAATGCAATCCCAAAGAAATGTCCTTTCATTAAATATCAGGAACATATTTAGTCGCTGAAAATGAAATCTTCTCACTTATGGTTTGGTACAGGAGTGAATGGCAGTGCTTTTAATGGGGGATGTAGTATTTTTGCTGTTACCACTCTTTTTTTTTGTCTCCCTCCCTCCCTGTGCCCCCACTCTATTGCTCAGTTCAATATGGTGTGCACTGCTGCAGACATAGTGTGGTTTCAGCAGAAGAGCTGCTCTTGCCCTTGAACCAGCCAGCCACTGAATCCAACAGCTGTACTACTTAGACAAATGAAGGATTTCACTGCGTTGTGAATAATTTGGTTTGATCTGCTGCCGAGTGCGATGGGCATGTTCATTACTTTTGCTAGAATTGGTTTCCTTTTGGTTAATTATGGAGTGTATGCATGGGGGTGTGTTAAAACAAAACCTTAGTTGTTTGACTAACAGACTACATACTGAAAGTTTATAAGCAAAAGTGTTGCCATCTGTTAATGGCAAAATTATGTTCACCCTATACATACACTTCCCTATACACCCCCCCAACCCAGCTCCAGTGTATACCACTAACCATGTGAGATAGAAAGTGTTCCAAGAAGATCTTCTCCCAAAGATTCCCTATCTTATCCTTTGAATATACACGTTGTGGTAGCTACACACATACTGCTGCTTACTTCTCTCCCTGCTCCTCCACGTGCAGTAGGATGAGAGTGCTCAGTTCAGTGGGCTTTCATCTTGGATCTTGTCAAAAGCATACAAAGCTCATGGTAAGTGGGTCAAGGCATCTTTATAAAACAGCCAGACTAGATAATAGCACATTTTATGACTTCAGTTATCTTAGAGGAGGCATATGCCTAGAACCTCTTCCTTAATCCCTAGAAATCTGCCAATTCTGTTATGAGATATAATTGCAGCCCACTGTGGAATAATTGTCCTCTCTGTCATTCTCTGCCTGGCAAACTGGAAATGCATGGGGCTTTTTTTCCCCCTTTGAAATACATGTAGAAATTTCGTGGTGGTGTTAATTATTTTGTTGGATTTTTTTTTCAACTGAGATAGCTTTCTATTCTCAGCCAGTAGGAATTGAATGTGTGATTCTGTGTCACTGAGTTTAATGTAGGTTTACAACAACTAGAGAATACAAAACAGATGTTGAAGATGCTATAAGAATGATTTCTGTAGTAAGCAAAATCCATGTGTGGCTGAGTAGTTGTCCCCTGTGCCGTTAGGAAGGTTTCTCCTGGAGACTGTAACAATAACCAAAGAATACCAATTTTCTTCTGCTTTTAGGCCTGAACTTCATGTGAAATGGGGTGGTGAGCTGAGAGCAGTGCAATTTATGGAAAGTGTGCCAAGCAGTGAACCCACCTGAGCAGTAGGCTGCTGAGCTTCTATCTGTGTTGCTAGTTAGATCAAGAATTACAGAAAGAAGTCAAGGTTTTATTGTTTCCTTGTTTACTAGTACAGAATTTACAGCTATAAATTAGTCATCCATCAGTTTGGAAAGTTAATGGGAGCTCTTCTGGCTAGCAGATACTGATACAGGTTTTCTGATGGTTAGCAAAAGGCTGTAGTGAGCTCACAATTGCTGCTTCCAAAGGCTGCTTCATCTAGATAAGAAGCAATCAGTGTTCATAATCTAATTCTTAATAAATATGAGTCTTAAAGAGAGGCCAATGCATAAAGCCCTTTCACCTGTAAAAGCAGTCCTTGAGAAATTGCTGTTTGTGGCTGCTTGAAGACATCTAAATAGGATGTTTCTGGGGACATGGCTTTTTAAATATTTGTTTCTAAGGAAAGAAATTTTGACAAAGCTGATCTGGATTGTCAGACCAGCTTGGTAAAGGTGGAGCACACATATGTTTGGTTTTGCTTTTTCATTAGAGAAAGATGCAGCATAGCTGCAGAGGTGAAATACTTTTAACATTCAGCACAGCAGTACTCTGTTGGATTTCAGATGGTAAAACATCAGTGTTTTGCATGTGCATGTCATCTGAGGGAAATGAGAGCGTGGCACTGTGACCTAGATAATCCAAATCAAACTGCATTTGCATTTAGAGAAGGGGGGGAAAAACCAAATCCTGCAGATTAATCAGTCAGTAAAGCAGGCATCTGTAGAACTGCTTTGCTACCTTAATCTTTTGGGCATCCAGACCAACAGATAACCCAAATCCAGATGAACCTGGCCTGAGTATATTAAATCAAATAAGGAGAAAACCAGCCCAGATGATCCATGGGTTAAATTTCTGCTTTCAAAAAGGCTGTTAGATTTTCAGGGTGTAGTTGCCTTTTTTTAAGATGGCAGACTTGTGTTTTGGCTTGGGTTTTATTTTGTTCCCAAAATAAACCAGCAGTGACTGTTCAGTGGTGTCTGAGAACAGTAGCTGCTGGCAGTATGGCTCTCAGTAATCATGAAGGCTTGTAATCAAACTAGCATTCAGGAAGGGTTCCTAAAGAATGCCCTAGGTAATTAAAGGGGAAAAAAGGCACTGTGAAATCATGTAATTGCCATTTGGAAATTGCACTGAGTGTGTGTTTAGAGAACACGTTGGAAATTTTTCATACCTGAAATTAGATGAATACAAATCAGGCATCTGCATGTAAATGGATAAGCTGGTTTTAGGGTGTGATTGATCTCGTGTTAGAAGAGAAGACTATCTGAACTGACTTCCACCCCCTGTGCACAAGTAAAAGCTAATGCAAGGAATAAGATGTCTTACCCGAATGCAGGGAGGTAGCTGTGCAGCACATACAGACACAGGTCGTTGAGGGAGAAGACCTGGGTTCTTTATCTGGCTCTGCTGATGATGCACCTGATAGGCTTTTTTCTAAGTCAAAGGATGTGTGTCTGAATGTTTGTACTAAAGAAACCCTGAAAAAGTGCAGCTGGAGTGGTATATGCACTTTGGCGTAGCACAGTGACAGTCAAAATGCTCGTTTGATCCTTTGACAGCCAGTTTGCACAGCTTCACACAGGGCTGCTTTACACGCCACAGAAGTAGCTTTGCTTCCCTGTTCTGTGCCACAGGGATTATGCTTTCCCCATGGAAACATTGTAAGGCACTGTTAATGCTAAGATTTTCTGAGAGTGGAAAGACTGCTATTGGAGGGATGCTAATGTTATGCAGAAAGGAAGCAAAAGCTAGGCTAGTGCCCTAGTTTTAACTGCATCATGTGTGGAAACTACAGGATTGTTTTCCTGGTACTGTTTATCTTTCTAAGCATAGCTCTTCAGATAGGTATTATGGGCCTGGTATTTAGAGAAAAGGATGTGCTGCTTTTATGCTGTTCCATAGCAGGCTTTGAAGCTGTTCAAAGAGGAAGCAGGAATGCTTGTTGGGAGGGGTGGGGAGGGGTGGGGTGGTGGAAGTTACTAATCTTTTGCCACGAAGGTAAATTACTTGAGTACAGGTCTCAAGCTGGACATTGAAGCCCTACATCCTGAACCTCTGAATCTAATGGTGTAGACCTTAGACTTGTACTTACACCTGTATTTATTTGTAATGCACTCATTGTCAAAGCCACATGTCAGTTTCTGTTGTTAAAATGCTCTATTTCTGACGTGACTTTGAGAAGTGGGGAAAATGCAGTAGTACTAATAAATTCTTATCCCTTTTATCTCCCACAGCAAGAGCTAATTGACAGCATTAGTAGGAAGCTGCAGGTGCTGAGGGAAGCACGGGAGACACTTCTGGAAGACATCCAAGCCAACAATATATTGGGGGAAGAGGTAGAGGCCATTGTGAAAGAAGTCTGCAAACCAAATGAATTTGACAAATTCAAGATGTTTATTGGTGACCTTGACAAAGTGGTCAATCTCCTGCTGTCACTGTCAGGTCGTCTGGCCCGGGTGGAAAATGCTCTTAATAACCTGGATGAAAACACCTCTCCAGAAGAACGGGTGAGAAAGGCCAATGATAATATCACTGCATTTAATAGACCTGGGGTGTGGAGGTTTTCACTTGGTTTTGTTGCTCTGAACTGTGGAGATTCAGACAAAGGATAGTGAAGGGATAAATCTCTTCAAGCCATTTTCTATAGGTTTCTTAAAATGTTTCTCTTTGCCTTCCTTCCACTTGGAATGCTAGAACTAAAAGTAGCTTGGTGAGGAAAAGGTGGTGTTTTGGGGTGCAACACACTGGGAAACTTCTTAGCAAAAGCTGAAAGAAATGGGGGAACTACTGATGAGAGCATATAAAGGAGGCAAATAAAAATATGCTAACAATTCAGTGTGGAAAAAGGAGATATCGTACAGAAATCTTACAGTCTCCAAAGATCTTGATAAAAATCTATAGGGTTGTTATGAAGAAAATGTTTCTTATCTACTACAGCTTCTTCCACAATGCCTAGCAAGGAGCAAGTGCAAGAAACGACAGGGCAAGCCTTATAAAAAAGGAGAGGGTAGGCAGGAGGAAGGCATTGCAGAAACAACTTTTTCAATAGAAAACATGTTTTACCCAAGCAGAATTGCCCAGTAGTGATGTGGAGGAATCTCAGCAGATGGGAGCATTTCAGGAATGTTCAAGGCACTCTTCCCTGTTGGATCCCATGTGTGCTGGCAGCATTTTGTTTAGTTCCAAGCACCGCCAGGCCTTAGCTGGGAAAGATACTGAGTGATGCAGACGAGTGCCAAAAGAGAGATGTAGATGCACAAAGCTTAATGGATAAAATAAATGGGGAGAGTGGGACACGAGTGTCAGGTGAGCTAAGCACCTAGAGTTCAGTGAAGGTGAAGTGAGATTTTTAGCTTGTAGCTGTGGGCTGAAATGCCAGCAGTACACCTAAGTATCATAACAGCTTTGTCTTTCTCCACGGGCTGTGGATTTGTGTTGTGTTTCTTCAGCTCACTCTGTCGTTTCACCAGTAAGAATGAATAAGCCCCAGGACTAGTCTGAAGATGTGTTTTTGCTCTTTGGCTCTAGATGGTGCCAAACATAGCTTAATGGCTATCCAGACCCATCTCTGAGGTGAAGGAAGGGTATTTGACAGCCTGTTTGAAGACAGATCAAAGCTTCTGAAACAAAGATCTTTAATCCTTCTTTAGAATCCTTTTTTTTCTAAATATGGTTGCAGTTGCCTAATGAGCTCAAAGATGAGGAAGGAGCTCCAGGTGATGTGAGCATATAGCAAACACAGAGCTGTGATAAAAATAGCCTGTTGGCTAGGTGTGGTAAAGGAAGGGGGTGAGTAGAGATATTTTGTAGGTCACATGATGATATTTGGTGTACTACTAGTGTACCAAATAAACAAAACTGGGGAGATTACTTCCATCCCTAGGGATCATATCCTTAATGATCACCTTTCCAATTATTTTAAGTTGCTATTGTCTAATAAAGGTAAGTCTAACAGTTTTCCACTTTCTAGGAACCATCAGCAGCGTGGCAGACTTTCTACAAAGTCTGTCAGCAGGCATATAAGTAGTACTGAATTAGTATTCTATGAGATGCTCTTTTGGCACAAGGAGCAGTATCAGGTATTTCAACTTCAGCTTCTAAATGGGGCTTCATCTGCAATAGCTACCATCCTCCTTCCTTTCATGCAGTGAGACTTGTGTCTTCATATTAGTTTCCTTACTGTTCAAAGACAGAGTTCAAAGCCATTTAGTCTAAAATGCTAAATCCTAAGTCCACAGGTGTGACTAGGTAGCTAGACCGACTAGATCTATTATTGCAAGACTAGAAAGAAGTACCAGGGATAGTAGATTAGGAACTGGATGCTGGGTACTCGGCTACATGGAGGGAGTTCCTTTCCATGTGGTGGTGGTTTACAACAGCAAACAGTTTGTGAGAAAGACTCTCAATAGATTGAAAGCCAAAGATTGTTCCATCAGAGCAGCTTCAAATGGCCTGTGTTTGGCTGGGGTTTGCTAACTGCAAAAAAACCCCAACCTTCTCTGCACTCTGACTTTGGTTGATTGAATAGTTTCAGATGAAACCATCTGGCATCATTTATGCCTTTAGGCCTGGAGACCCACTTATCTATTGCTCAAAAAAACTCTTCAAATATGGTGTCTTGAGCCTGCTGCTATATATTTCACTTTGCCCTTCAAAACAGGCTTCCTGGTGTCTGTCGTATCTGACAGAGGTAAAAGTAAATTCTAGGGTGTCTCATTTGCCTTTGTTCCTTTTTGCATTCCACTTCTCTTAAGTATACTGAGGTGTCATACAGAGTCGATGACAAAAGCAGTTTACTTCCTTAAACTGTCAGGCTACTCATGTTAGTCTTAAAGTCATGCCATAGCTTAGTAAGAAGAAACTCTACAACTTAAATGTCAGAAATTGTTATGAAGGACAAAACATTTGATTGTTGTTGTGCCTGTTGGTAGCAATAGTGAGTAACCTGATAAACAGAGCTATTTCATCCCATGGTTAGGCATGGAAGTACAACTGACCTACCGGCTAGCTGATAATGCGCCCTCTTGTGGTCGTCAGATCCTAATGCTGCTACTACCGCTGCTCAGTGTTGTACACAAGCTGTAAGGCTGCCCCGCGGAGTGATCTGGCCGTGCTCCGAGTTTGGGCTTGTCTGCAGTTCCCCTCGTGAGTTTAGGAAAACAGTACTTCCATCTTTTGCAGCAGACAGTCCTGCTTCCAACTTGCAGTTGCATAAGCTCAGTTGAAGATTCAACTGTGAGTTTTCTAATAACATGTGATTTCTGTGGCTTATCTTCCATAGCTGTCTTGAATCCTGAGTTCATCTAGGCTGTGTATTTTAAGCACAAGTCTGGAAGTGTTTCACTCTCTGAGCTTCGTGTAGTCTATAGGAAAAGAAACAGCAGAGGATATGTGTGCAGCTCTGGCAAGTCTGTTAAGGCTTGCTGGTTTGTATCCCACTTTGTCTCATGCTTCCATCTTGAAGCAGTCTACAAAAAGACTCCTGTAAACCCCGTAGAATTGTTATAGCATGTGTGATTTAACATAAAGTCCAAATGGAGGGGAAAAAAAGAGAGAATAAGAGGACACATTTATTGTAACAGGCTGTGTTTCATTTGAAAACCTAAGTTCTCAAAGGGAATTCATCTCTGGAAGAAAGGTAAGAAATATGGAGTGGTACCTCTTGGGGCACTTTTTAATTAAGTTCAAAAGTCTGTACAGGAATTCTTGACATCTGAGTAGGCCAACCATGCTCTGTCATGGAAAAAGACAAGCACTGCTAAGCAGACATGGAATAGATTAAGAATGCTCGTGTTTCGTTCCATAGATTGCTGAAGAAGAGTAGCTGAGTGCTTCAGGTGTGCCTGTACTGTGTAGACAGCTGAAACTGGACGAGATGTACCTCACCCTTCATGCTTATTCAGATCTGTGACTGGGATAGAGCTCCTGTCCTCTTTCTTTGTGTGTTTATTCAACCTCCCTTTTTTTCCCTATTTTGTCTCTTGTGAGGGAGGTGGAAAGCTTACAGCCATTTTGGAAACAAGCACTTTTTTTCACCTTTTCTTCCCTCCCATTGTCTTACCTCAGCTCTTGCTCTTATTCATGCCATAAGACCACACGTCCTGATGTCTCACGGAGAAGCTGTGCAGATTGCAGCAGAACTGTGAAGTGTTGCAGTGTTCAGGAGCTCCCCTAATTAGTCTGTTTCTGGGTTCTCTAAGCACAGCTGTTTCACTGTGGAAGTTTGGTGTTGTCTGCTAAAGATGGAAGATGTTGCTGGGTGAAGTCTTACTTTGGAGAGCTTATTTCCCAAAGGGAACTGCATTTAAATATTTTGAACTATTAAATAGTAAAGTAGCCCTTGAAGGTCTTGCTCTCAAGGCCAATAGAAAATAATGCTGCATCTTTCATAAACTAACTACACTTTTTCCCTGTTGGTAAATGCATTTTTAGGATAAACATTAAGCAGCAAACTTACTTCACATCTCAAGTATTCAGGAAAGTCTTTGTCTTTGCAGATAAAACAGACTTGAGCCTTAAACACTGAATCTGTTGTTTCAGTGCAGTGAAGCCACAGAATTTGTAACTGTTTTTCTTTTCTTCTAAGCGGACATTGGTAGACAAGCAGAAGCTACTGACCCAGCAACACGAAGATGCAAAGGAGCTGAAGGAAAACCTGGATCGTCGAGAGCGCATCGTCTTTGACATCTTGGCAAACTACCTGAGTGAGGAGAACTTAGCAGACTACGAGCACTTTGTTAAAATGAAGTCAGCCCTCATCATTGAGCAACGAGAGCTTGAGGACAAGATCAAACTGGGGGAAGAGCAGCTGAAGTGTCTGACTGATAGCCTCCAACCTGAACGGCTCAAATAAGAGGAACGAGTTTGACCAAGGATGTGAAAAATGGGAAAGGAGGAAGGGATTGAGGGAGCTTCCAAGTGTACAAATTATTATCTTCTCTTATGTGAGAGTCTGGTAGAGAAACAAGTGCACAAGGGAAAAATAGCTCTCACAGCAGCAATAATGCTCTCTTTCCTTTTTATTTGGGATGACTTATTTAATTTTTTTAGAACACATTTTTATTCCTGGACTCTACAGCTTTTTCTCATTGCTTAACTTAGAGAAACAGAAAAGGATGAACTCTTAACCTTTCTGCTTAGTAAGTCTGTCGCAGTTGTGCATGCAAACAACGTTTTTTAGATTAGGTCATGTACTTTTTGTTTAATGTTGAGATGTTGTACAGTCTGCTGGGAAACCCAACAGCAATTTATTAATGCACACAAATTTAGAAGCTCTAAATTGAGTGGCTTTTTTTTTTTAAGACACATTAAATAGGGGAAGCGTGCATCTTATAGCTAATATATTCAGATTGCTGAAATGTAGTGTCACTCTGATCCTGTGGCATCAGACCCTTTTTTATCATATTGTATATAGGGTGGCACTTTCCCCTTCCAGGAAATAAGATCAGTCTCAGATAGACACTTCTTAAACCATCTTGCAAGTCACCTAATGGCTACCTTGCTGAAGAATCTTTTTGAGTTGGCTACCTTGCTGAAGAATCTTTTTGAGTTTGTTTTTTGCAAGACACATTTGTACACTCTCTTACTGCAATGAAAGTGATTTTTCTTTACCAAGTCATACTTGATTTGAGAAACAGGCTAGAAGTGCTAGGCTGATTTTGTTCAAAACATTTCTCATCTAAATTATTTAGAAGGCTCTTTCGCTCTTTCTTGTGCTTTTTATGCATGTTTTTATTCTTCTTCCCCCAGACTTGCTACACTTGATGAAAATAAATTTAGGCTAAGGACACTGCTTCCAGTTTTCTTCTGATTGCTTAACATTGTGATGGTGTTGTACAGACAGTTAAGTTTCACTGAAGTTGACTTACATAATGATGTTTGTCCTGTGTGCTTTCTCAGACTACCAAATGCAATATAAACACTTGTGCTGTGTAAATACTATGCTTACTAGAAGCAAGTCTGCTTTGTAACTGTGGACATAAATGGGTCTTGTCTATGTGTTTCCACTGCACAATGATAGATGAGAGGATATTAGTTCACAGTATTGGACTGCTGGTTGTGTTCTCTTAATACTGCCATGGACTTTATAACAGATGATTTCCAGTAGCTCTAAAAAGAGGTGCTAACTCCTGTCTTAGTGCAGTAATAAGTTGACTTGCTGACTTGATCACATGCCTACAGAGAGATTCTGTAGTGTCTAAATGTCAAGTTCTGTGTTAAGATGAAGTTTTGCAGGCAAAGGGAAGTCCTGGGCAAACAGGTTGCCCAGCAAGAAGCCATTTTCGAGGCTGATGTGAATGTCAGTCTGTAGCTAAGCAGGTTGAAAATACAAGTAGTTAGGTGTTGAGGGAGAGAGAAAATAATTCTTCCCTCCACCCCTTCAGCGGCACCATTCACAAAAGGTGTTCACTCCTTCCTGCCAAAATCCTCTCTTCTGCAGGTAAAGAACTGGAGGGGTACAAGTTCCTTGCAAGTTGGAGAACTGGGGAGCAAAGCTGTTCTGGAACCAGTTCCTTTACAGACAGGTGGAAATGTTAACAGGACTGTTGACCCCCTTAGAGTGCACTGTTTGTGTATCTGGACCAAATCTTTAATGAAATGGTGTCATCGTGTCTCAGTTGAGGTCAAATGGAGCCACCGTTGTCCAAGACCTTACTTTCTTCCTCCTTGTTCAGAAATGTAGTTGTCTGGCATCTCACAGTTATATGCTGCTATGTTCCTAGGACAATTGATCCCTTTGTCCTTAAACTTATCCCTTCACCATAACCCCCCCCTCCCAAATTATACGACTCCCAAATAAATTATGCTTGTCTTCTAGCTTGGAGAAAAGTGTGCATTGTTTTATCTGTGGCATTTAAAAGACTTTACATATTGTGGTTACTCTGAAAAGCCTATGTGAAATGTGAATAATGATGATAAATAATATAATTGCAATGTGTTTGTATACAGTACTTTGATTTAGATCTCACTGATAAACAGTAGCAATATTGTGAATGCAATATATATATATAGAGATAGATATTATCCTTTTCACAGAGCAGTTGTGTAGACACCGTTCTCTCTTCTCCTTTTTTTAAAGCTGTTGAAACTCTCTTGCCCCAGGAGCCTGAAGATGGTGGCCTCCCAATGTCTTATGTAAATCTGTAAATAGCTGTACTGTTGCTCTTTGAAAAAATCTGGTGCTAATGTTTTGCCTTTGGCATCCTGGGGATGGCTGTTTCTTCACCCGGTGTTGTTCACAATGCTGTATCTCTTTGGATAGTGGAAGACTTCCACTGTGTTTCTCCAGTTGTTTGGATCCTTCAGCCCAGAGTGAAAATGTACAGTTTTCCTGCCTGACACGTAACACTTACCTACTGACAAGTGGTATTGCTTGACTTGGAGAAAATAAACTGTATATTTCAATATAGAGTTAGTGTTTGTGTGCAGCTTTAGCTGTCAAAACTGATTTGCTGTGCAGTGTTAGCTATCTTGTGGTGCCCAGCAGCAGCACCTATAGCTTTTAAAGATCAGGAGAGTTTTCTCGTGGTCTGAAGCAGCTTGCTGTCTTTTCACAGGTTATTTAACATGTTGCCTAATGATCATTCTCAGCTTCCAGTGTATGTAGTGGAAATGTGTGCACGTCTACACAGTGTTTTAAGTGTGTGAGTATGAGAGGATATGAAGGAACATGTGTTATGAGGATAAAATAAATCAGTCTTTCATGACATACAGAGTCATCAGAATTCTCCTTGAGCAACTGCACTGTTTTGGCTTCACCTGTGTTCAGACTGACAGCTCACGCAGAAATATCTGGAGTCAGTTTTTTGCAAGACTGCAAACAGAGATCACTGCAAAGGCTCCATCTCTAACAGGCTTCCTCAGAAGCTGTTTCATTTCAGTTTAACAGGGTTTCTCAGATTAACTGCAGAACCTTTTGCTTTATTGGGAAGCACTGTGAAGTGTGCGTGGATTTGTGGTGGAGGTGATCACAGGTGATGTTTTACAGCATGATTGATTTTCCTGGAAATGAATTGTCTGTGAAGGGAACGGAAAGTTAGGAAGGGGAGAAAAATGTTGGTATTTTTGGTATTTTCCAAATTCCTGTTTTTCACCCCTTTTTTTGTCTCCCTCTGCACATCAAACTCTTTGTGCCTGATTTCCTGGGCACTTGGTATATAACAGGATGGCAGCTGTAGGGGAATAACAGTTTGGTGCACTGTTTGAACTTGAGAAAACTGCTTGTTGTTAAACTGAAGTTAGGTTTCTATTTGAGATATTTGGGACCTTCAGATTTCATACAAGTCATCATTTCATGGTATTATTTGCTAATCAAGTTCTATTGATTGATTTTGATGTGCTGAATTTCCTCAGTTTTTACAGCTGCAGTAATCTGTTGGCAATCCAGTGGCTAGCAAAGCCTTAAGGTGGGTCCACTGTAGAACAATAACTCTGATTTTAATGGTGTTCCATCACTTACTGCTCTTGGATTTGCTCTAATTAAGGGCTTCTCAGTTGTAGGCTTTCTTTAGCATACAAGCTGTTTTTTCTACATGCTTGGTCAGAACCTGCCCACAGAGGAGATGTTATAAAACTTAATAATTACATCTTTAAAGTACTAGACTATTTGTTGTCATTGTCAGCAGTGGTAAATTGGTCATTGCTTCACTTACCACAGTTCCAGTCTGTGACTTAACTAATTATAGTAGTCCACAAACTGAAAGATAGGTTTACCCATATGGTTTAGCAGCACACCTCTGCAATCCTGGCTTTCATTCTCCCCAACTACTCTATTGATAATGTTCCTGTGAATAAAGCTATTCCAGTGGAGTAGGTTAACTTAGTTTAGTACATTTCAGGAAACAATCTGTATTTAGATAAATTCATGGAATTGTAGAATGTTTTGGGTTGGAAAGGACCTTAAGGATCATCTAGTTCCAACCCCCCTGCCATGGGCAGGGACAGACAACCTGTCTTTATTCTGGGCTTGGAACCTTCACAACTTCTCTGGGCAGCCTGTTCCAGTGCCTCTCCACCCTTACTGTGAGGACTTTTTTTTTCCCCCTATTCTCTACTTTAAAACCAGGTTCTTTCAGTCTGAAACTGTTATCCCTCATTCTGTCACTACAGGCCTTTGTAAATCTCTCTCTGGCTATCCTGTAGGCCCCCTTCAAATACTGGAAGGCTGCTATAAGGTCTCCCTGGGGCTTTCTCATCTCCAGGCTGAACAAGTCCAACTCTCTTTGTCTTCAATAGGAGATGTGCTCCAGCCTTCTCATTTTTGTGACCTGCTTCTGGACCCAGCCATAGAATCAACCATGTTGGAAGAGACCTCCAAGATCATCCAGCCCTATCCAGTCACCTAGTGGTGTCATTCAATAGCCTATGGATGGAGAGCATGTTCTGTAAACCAGGTATAGTTACAAGGCTTTTACCAAACCGTTCTAGTGATAAAGTCTAAAAGCCTGAGAAGAGTTAAAGTCCTGTTGATGATTGTTCCAAGCATTAAGTATCAGTATCTGTTTCATTTCCTCACTTTCAGCTCTTCATGAAGTGTCTGTTACTGAAAAAGTAGCCTTGTGTCTTTTCTAACAGCCTCAGAGAAGTATAAATACAATGAGCAACTGCAGACTAAACAATAAACCAGGGAAGATAAGATTATTTATCTTGGTATCTAAATAGAAGAGCATGAGTCTCGTGGATACCGTTCATAGCCACTCCCGAGAGTTACAGCTTCAGCAGCTTCCTCACCCAGGTATGGTTCCTCACCCAGGTATGGTTCCTCACCCAGGTATGGTTCCTCACCCAGGTATGGTTCCTCACCCAGGTATGGTTCCTCACCCAGGTATGGTTCCTCAAGAGATAAACAGGGAAATCGAGCTGTGATGAATGAAGTGGCCAGCACTGACCCGAAAGGGGTGGAGCAATCAAATTCTTTCTATTAATCGGGGTGATACAGATCTCAAGGAAGTGAAAACTTCATCAGTGCCCTGAAGGAAGTAAAACTAAACCAGCAGCAAAGTGCATCAGGGCTGTGGATTTCCTGCTTTTCTCTTTCTCCATACATGATAACAGCAAAGCCATACTGTCCCCATATACTAGGGCAGACTTTTTTAATTACTGTAAAGCAGAAAAAAATCAAACAGAAGAAAAACAAAATAGAACATCTTTGAAATTTATGGGTAGCAATTTGAAATTTCAGTGTCAGGTCTTGCTGTGTGAGGAAGAGACCATTGTTGTATTGTTTGGTATGTTCAGTAACACCCTTTCCCTGGCTCGGGAGACACTTGAATGGCTCTCTGGCACTGATGAGCCCTCAGCACTGAGAAAGGAAATCATCCATTCTCTGTAGTGAGTCTCAATCCCCTCAACAGCCCAGCTACCCAGGTGTGCTGAAATGCTTAAGTCACCCGGGTTGGGAGATGAGAGTGTTTTCCATCTTAACAGCACACTGCGTATTCACTGAGTGACTGCCAGCTCACTCTCTGGGGTTTTGCATCCATAATTGCCACCTATTGAGAGCTTGCTTTACCACTGGGCTTCTGGTGGAGGGCTGAGCCAGTTCCAATTCCTGCTCAAGCTCGGTCATCATCTGCTGCCAAGAAAGTACAATTTAGAAAGCCCGAGCTAAGCATGCTTAAATATTCAGACCCAGCAGCTGGGTATCGGTAGAGAGTGGAGGATCTTGGGTTTCTGTTTGTAGGACTACTTTACATAGCTTACGGCAGGCAGGCAGTGCATATTGGGGGGGCGGGGAAGGCAGTTTAGTGCGAAGAGTGACTAGAATCTGCCACAGTGCCCTACCTACCCTCTGGATGCAGGAGGTGACACCAGGCTCTGAATTAATGCTTCAAATGCTGGCTAATTGCAGTGTAAGTGCCCAAAGGCTGAGGGTGCAGCTACAGGTGTCTGTTTCTCCCGTGCTTCTCTAGTCTGAGGTGCCTGGCTGCAGACACTGATTGTAATATTGGTTTTTAAGTCCAGCTCTTCTGTATGGGTTGCTAGATCTGGATTACCGTTTAGGTACGTAGCTGTAGCCTGAACTAGAGCCTGATTGACATTGATTCTCTTTATAGGCAATCCCAGATAAGTTTACTGAAAGAACTTGGTTCAGATCAGATACTTCTCACTTCCTCACTTTCTCTTTCTCCAGGAAGACAAAGCTAATACAGGCATTGAAGATTCAAAAGTGGAATTAATTCATGCCTTAAATCAGGCATTACATTCGAAAAGCCCAGGTGTTGTGGTGCACAGTATTAATTACAGTTTGTCAAGTGCCTGCACATACTGAAGCCTTTTGATTTGAATAGGTAAGAGAAGTTTCTGGCATTTGAGCTGTATTTCAGTTACTCTTCTCCAAATCTTCTTCATGCTCATATCCATTTATAGTTCAAGAAGTAAAGAAAATAGCTTTTCCTCCTATTTGTACTGCAGTGGGGAAGAAAAGAACTAGGGGAATAATCTCTGTTGTGATACTGATTTCTTGAAGGTGGAGTTATTTAGGCCAGTGTTTTTATGTGATGGGCAGTTCCACCATACAAATAAGAGATGATTACAAAAGAGGCAGAGTGGTAATGGTCACCTCTTGCCACATATATAGCAAACAATGAGGAGGAAATCTGTGTAAAGCAAGATTGGTAGCGTGGGTGTGTTCAAATATTGCCATTTCAAATGGTGACATGCAAAGCAATTAATCAAGGAACAAGAGATGGAGTTCATGTGTAGAGGGTGATGACATACAGAGCAGAAAGCACTGGCTCTCAAAAACTGTCTGAGAACATGGGGGGAAAGTACTACCTTGGTATGCAGAAGTACTGAAAACTTTGTGTCTGACTCTAGTATCCATACTGAACACAAAGGTACTGAAAAACTGGAAAACATGAGTAAAGGTTCATCTAAATTATTAGAAAGTAGAGATAGTATAAAAAGTGAGATTTCAAGATGGGTGTGTATCTGCTAGCCAGCTTCACAAACCAAATGAGACTTGTTTAGCAGACAAAGCCTGCTCAGTGATCAAGAACCAGTGCTACAAGACAGACCTGAAAATAAATCAAGTGCAAATGTTGAAGGGTTTCAGAAGATCAGCCCTGTTGTCACGAATGGCAGAGAAAGCATACAGCATCAAGTTTGGGTGTTAAATCTCTGACAATCAGGAAGCTCAGAGTGAAAATTTTATGGTCACCATAAACCCACTTCTCATGTTTGAAGTTACACAACGACATACCAAGGTGTGACTACTCTGGTAAATATTTAGCTTGCCAACAGTTTTATAATTGGGGTCTCCCCAGTGTCTGAAAGTCCCTTTTGATTGCTTTTGGACTTCTGATTTTGACCTTATTGCTTTCTACTTGCATAACTAGCAAGGGATAGTAATCAGAGGGCTGTACCAGACTAGGCAGCCTTCTGGTAACATCTCTGACCCAGGCTGCATGGAGGCAGTAGAGTTCCCTGTGGGAAGGATCCAGATGACATATGGGGCCCCTTGTTCCCCTCAGAAGGGAATTGCCAATGAAAATTACCCACCTCTTTTTTTTTTTAAGGGTACAAGTCCTGATGCAAGGGGTACTAATTTCCTTTAGGCAACCCCTCGGATGGTATCTTTTCTGCATTCTCCTTCACCTCACCCTCAGCTTCCAGTGCCCAATACTTCTTGTGCAAGGGCAGCTGGGAAATCCCTCCTAACATGGACCTGTCTTCGATGATGATTCTTCTGCCTCTACAGATCCTCTCTACACATGCACCTACAGAAACTGCCACAAACTCTTCTCCTTATGCTAGTTCACTCCATTAGTAAGTTTACTTTTGGGTTTTTCTCATGTTTTCTAAGGTAATGTGTTGTATGTCGTTGAGGCTTCTAACAGTGTTCCTGTACTGACAAGCTTAGCTGTCCATAAAACCATCTCCCTGAGCAGCACAAAGTTAATGTGTCAGCATCAGCTCCTTCTGAGTTGTTGCTTCTGTTTCTTAGAGCTGCCATCCATATGTGCTGGAGCACACCTTGCTGGAGGACTGATAGCCTGAAATCAACTTTACCTCGTAATTCATAAGCTACATAGTGTTTTCAGGGAAAGCAAGTGTGGTTGGACACCTCTTTCTCCCAGTGCCCAGGAATAAAAAGCAGAGCTGTCTTGACTTTGAAGGAGAGTGGCTGACACAGCTGAAGGCTGTGCTGCCATTCAGCAAGACCTGGACAGGCTGGAGAGTTGGGCAGGGAGAAATGTATGAAATTCAGCAAGGGCAAGTGTAGAGTCTTACACCTGGGAAAGAACTGTCACAGGTATCAGTACAGGTTGGGGACTGACCTGTTGGAAGGCACCAAAGGGGAAAAGGATCTGGGGCTCCTAGTTGATAGGAGATCAACCATGAGCCAGCAATGTGCTCTGGTGGCCAGGAGCGCCAATGCCATTCTGGGGTGTATTAAAAGGGGAGAGGTTAGTAGGTCAAGAGAGGTTCTCCTGCCCCTTTGCTCTGCCCTGGTGAGGCTGCATCTGGAATACTGTGTCCAGTTCTGGGTCCCACAGTTCAAGAGGGACCTAGAACTGCTTGAGAGAGCCCAGAGCAGAGCCACAAGGATGACTAAGGGAATGGAACATCCCTCTTACAAGGGGAGACTGAGAGAGCTGGAGCTCTTAAGCGTGAGGAAGAGGAGACTGAGGATTGACTTCATTCATGTTTATAAATATGTAAAGGGTGAGTGCCAGGGGGATGGAGCTCTTCTCAGTGATGCCTGGTGACAAGACGAGGGGCAGTGTGTGGAAGTTGAGGCACAGGAAGTTTCATGTAAACATGAGGAATTTTTTCACAGGGTGACAGAGCACTGGAACAGGCTGCCCCAGGGGTTGCAGTCTCCCTCTCTGGAGATGTGCAAAACCCACCCGCACGCATTCCTGTGCGATCTGGTATAGGTGATCCTGCTCTGGGAGGGGAGTTGGGCTAGATGATCTTTTGAGGTCCCTTCCAGCCCCTGACATTCTGTGATTCTGTGACAGTTACTGCAAGAAAACACTTTTGAAGAGCATTTGCCCTTCACATACTTAAGGAATTTGCACTGTCTGGAGGTCTTTATCAAACTGCATCCTTCTGCTTCTCAGTGGCACCCTGCTTGTGGTGACAAAGTAGTTCCCAAGAAATCTGTTTAGCTTTCTGCAAAATCCTATTTTGTTTGTGTTCTGTCTCACCAAAACATTTGTCTGTTTGTTACTACATCAGCTTCTATTAAACCAAAGTATTGGTCATTTGAAAAGTCACGGTCATTGCACAACTGTGACCATAACCAGCAATGCACAGAAACCCTTTTTGGCTGCCAGTAAAGATCCTGAAGATCTTTTTGTAGCCATGATCAATCAAAGCCATGATAAGCTAATGAGCAACCAGTGATTTACATGCTTCTCCTAAAGCAGTACTCTAGGAGTGCCTGGTGATTTGTGGAAGGAGTTGCTTTGTAAAGCGTTAAAAGCCTGACAGTATGTTACAAGCTAGAAGTTTCTAGTGGTATCCTCATTTTGCTCACTTTAATGGAAATTTATAAGAGTTTGATTTTCTGGTGACTTTAACAGCTGATGAGAACAAGCTGCTATGGCAGCTCTAACCAAGTGAAAGAAAGCCTGATGGGGTAACACTGTAACACTGAGCTCTTGCAGTGCAGAACAGGCTGCCAAGGCAGAGCTGAAACCCGAGTGGGACATGTTGATAATATCCTCCCATCAGGTGGTCTTTTCCACTAGCTCTAAAATGTCAACAAGTCTGATGGAAACGTCTTTGTTAAGCCTTCATGGCCTACTTTTAGGTATCTGGGAATAACCACAAGATGATGCAAACCACAAGAGTGCTTCTAATTTTAGCAGCCCTTCATCTGGGGCATGCGAGCTTTTGTGTTCTGCATCTCCAGGAGAAAAAAAAACCACCATCAATTCCTTGCTGAGCCAAAGGCAGATTCTGTTGGTTTTAAATCAGCCTCTCGTTGAGTCGTGATCACAGTGAAATCATCTTTCATTAAACTATCAAGTCTGTAATTGTCATCTCAGTTTTGCTTCAAAAACTAATACTGAGCTCATCCCAGAGGATCTACAGTTGCTGATGTCTGAATAAAATGTCAACCAACCGGTGCTGGAGGTAATCTGGGCAGCTGTATTTTGTGTGTTTCTATTTGCCTGCTTGTTTTGACTGATGGAGAGTAAAAAGGTCAGGTTCCCCAGAGGAAGTTTCTGCAAGTGTTCTGGCTTAGTAATAAAGGCAATCCAGGAAAAGTTAAGAACTGTTGGTCTGTAAACAGGGAGTTTGAAGGCACTGCTGATGTTGTCGATGATGGATGAGAGATCTCTGACACGGTTTGGACTAAAGGAGCAGTAAATAAGTATTTGAGCATTAATAAGGGTATTAGTGCTGAACTAAATTGTTTGGAAGGAAGCAAGTTCAGACAAAGTGAAGTACAGGCTCTCCAGCTTCCAATACATAAACTGGACAGTAATAGCTGTCTCACTTGCTGGGAAAGACATCTTATAATGTCCCCCCATCATATAATGTTGGAATCTACTGGGATGTTAAACTAGAACATGCATTTAAATGTCAGCAATGCTGAACAGAAAAATTATAAACAGAACTAACAGGGAAGATGGCAGGGACTGAGCATTTCAGATGCTTACTTGGGATGTCACAGAACAGGAATCAAAGCAAAACACAATGGCTTAATGGTAGTAGCACAACAGAACTATTAACTAGTCCTCTGAAGCCAGAGAACCTCCCAGCTGATGGGATCAACCATAGAAGCAAGCAGCACCTGCTGGCAACTCTGAATGGGTTGAACACAGTTTGGGTTTGTGCCAAGTACCTGATACTGTGTAATGTTACCTAATGGAGTCCACTGAGCTTGGCAGTGGGTGCCTTTCTTTTGAGGCAAACCTTTGATCGCCTTCTGCATACTCTCAGCCTTAGCTAAGCCTCACAAGACAGAGTGATTACCACTCTAAGAGAAAACAAGTCAAAGTATTTAAGAACTGAGCCCTTTTCCATGCTATGACAAGAGTACCCCTGCCCCGGGGTCATGTTTGGGAACACAGGGAAGACACTGCTGTGGCCCATCTGTTCCAGTACCACTGGGCACCTCCATCCACAGAGCAACACAGACCTGACCTACTTGGAGTGCTCCTAATCCCCTCACCTGAGACCTTTCTTTCTTCCTTCTTCAGGCATGCACAATGAAGCATGAGGGCTTTTATAATTCTTTCAAAAGTCTATCTTGCTTTCGAGTGTCTATTATTGCAGCAGCTATACAGTTTCTTCATGCAGGTGTCCAGTGGATTCACCTCCACAGTGGGACAACAGCTGCAATGAGGTTATCATCTGCTCTCTGAAAACGCATCCTCAGTTTTCAACTGTCCTGCTTTTCAGTGCCATTTAATGTACTGCTGATAATGTTTTTGTGATACATGCTTTAAGAGGCACAAGCAAAATGGGTAGTTTACTGCTGCTAGGCTGTGAAGCACTATGTGATGTGAGTTGTGTTGGATTTGGTAGAGTTTGTCTCACCTGAATTTCACAGATTTCAAAGGACAACTTACTTTGACCATAAAGATACACAGTTAAAAAAGATGTTTATGTATTTTCCTTCCATTCAAGCTGTGATTTTAAAGGGTCACACTTAGGAATTTTGGAAAGCTGATCTGATGACAAGCACTCATAAGGAGTGAGGATGAAAAAAACTATAATCCCCAGTTCATCAATCACAGACAGGCAAGCTGCATGCAGGGAGGCTGCTGCATTCTCTGGGAGAAACAAAAAAGTGAGAAAGTCTTTCCTCTACTTAGGGGCTCTGTCTGCTGCCTGTTTGGTATCACTCCTTGATCCATGTATCTTGCACAGCATCTTGATTTCAGGCTGGTTTTGGTTGGGCTGGTTTGTTTGGGGTTTTGTTTGGGATGGAGTGAAGTGGGGTTTTTTTGAGGGTTTTTGTTTGGTTACTAGATTTATATTTTTTGGGAGTTGTTTATTGGTTTTGTTGTGTTTTTTTTTCCCAGTGTGACAAATGAAAGGAAAAATAACTTGAAACAAATATTTCCTGTTCTGTGGTATTTAACAATGAAATAGTAAACCACAGAAGGGATGGGGCTTGATCTAAAGGTCTTTGAAGTCAGCAGAGCTATTCACACTGATTTCAATGAGCTTTGGGCCAAGGCCACAGGAGGAGGAAAGCAAATGTTTTCTGCCTGAAAAAATATTAACCGTTGGAAGTCAAGGAACAATAAAATCATAAGATGTGTTCCTCTAAATAAGGCACTCAAAAACTTGTTTAGCTTTCATCATGTTCATACTAATTTGTCTCTAATACAGTAAAAGAGAATGTTTATAGAAGTCCTAATCATGCACTGAGGAGAAAAAACACTTAAGGCTGTCGTTTGCTTCCTATCTTGCCTCCGTTCCATTTCGTGTGTATTGTATTTCTCACTGATGTAATGGTGCTTAATGGTGCTTATGTTATCACAGGCTAAGCACTGTAGATTTCCATTTGAATTAAGCTTCACTGAGCTGATGGTAGCTGACAAATATCCAAATCTAATTTTTAAGGCACCACAGTGGGCTGGGGTTTGTTTGTTTGCTTCTTTTCAGGGTTGTTTTGTTGTTGGTTTGGATTTTTGTTTATTTGGGGTTTGTTTGGGTTTTTTTAGGGGTTGGGGTTTTTGGTTGGTTGGGGTTTTTAGTTTGGTTGCTTGGTTGTGGTTTGTGGGTTTTTTGTGATCGAGAAGAAATAGGTCAGAGATCTGGGGGGTAAAGAAGTGTTGCTCTGGGAGTAGCATAGATTATACCGCACCTGTTGCACAGTCAAGCAGGCAGCATGCAGCAGCTTCAGATGTAAAATGAGCAACAGGTCATTTTGTCTTGTACAGTTACTAAATCCAATAAAAGAAACTGATCTGCCAGCTTCCTGCTGCCCAAGGATGCTGTCCTTCTGAGTCAGCAGAGCCATCATCATATCAAAAGGCCACACTCAAACCTAACACACCAGAAGCCCATCGAGGTCTATACATGCCGGGGGGGTTGGCACACAACAGCAAAGCCTTTAATGGTCGAATTTGCCTGTGCAGCAAACTAACAGCACCTAGCTGTGACCAAACAGAGAGGAAGTCACAGCCTAGTGAGCTGCAGAAGGTAAGGCCATGTTGCCATAGACAGTTTGTGCTACCTGCACAGGGAAATCGTGAATCTGCATCAACTGGAAAAGACAGCAAGTGTGGAACTGAACTGGATTAAAGGTAATGCAGAAAACTGAAGAATAGTAATTAATGCCATTTTGGGGCCTCCTTTAGTGATGACAATGACCAGCTATGGTGTGTGTTACAGGTGAAAAGAATTTTTCAATGAGAGCTTCCCATTTCAGGATTCTTCTGTAAAATAAACTCCCTTGTCTTTCAACATCAGCCCTGGAAATGTCCTCTCACTTGCAGGGGCTAGTGCATCACTTGGAGATTAGCATAGCTTAGTCTAGGTTCCAAAGAGGAGAAATCAGAATAGAGTTAAGATCTCTCTTAACCAATTGTAAAAAACACCACTTACATTTACAGGAAAACCACAAAGCAAGCCAAATATTACATAATTAATTAAAAAGGTGTTGTGTTTAAAATAAAATACAAGCCACACACACACAAGTGAGATAGCAAGCATGCTACTATTTGTGCTAAAATACAGGTGCTGCCAACCACAGTCCAACAGGAGACCAGTTGAATTTACTCCTTGAAATACCTTCTCATCTCCCCTACATTTCTTCTTACTGCAGAGCTGTGCTTTGGGTTGCATAAATGCAAGATGAAAACTCTTAACAAAGAGAAAAGGTTATGAAATCTCACTATCCTTTTTCAGATGGGAATTCTGTGTCCTTCAGAGCAGGACATTGTGGTGGTCTTGAGCTGAAAGTCGTATAACTAACTATAAAGGCAGAGTTTTCTGAAAGGGTTTCTTACAGAAGAGCAGATTCTCCATGGGAGTTATCTCTACTTTGGTAAGTGGTTTAGAACAATTAGAGGGGGAAGTGGCATATGGTAAAGTTTTCATATTTTTATAATATGTTAATGATTAACTGACTTCCTACATCTTTGTTGACTCAGTGGGAGAGAGACAAGGAACCGTGAGGCACCTATTTGGTAGTGCAACAAGTCAGACAATTTGCACGGGTGGGTTTTTTTTCCATCTGCCTTCTGGAACTCGCTTCATCCAGCTGACACTGCTTCAAAGCCTTGGGCAAGTCTCAGGCTCACAGAAGTAAGTCTCTTTTTCTTTAATATGACTTATTTTATGAAGTGCTGATAGAGAACAGATGGAGAGAGACATTTACGTGTTTGTTTCTTATAAAGAATGTTTTCCCAGCCGGAAACTGGAGAAGTTAAGTTTTCAAGCATTAAATTGCAGGGATATTGCTAAGAAGAAGGTCTTTTCTGACTTAAGTGATTCTGTGTAGAGACCTTCTTAATTACAACCCTGTTGGATGTTCTTAAACTTGCTTTCTGCTGCAAGACTTAGATTGAACAAAGGATTTGGTAAACTGTGTCCAGAATAGATCAATAAAGCTGCACCTAGACTATGAAACTATACAAAAGCAGGATTTGAATTTCAGTTTCAAAGTGTATGCATTACCTGACAACATTTAATGCAAAAATATTTGCTTCAAACATAAAATAAACAGAAATATATTACTCCTTGCTGACACTAGCTGAGGAAATTAACGTGTGCTTATTTCATATAGGAAGAGTTTATCACAAACTTTCTCTTCAAGGTGGTTAAAGTTGCAGTAGAACTCCTAGAGCAAATCCGTCTTTGAACAGGCAGACGTGCTGCAGACAGGGACTCTCATGCTTTGCTGTTCCATTGTTGCATTTTTAAGTGGGCTTCATTTAATCCATGCTGTCACAAAGAAACAAAGTATCGTCTCCCATCACTTTGGAAAACTCTTCTCAACCACTCATCCAGTGTCTGCAAAGAAAACCTTATCACCAGGTTGCTGCATGCGGGTCGTGTCTCCTCTGACTCCCTTTCTGTAGACAGTTCCTCATGAATTGTTGGCACAGGCAATGCTTGTTCCTCCTGACTGCGTGCACATACAGCACATCAGGCTGATGCTCTACATACTTCAGGTGTCCTTCTTTTCTCCGGCAGGCACCAGGCAGCATTAGCTCCCACTGTTTTGGCCAAAAGATGACTATTCCCGGATGTCATCCCCAACCCTGTATCCAGTGCCCTCTTCTTCCCAGTCATGCAGGGTCTGGATGTAGTTGTCTTGTTCACAGTTCCAAGACCCTTAGCACTCTTTAGTCTGTGCAAGACACCCAGAGCAGGCGAGTTTTTTGGGCTTCTCTCTGATTTCTGAGGCTTCCTGTGAAGATCCCATCTCAACAGAGCCAGTGCATCTGCCTTAGTTTTTCAGGGGTTGTCATTTCTGGCATATCCTTAAACTGTTCTCTGTAGGCTTTACATGAAACCTCCTTCAACGCAGAGACAAAAGAGTTTGTAGAAACTATGATAATATGGGATTATCTCAGTCCTGGCTCCAGCCTACTGCAATCTCATTGCCTACAAGCCTGCAACATCTCCTTAAACTTAAGGTGGGCTCAACCACATAAATCAAGGCCAGCAGTGAAAATATATAGAAATTATCTGTCTTTGTAGGATAGTTGCTCCAGTCCTCTGATACTTTTGTGGTCCTCCTCAGGACCCTCTCCGTCAGATCCATGTCCTTCTTGTATTGAGGGTTCCAGAGATGGACACAATAATCCTGCAGGACACCACTTGTCGTTCATCTCTATCTGGACATCAAGCTACTGACCACTACCCTCTAGATGTAATCATCCAGCCAATTCCTTATCCACTGAATAGTCCACCCATCAAATCCATATTTCTCCAACTTAGAGAGAAGGATGTTGTGGGGGACAGTGTCAAAGGCTTTGCAGAAGTCCAGATAGATGGCATCCGTTGCCCTTCCCTTGTCCACCGATTGCAGGATCATGCAATTTGTGTCAGAATTTCACAAATTCACATGACAAGTCTCAGCTCCATCTCACACTTGCCTGCAGCCTCTTTCCCAGTGTTGATGACTGGCCCATCCAGCTCTTAGTGGTGCTTCAGGTTCCAGAGTGGGAGAGAGACTACAAAGAAGATGCTGCTGCTGAGGAATGTATTACCTTGCACATGCCAACCTCTAAAGAGCCTCTGATATGTGGCAGGTTTCCTCCATGCCACTGAAAAGTAGTGCCATCCTGGCCCTCAACCCCTCATATGAAATGATGCATTTAAAACAGGTCTTGCAGGTATGGTTGGGGCAGACTCTCTCATGCCACTCTACAACCTGGAGATCAGACCCTGGCACAGTCTCTCAGGCTACGAGTCTGAGACCCAACAACCTGAAAGGCCCCATTATATTTAAATGCACTAATTAGCAAAGTATGCTATGTTTTTACCCTGAGTTTACCTGCAAGTTTTTCTATATCTTTGTTTCAGGAGCATAAGGCAGGTTGAATTTCAGGAAGCAGATATGAAACCCATATAGCCTGCTGAGTATAATCAAGGGAGCTTTTCAAGGGACCTAGTATTAATTCCAGAAGCTAAATGCATTTGGTGTCATTTAGGTTTCTCAGCTTTGAGAACTGCTACAAGGGCCCCAACCTTTTGTCACTAGCAGTTACTGGAAGTAAAAGAAGTGCAGACAAAAATTCAAGTATAGCTCCATTTTTGTTTGCTCCTGCTACTGAGAGAACAAAAAAAAAACCACCCTGACCTTTCATTTTTGTATTTTTAAAGGTAAGCCTGATGCACAGATGACCCAAAAATGAAACCACCTGGCAGCTGACACAGCAGCTTGCTTCTTCCTTTTTTTTTTCTTTCTCCTAGATGCAAACTCGCAGCTGTAGGAAAGTCATCCCAGCTCCCAGGCATCCTCATCTGTTTCATGCAGCTGAGAAAAGTCCTGTCTCGTTCTGTCCCTGCAGTATATGCACTCACCACACTTTTCATAAAGTCCCTTTCCACAGCAACCCCCTGGGAAGTGCTTGGTTTAAATAGAAATGAGCAATGAGACAAAAAGATCCTTTGAGTTTCTGTATTTGGATGAAATCCCCAGCACAGATCATCTTTTACTGTTAAGATCTATCTTCTCTGTGCAAATTTCCGTTGAATGCTATCAAGTTAATGTTTTGCTTTTACTCAGGTAGGTGGATGAGTTGAAATATATATCTATGAAGGAAAGCACTTCCAAACGAAGTGTGCTAGTTTGAAGCAGGCTAGAATGTTTTGAAGAACTAGATTACAGGCTGTGAAAGGAAAATGATGATGTCTAATTCCCTCATAGGCTTACTGAGATGTATAAAAACGTAAGTCAAAACACAGATAAGGCACTCAGCATCACTCTCACTTGGGCTGCTGGCTGAGCTGCATCTCTCTAACCTTACCCTCCATTTTGGGCTAATCCACTTTGCTTCCTAACCCCCTGGCCAAACCTCCATTCTTCCTTGGGACTGGGGTAAGAGAGGGGCAGGGGAAGGTGAAGGGGCACTAGAGAGCCCCTCCTGGGGACTCAGGTTTCTGGGAGGGCTGCTGTGTTTCTGTATTACCTTTTACCTTGTGTATTTCTGTATATAACTGTATATACTGTAAATATCTCCAGTGTAACAGAAAAGCAGTCATCTCCTGATGGGGAACAAGGGACACAGTCTCAAGTTGTGCCGGAGAAAGTATAGGCTGGATGTTAGGAGGAAGTTCTTCCCAGAGAGAGTGATCTTCCATTGGAATGGTCTGCCCAGGGAGGTGGTGGAGTCACTGTTCCTGGAGGTCTTCAAGAAAAGCCTGGATGAGGCATTTAGTGCCATGGTCTAGTTGACTGGCCAGGGCTGGGTGCTAGGTTGGGCTGGATGATCTTGGAGGTCTCTTCCAACCTGGTTGATTCTATGATTCTCTATTGTGCTAGCTGTAAATATAAGCTAAATTTGTATTTTCAGAGCTGGCTGAGTCTAGTCTGGGTGATTTCTAAAGTGTGTGGGGGTGGGGAACACCCAAACCATCAGAGGAAGGAAACGGAAAATGTCTCAAAGATAAAATTATAAGAAAGCACTTTCAGGTGAGAAGCCTGTAGAAGCAGCTCTCCTTTGTTAGCTGTTACTTCTAAGCTTTCCAAGACCGCCCCCAGAAGCTGCTGGAATGCTTGTTGGATTGGCTCAAATTGATTTTAAATGAAAATATTGATGAAATCATGAGATGCCAAGATATGGCACCACAGCCACCTGTTAACACATTTCTCTTGATTCTTTGGATAAAAAGGTGTTGTTGCTTTTTGTCCACTGGCATAAATACCATATAAACCTTGGCTTGTTCCTTCTAGCAAGATTGCCATTGTAAGGTACCTCTACCTCGTGAAATAGCTGCACGCAAGCTTGGAATGTTGAAATCTGCAGCTCTGAGGGCCATGTGCCAGTAACACCAACTAATTATCCAGAAGACTGCCTGTGGCTGGCTGAATATGAGTTCATGTGCCTTAGGAAACGTCTTATAGTGATCATGTTACACCATCATCTTATTCACTATGCGCTAGACACTAATTAAATTAACTCAAAATATTTGAATGATTACTAAGGCCTGCAGCCAGCCCATAGATTATGCCCCTGCAGCCAGTGCCAGCACAGACTGCCCTGTGACCTTGCCTTTACTCTCTGTTTTATCCAATATACCTCTAAACGTGCAGGGTCCAAACTTCTGCACTTTTCCCTGGGAAGGATGGAGAGGATGTTTGCACAGAGATCCAAAGCTTTTATGAAGAAAAACAAAGTTGCTGTTGTTTTAAATACAAATGGCAAGTTCGTGAGGGATCAAATTCCTTTCCGAAGAGGAGGCCTCCAGCTTTGTAGCCTAGAGGGAGGGCACTGCTGGTCTGGGGGCCGAGTTTAGCGCCTGCATCCCTCTATCCAGAGAGGGTCACCCCAGCTCGCCCGCTGCTCACGGAGCCCGGATGCTGAGGCACCAAGCTGGTCAGTGGCTGCCGAGGATGCTGCAAAAGCCTGGCCTACGACTTCATCTTCTTCGCTGAGGTCTCAGCAAGTGAGCTGCTGTGATGGGTGAAATCCTGTAGGGAGACGCCCTCTGCAGGTCACTCCCGGCTTTGCTTGGCATCCCGATGGCAAATGTCTTCTTTTTTCCCCCCCGAAGTGCTGCCACAGTAGTCCTAACAAGTACACATTATTTCCAGTGGGTTTTCCTGATGCTCTTTGCCTGCTGGCCGGCACATGGCATGGCCTGCACTGCTGCCTCGGCTAGAACCACCTCGGTGGGATATCTCTGTCTCACAGCTTGCCTGAGGTCCCAAAAATGCTGCTACCAGAGGTAAGTTTTATGTCAGAAACTTGAGAATAAAAATGTTCCAATGCAAGTCTTTGCTTAAAAGCAGTGCTTCTGGCAAGTGGATGTATCTGCTGTCACTTGATGACACCAGCAAAACTGTAGCATGCATATTAATATTCATAGAGACTGGAATCAGGAACTACACCTTTAATTTTTAGATGCTTATACAGCAAGCAAATTCCTTTAAGCATTTCACCTTGATATGTTGTTCCGTATTTTCTTGTTGAAGCTTACTATGAAGAGGTAAGTATAGCCTTAGGTCTTGTTCTCAAAATCAGTTAAGTACGGTAACCATAATTCAACTTCATCACCTATCTCAAAGGTACTTCTTTTTCACCTTGCTTTTTCTCTAAGTCAGTCAGTACTACCCAGTTAGATCAAATTAAGTTCCAGTGGGCAGGGTGTGGAGAGAAGAGCCAAAATGAATCATTTCCTCCAAAAGCAGTTTTTGTGTGTGTGTCTAGACATTTGCTCCCTCATCTAAGGCTCATCTTTGTTCACTGGTTGTTCTCCAATGTGTTCAGAAATTTTGTGTAAGCCTTGAATTTGTTAATCCTGTGTGATTGCTTGTTCTGTGGTTTTATGAATCTCACAGAATAAAAAATAATCTTCTGATTCTTTTGGTTTATGTTCAATTCTGGACACTGTTCTAAGTAACTTAACATATGAGGGTTGGATACAATCTCATTTAATTCTGTGAGCACACAGGTGAGTGAATGAAATCCATAAAGATGCACACTGATGTCATATGCTGAGCAGCTCTCAATTACATGGCTCAGCCTGCTTGCCAGCTTTCTATGACCTTGCTGTCAGCAAGTCATTTAAATTAACATTTAAATGTTACACAAATGTGGGCTTTGCACAGAATGGTATTTTAATATGGCACAGGTTTGGGCTCTGTGGTCAATTGATTGGAACTGAAGCAGAAGGGAGTCAGTACAGGGCTGCTTTGATCACACTGTTCTATCAAGCATCTTCCCATCACTAAACACATACAGAAAGGTCACTGTAATGTCCTGTGGGCCTGCTATGCTTTATGGCTAATTAACAACTGCTAATTAGATTATTTTTTTACAATCACTTTGTAAATAATGTAGCAGACTGAGATAGCATTTATGAATTGGTTTCACTTTAAGTAGATAAAACCACAGGAGTCTATTCTGGAGCAATGTCCAGAATAGGGAAGGATTAAATGTACATTTGCAATGGAAGTTAGTATGTCCCACAGGAAATCAAAGATCAACATAGATACAAGAAACAAACCTAAATGCTTTTGGTAGGCTGACTAAAATCTTTTTTCATGACAATGTTAGGATGATTTATGCTGGAGAAGTTGGGCAAGTTATGAATCAGTGTGATTTGCAAGGGTAAGATACTAAAGAAACCTTGGTTAAAGTTTGAGGCTGAGAAAGCAACAGCAACACACAGAGGCTCCAGCCCCTGCACAGAGCTTTATATTTCTGATTAATTCAAGTGTTTCTGCTACGGCATTAATGGTCAAATAATCTATAAAAGGCTGAAATTAAAATTACATTTGCTATCAGATTTTGTGGTTTGGATTTTCTCATGCCTCTGAACTATGGCATTTTCTCTCTAATGCTGATCCCAAAAACCATTGGTCTGGAGAGCGTGAAAGCAGAAGTCTGCTCAAGTTGGGCTGTTGCACCAGAAACACAGCTGCCAGGGGAGAGGAATGAGGCTTCTGTGGGTGCTTTGTAAGATCTCTTGCAACAGCCAGGCTCCTGAGGATTCTGCCAGATTTAACTTCTACTGGCCGGTAGCCTTAAGGCTCCTGATTACATGTAGTGTGTAAAAGGACTCTTGAACAGAACAGTTAATTATCAAGGAAAAATAACTTGGAAAAAAAAATCAATTTTCCTTTCAGGAATGTGAATAGATTGTAATGGGAGCTAATCGGAGGCTCTTTCTTCTTGTGATACAATTACACATACAGAACTAAAACTTAGTTGTTACTTGTCTATGGACACTAAACTTCAGCAGCTCATACAGCTGGGGAAAGGTGGCTACCATCCTCCCTCTGTACACATATTCTCTCCTGCTTTTTCATTTTCATCACCTAAGTTGCCTCTGTAATGTTACGCTGTGTTTTTTTCCAGTGCCCCTCTTTCTTTGCACAGCAACTTTGTCTGTGACAGAGCAGAAGACCTCCAGAGGATGAGCTCCCTGGCCAGCACCTCGCAACTCCAGCTAGCCGCCTTTGCTCTGGGTACAGTAGGCTGGATCCTGTGCACTATTTCAATGGGAACTGTGGAGTGGAGAGTGTGGCACGTGGACAACACCACCATCATATCCTCTGGCATTGCCTGGGTGGGGATCTGGAAAGTCTGCTTCATCAGTTACCTTCACATCTCACCAGGCTATAAAGAACAGTACTGCCACAAATTCAGTGGCTATGACTTCTCCATTCCCCGTGAAATTTATGCCGCTCAGGTTCTCCTGTTGATCGCCATGTTCATGGGCTTGCTGGGACTGACTGCCACGATATTTGCTCTGCGAAATGTTTACATGGGAATCACTCAAAAAATTCATATTACACGTTTCTTTCTGGTGGGTGGCTTCTTCTACATATTTGCTGGTCTGTGCATCCTGATTCCTGTAAGCTGGAATTTCTATTCCGTAGTGCAGAACCAGAGCATCGCCTTTCCTCCTTCCTACTACATGCCCTCCAGCCCAGCAGCGCAGGAAGCTGGTGCTGCCATTCCTATTGGGATTGTATCTGTCATCCTCCTGCTGGTAAGCGGGACTTTTTCTCTTTCATACAGATTTCCAGTGACGACAAATACTGTCATGAAATCCTGGCACTCTAAATGCCTCCATGCTGCTTCAGAACAAGAGCATAGCCAAGAGGTAAGGACAGCAGCATAAGCATGAGTGATTTTATAGTCAATGTACTGCAGAATTTAATTTCAGTCTATAGTAGCCACACTGTTTTGTTATACAAACCAGCAGAATTGCTGTTGTAGTTAATCATAGAACCACAGAATGTCAGAGGCTGGAGGGCACCTTGAAAAATCATCTAGTCCAACCCTCCTGCCAGAGCAGGGTCACCTACACCAGATCACACAGGAACATATCTCCAGAGAGGGAGATTCCACAGCCTCCCTGGGCAGCCTGTCCAGTGTTCTGTCACCCTCACAGTGAAAAGAAAAATTCCTCATGTTTACATGGAACTTCCTGTGCCTCAACTTCCACCCATTAGCCTTTGTCCTGTCATCAGGCATCACCAAGAAGAGCCTGGCTCCATCCTCTTGGCATTCACCCGCTACATATTTATAAACATGAATGAGGTCACCCCTCAGTCTTCTCCATGCTAAAGAAACACAGATCCCTCAGCCTCTCCTCATAAGGAGTTGTCGCCTATAACTGGAGGTTCATCTTTGAGACAATTGCTGTTGAGCAGCAACTGTGACTAACTTTTACCAGTTGTATATACACAAATGTTATTATTAATTTATTTTGTTCATAAATTTACCATGCTCAAAGAGCTGACTCTGAATTAACTCTCTTGTAAGATAAATGTGAAATAACACATTAAAAATGTGACCTTGTTGCCTTGCTGATACTAAACTGTTTTGTCCACTATGTAATTAAGTCTATAGCAAAGAATGTTTTTTGTGGCAAGTTGAGACTTTTAATACCAATATCATGAGTGTCATCATGGTTGTGTCAAATGAGCCTTCCCCAAATTGTCTTACAAAGGTCCTACCAGTTTCTCCTCTTCTAAGGTATGTGAAAAACTGTGTCTTTAATGCTATTTGCATTTTATGTTGCAATGTGTTTGCCTGTGGGCAAGGTGCGCTCACTTAGGTAGAGTCAAAATGTCTGTAAGTGTTTGCTTCTTCATCAGACACTTCACTGAATCCAAAGGTATTGCAAAAGATGGAAACAACCTCTACAAGTTGTTACAAAACTACTGTCAAAATCAGTACTCTTGTAACTAGGAATATGCAGCACAACTTCCATGCTGTGATTTATCTCACCTGACAGACATCTATAGCTAAACCAGTCACTTCAGGTTCAGTTTACTGCTGTCAGCGTAGACACAAATTCAGCGTTTTTACCAAAACAAATGCCTAGGATGCCTGGGAGGTGACATGCTTCCTAAAAAACCTCCTTCTCTCCACCCACTGTAATGGCTGCAAATTGCTACAGTTGTGAACTCTGGCACACACAATCAAACTTCTCCTAAGTTAGATAAAGGTGAAATGAATCTGTTGTTGAAGTGGCATTTCACGTGCCGGTGCCACTTTAAAAAAAAAAAAAGGGGGAGGGGGGGAATGGTAATGTCCCAAACACTGTAATAAGAGTAATTTAAAAAGTAAGGAAAGAGGTTGGGAGGAATGAATAAATAGTGTTGACAAACTGATGATCTCTCAAAACCAAGTTCCTCAAAAAAAGCTGTTACGCTTTTAAAGAATTACTTTTTAAAGGATCTAAGTAATTTTGGTTTACTGTTTCAGTTGTCCTCCATTTTCTAAAATACTCATGGAAGAAAATAAAATATAACAAAAAATGTAATAATTCTTCTACATGACAAGAAAAGGCAAAGCACCAGCAAACCAGGGCTTCATGTTTGTGTTGGCTACTACCTCAACTTGTCCTAGCAGCCCAGTTTTTCCTCTGCATCTTGCACATGGTCACAACTTTGCCATACTGTCTCTTTATACAGAACCTCTGTAGCACCTTAATTTCCTCCCTGGTCTTCCAGCCTCTTATGAAACAGCAGCCTAGCTCATCATTGCAATGTCTTTAATCTGCTGCAAGGATTTGTCATTTGGCTCTTTACAATGCTGTAAAGCATTTTCAAGCAGAATTCCAGTGAAGGGAAGTGATTTCATAGCTTGTTTATCATATATTGCTTTCTACTTTAGATCCTTTGTAATATTGGTGGGCTTCATTTTAAAATATACAATAATATAATACTAGATTCTATCTTGCTGTAGTTGCAAAGGAAAAAAAAAATCTATGTGTTTATACCAGAAGTTCCTCACACTAATAAACCCACCAGCATCCCCTGGAAAGGTATCTGAACTTTAACAGAAAATTAGTGATTCTTCAACTCTTTTTGAGTTCATGTATGCACAGAAATTTCAGTGAGTCCAGTTGTATTTGTTAGCTGTATTCACTAGATTACTGAATTTGATTTACATTTAATCTTCTTGGTTAAAAGAAAAAGAAGCAAACAACACATACCAAATTTCTGTGTTGCTGCCAGAGCTGTTTCCACCAACAGCGATTTTAATCTGTCCTAATGTGTGGCTATGAAACACTGGCAGTGTGCCAAACAGGTGAGATGGTGAGGAAATTGCCTAGCCAAAGACTGGTATAGGTTAACTGAAGAGGTGTGAGGTTTACCAGAAATATGTTTAGACAAATACTGCCATAAAGATTGAAGGTGTGAGTCTGTCTCAGGGACAGAGCGTGATCTAGATGAAGCTTTTGGCAGCCTTTCTAACTGTACTTCCTAGGTCTCCAATGGAGGAGTCTATCAATAATCATGTGGGCCAGATTACATGTTGATAGATGATAAAATGTAGTTTATGGTCAAATGCCAGGCTGTATTAAAAAACTGCCAGTACTTGCCCAGAGGAGGGGGGAAAAACATCCCTTAGCTCAAGACAAGAAAGCAGCAAAGCTTCCATTGATTTCAACGGGATGAAGCATGCCTAACCTTGATCCTTTAAGGCTGTATGATTCATGATATTTTAGTGAGTATTTGCATTCACCAAGATTCTGGTATTGGAGGAAACTAAAGCTTCTACTTCACCATCAAGGAGACATGGTTTCTTTGTGTGTATTTTCATGACACATTTGCCTCAGAATTTGAGAGGCTAAGTCACTCTTCAGTAAGTCAGTTTGTTAGCAGTTGTGCTGCTAAAGCTATTTTTATGGTTGTCTGCAAAAATCAGGCAGCTGAAGTTATTTCAATTTAAAACTCAAAAATGCAAAACTTGGAAGGCTATTTTTCACCTAGATTGCTTTACGGACCTATGCTGTACCCTGGCCTCACACTAATTTGTGGTAGCACAGCTGAGGACAGGCACCAAGCTGTGATGCATACAGAGGTGAGTGATCAGGGCTTGAGGTAGAGAGCTAAGGGGCTAAAACCTCCCCAGGAAATTTCACCAGTGAAGAGATCTTATCATGAAGATCTGTCTCCAGTTTCAGTGCAGACTGAGAGCTGCTGCCTCCTCAGTGACAGCACCACTTGTCTTGTGGACTCCACCCTGTCTAGGAATGTCTCCGCACTGGCCTCAGTCTACACATAAACCAGTCTTGCTTTATTTTTCTCTGAGTTGACAACAAACAACTATCTTGTGATTCACTTACGTATGAGTTCACTGCTTGGTGAACAATTTGAATACCAGGACGCCATCTGGGTTCTGTTGAGCGTCTAGGTGTAATGATAAAGCACCTATCTTGGACCTCTGTAAGATGCTGCTTGGCATGATGTGTTTGGTCAACCTGATTTTTGCATACCATCTACCTCACCTGTCCATTCATGGCCAGGTGGACCAAAGCATTTCTGAATATACAGTCAATATTCCTCTTAAAGATGAATGGAGTAGTGTATGGGACTGCAAAGTGCCCAATAGCAAAAGAGACCAATAGCACAAAGTCCACTGAAATTCTCTGCCCAGGCGAATTTGCAATTCTGACCAAAACAATCTGTGTTCAGGTAAAGGAAGAGGGAAGAACTGGAGATGTTGTACTGCAGAGTAGGTCATCAAGTTAAGGCAGTAAACAACATTGTTTGTTCACATCAGCAGTTTTACATGAAGACAAGCTTCAGTGCTGATTTAGCTGATCAGAACAGTGTCAAGCTCAGAAACAAACATTTTTGTTATCATGTGGCTTCTGCTATATCACAATGATGAGAGGGCAGGTATTTTTCTGAGGAGACCTATTTTTAGATCTTTCTCTTCAGAATGGAAACACTGAATTGTCACAGGCAATTTCCTGCTCTTTAATTCATTAGATGTACTTCAGGACAAAGAGTTTTTGTTTAAAAGATGTAAGTCTGGGTAGCATAGTGTTTAACAGCAAATTGTTTTCTTAAAATAGGAAACCAGTGTACATTAAATTAAAGGTTTCCAGAAGAGACATGGTCTCTGTGAAAATATACCTTTTTCAAAACTGGACTGGATTCCTTTCATTCTTGCCAACATGTGCATTTGTCAGGCTCAGTATTTGCTCATTAAAAAATGTATTTTCTGGCTGACATATTTCCCCTTTCCACTACTCAAATAATTTACTTTTTTTACCTTGCTTCAATGAGGTGAAATTGCTCAATAATTAGCATGGTGGCTTGGAGCGTATTTGGTCTTAATCATTGTGTCAAAACCAACTATATGCCCATGAAGAAAATCTAAGCAAATCTCATCTCAGAACTACAAAGCAAAAGATACCAGCTCATGACAGGGAATGGGGTGCAGCACAGACTATTAGGATCCAATTCACAAAACGTTTTTCCCTGTTCAAGAAGGACATAGAGCTGCTTGAGAGAGCCCAGCACAGAGCCACAAAATCATTAAGAGAATGTAACATCTCTCTTAAGAGGAGAGACTGAGGAAGCTGGGGCTCTTTAGCTTGGAGGAGACTGAGAGGTGACCTCATCAATGTTTATAAATATGTAAAGGGTGAGTGCCTGGAGATGGAGCCCTAATGACAGGACAAGGGGCAATGGGTGGAATTTGAGGCATAGGAAGTTTCATATAAACAGGAGGAGGATTTTTTTTTCACAGTGAGGGTGACAGAACACTGAAGCAGCCTTCCCAGGGGGATTGTGGAGTCTCCCTCTCTGGAGATATTCAAAACCCACCTGGACACGTTTCTGTGTGACCTAGTATAGGTGATCCTGCTCTGGGAGGGAGATTGGAGTGGATGATCTTTCAAGGTGCCTTCTAGCCCCTGATATTCTGTGATTCTATGAACATCCAATTCACAGAATATCTGGTTGTAGCCAGGTGGGGGTCGGTCTCTTGTCCCAGGCAACCAGCAATAGAACAAGGAGACACAGTCTCAAGTTGTGCTGGGGGAGGTATAGGGTGAATGTTAGGAGAATATTCTTCCCAGAGAGTGATTTGCCATTGGAATGGGCTGCCCGGGGAGGTGGTGGAGTTGCCCTCCCTGGAGGTGTTCAAGCAAAGCCTGGATGAGGCACTTAGTGCCATGGTCTAGTTGACTGGCTAGGGCTGGGGGATAGGTTGGACTGGATAATCTTGGAGGTCTCTTCCAACCTGGTTGATTCTGTGATTCTTTCTCTTGGGATATAAGCAAGTGCAAGCTTAATTCCCAGAATGGTATTTCAAAGAAGCATATGCATTCTTACTGTCTGAGGCTGTTACATGGGCATGCTGTTTTTCAGCCACTGAATATGCAGACCCCTGATGGTATAAATTGGGGAAGGTGTGCTGTTTTGAGGCGAACTGGAATATTTTAATGAGAAATTAGATCACTGGTTGTGGAAAGAAAATCATGGATGACATTGGTCTTCTTGGCTACAAAGGCATAGTACCCAAGGGGGGGCCTATAAGGATGCAGAGAGATTGTTTTCCCACACTTCCTAAGCTTACCTACAAGGATGCTGTGGGAGACAGTGTTGAAAGCCTTTCTGAAGACAACATCTACTGCCTTCCCCTCATCTAACCATCCTTACAGCCTATCAGGTTAGTCAGACATTGCTTCCTCTTGGTGAATCCATGTTGACTAATTATGATAACCTTCATTTCCTCCACATACTTAGAGATGATGCCTAGAACAATAATGCTCAGGGAAGTGACTGGAAATATCAGTGCTGTTGCTGAAGAGCAGTTTGAAGCTATGGTAATAAAAGTGTATAAATGGATAGTATGGTGATGTTTGATCTATGTCCAAAAGAACTATCTAATATTCAGTAGGTAGCCATGGTCAAAACAAAACAAAACAAAAAAAAACCCAAACAAAAAAAAAAACCAAACCTAGATCTTGAAGTGAATTGTGCTGAACCCCACTGTGCTGTGCAGGCCAGGCAGCAAAATCGCTTACTGTGTTCTTTTTTTTTCCGCCTAATGTATCCTGATAGTATTTGCCTATGTCACAGCTGTTAGCAGTTCACAAAGGTGTCTGGACCATGTCCTGTTTGCTATCAGCTTCAGCTGGTCAGCATCAGGTGTGCTGGGCTGGACTCTAGATGTCAGCTCCTAAGAAGCACGGAGCACAGCTCACCAATGACACCTCCATCATCTCCTCCAGCACTGTTCAGATGGAATTGGGAATTTTTAGCAGCCTCTGTGGAGTCTTCAGAGACCTTTGAATAAATGCCTGCTACAGATCTTACCCCCTGGAAACCTTGGTTGCTCAAAAGATTTCATTGGCTGTAACAATTCTGGGAGCACCAGGAAAAACTGCAAGCTTTTGTTTAAGAAATATTTATAAGGCTGCATTCAGAGTCCACATATCAGCTTTTTCCTAGCTGGGGGGATGCTGAAAGTGTGTTAATCACTGTGAGCTACAATTTCTGTTCTGCAGCACACAGCCACAGTATCCCATTTTTCCTGCTCTCCACGACGTCCTGGGGCACAGGAAGATGGTGCTGCTGTGCCTAGCGGGATTACAACCCCTGTCCTACTGCTTGTGAGTGAGACCCTTTCTTTTTAACATAAACATGGTATTGTGCTGGATGCCAAAGCTCCTTCTGATAATACAGGCTTCAGATGCCTGTGAGAAATTTGAGGCTGGGCTACAGGATAAATATAGCAAACCGGTGACTTCATCTACTCAAGGAAGTCTCTGGGTTCAGCTGTGACTTTTCAATGACATTCATAATTTGCTGTTTGAGTTCAGAGGAACAGAAATAAACTATGCAATGAATTATTTTCTAAAACACTCCTATGTCTTGGTGGGGTAGCTGAGTTCACCTCAGTGTTGCTGATGAATGTTATTTCCAGAGTGACCTTTGGCAAAGGTGAACTTCATTTGTTTTGTCAAAGGTATGTACGTTCATTTAATTGAATTTTACCTACTGCAATCAATTGCTGTATCAATGGTGCCTTTGCCAAAAAGCACCTGATGGCTGATTTCCTAAATAATATTGTTTTAGAACTGACCTGAATTAGTTCACACAGAGATTGCAGACTGTGTTATGCATAAGGACAAACATGATATTTGCCCTGGTTAAGTGTAGATTTAGATATCATAACCTATGGTAGGAATCAAATGGGATTCTTGAAGTGACTGTGCTTTTTGATGTAAAGGTTTCAAACTAACTGGTACAATACTCTTCTGCCAGGAAGGTGCTCAGCACATGCCAGTTCACCCTATCTTTCTGTGAACACAGACAATGACAACATACTCCATGAACCTATCAAGGTGATTAGCTGCAAGAGTATTAATACCTTATCTTATTTCTCAGAAATGTTTGCATCCACCAGGACATCTCTCTATAAATAGCTTCATTTCCAGTGATAACCCAAGAATTCTGAGACGTTTTGCAGCTGTACATAGTAATTGTTGCTTGGTATGCTAATAGTCCAGAATTCCCAAATTATCTGGGTAAATTTCAAAGCTGATGCAGACAGTCACAGAAGTTGGTGGCAGTCTTCAGTGCCTCCAGGGGGCTTTCAGCTGCCATGCTTAGTCCAGGCCTCAGGTGCTTTTTAATTTGAATGGTCATCAAGTCATTTGAAAAAAACATTGACATCACCCATACCCTGTACCAGGAGATTTATCCACAAGTTTTATAAGCTTTGACATGAAGATTCAAACAGCATTCATATGATTTTTATTATCAGGCAGAAAATCTGCTTCTGACTAAAGTTTCTGACTTGCTTCTCAGAAACCTAGCAGTGCTTCAGAAAATCTGTTTTACCAGTGAAACTTTGTATCTGCATCAGCAAATCTAAAGTAGAAACAGTTTACAGAAGAGTGGATAGATATGACAGGAGGAGCTTCCACTTTCAAATCACAAACTTTTTTAGGATCAGTCCACTTAAGCCAATTGTTCTGAGTGACCCAAGTCTGGATTAAGAACCACAAAAATGCTGTTACCCAGATCCTGTGGTAAGTGATCTAATCTCTGTGCAATGCTAGACACACAACTGTTGGGAGATGCATTTGTGTCTGTGAAGTACCGAGAAAATTGTTTGCATTGCTCAGACAACACCTGGAAGTCTGAGCTAAAGATCAGTGTTTTAATACCATTAAGAGTGAGTAGCAAGCAAGTAGCTACAGATACCAGCTTGATTTGAGGACAGGCTGCCTTTTCGCAGAATCATCACTGGGGAAAAGATTATCAGCTGACATCATAAAATGAAACCAATTAAAATTGAGAAACCAGGTCTTGTTCTGTAATAGACATACATGAAGATGAAATAGGCTTTAAAACCCTACTAACCTTAGTTCATCTTTCTCAGAGTAACAACCTGGCAATGGGATTATGAAAAAAAAACAGCCCATGTAATTCATTATGTCTCTGCTAGTTACTTGAATCCCCTTTTCTGATCACTTGTCAAATACTGCTTTTAATATTTTGCATTATTATTGATGATGATGATAATGGCCTAAGTTGTACTTCTTCAAACTGAAAGACTGGAAAGGTTACTACTAAGAGAAATAACAGTTTGAAGCCTGGAGACTTTTGCAGAAGAACACTGTAAAACCTAAAAGGAGATGATCTTCACTGAGAAAGTCTCTACTCCCATGAAAGGTATGAAAAAAATGTTCCCTTCTTCTGAATTCCAGCAAAATTGTTAAACCAGAAATATTCTCCTTGAAATAATATGGTCGAGTGCTTTAAACCACTGATGCAGGTGCAGTGCTGCTGACTTGAAACACATATCCACAGCTCCCTGATGCATTCCTTTAATGGAAACCTACTTCCTTTAACAATTTCAAAGCTATTTAACTATGTTAGTTTAAAATTGTCTGCTTAAATATCTCAATTATAGTCTTAGGATAGTAAGTAGAGGATTTTTTTAATTAGTGCAGGCCACTAGAGTGGTATCAAGCAGTAATTCATCACTGCTGCAAAGTCCTAAACTTAGGTCCTCCTTTGACTCCTGTGCTGGAGACCAGAACTGGGATGAGGAATGAGTTGGGACACTAGTTTGGATGCTCATACGTTACCATGCTCTACCATGTGAGTTTTAGAAGCTCAGAAATCTCATTTTTTGCAGCTTTATGCCCAGCATAATAATTAAGAATAAAACCTTATTTTACCTTTATGATTGAAAAAATCAGATTTTAAAAGAATACCTACCTTCAAACCCATGCATGGAGCAAAATACCACACAACTACATGTCTGGAAATTCTGGGGACACCCTATTCCTCTGTTTCTTCTGCTGAAAATGGATCACCCAGTGGGGGAGAGGGGGGAGGGAGAAGGAAAAAAACCCACAACCAAAAGAATCAAGATTTTGATCAGACAGAAAATTTTGGCTGCACAGGCAGGGGCTCATCAGAACCTGTCTTACTGCTCAAGATAAGTGGAATCTTGAACATCAGTTATTCACTTTTGTAAGAAACCTGCTTTCAGGATAGAAAATGGTCCTTAAGCCCTTGCAAGCATTTTTTTAAAGTGGCTATCACTGTAGGTTTTGAGTGGCTGGGTCCATTCCATGAGAGTCAAATGTGCTCTGTCTGCAGCTGCTAGGTTTTAGGGTATTCCAGAGGTGTAGATGGATCATGTTTCTAGTCTCTAACAGGGCTTTAGCAGGACTTACATACTTGGCCAAAAAAGTCTTGGGCTCTTGCTCAGTGCAGAACTCAATGCATCATTAGAGTTTTGCAGGACACAAAAAGTGCAGCTTGGGCTTTTGATTGCCCCAGAACTTAGGCCTTTCCTTCTGTAAATTCATACTCATCGCATGGGCTGAGTTTTTCAGTGAATGTTTAGTTTGCTGCACAGCCAATACCACACACACACAAAAAAAGTGAGGCAGATAACTTTCAGATAAAATTCCACTAGGCCCAAACTAGGCTTCGGGAATCCTCCAGCCCTTCCACCCTTGGTCAGCCTGTAGGTGTGCTGAAACCGCCTCCCCCAGCTGGGCCTACAAGGCCTCAGGGGCCCGCAAGCTTCCCTACGAACCATAAGAGTGTGCGCTGCTCAGTGAAGGGGAGAAAGGCAGGGACTAGAAGGGGGTGAAGTGCAATCAAGCACTTTCTTTTAAGCTGTGATACTGGAAAGGGAACAGAATAACAGAATTATAATATCCTGGGACGAGCAGGTCGATCTCCCTGGGATGGGCATCTGTCCCTGTGACTTTGTTTAAGGGAGACCTGGAATCCCTCAAACTACCATAGGGGACTACGGAAGAGGGCATAAGCAAACTTAGGCAGCATGGCTGTGAGCCCCTTGCACTTACCTTACTCTTCTTGTAGCTGCGTCACACCTCTGGTCGTCACAGCATATGTATAGTTAGTAACCGGTACCTTTAGTCCAGGGAAAATAGGCAGGTCTGAGGGAAAATCCCACGAAGAGGCGGGAGTGTAAATGCCAAGGACACTCAGGGTCCTCGGCACCCTCAGCTTTTAATTCACTGCTCTCCTCCTGTCGAGGCGAGAGCCGGTACGCTGAGTATTTCAGCACCGCAGAGCAATGTGCAGGAGGTGTATGGCTCCGGGCGCCCTCTCTCCTTCCCCCCAGAGCGCCCCGGGCCAGCCCAGGGCCTCCCGCCGGCACGCGCCGCAGGAGGGCGAGCAGCGCCGCGTGCCGCGCGGGAAGCGGCAGGGGGCGCGCGGAGGCAGCGGCGGGCAGGGCAGGGCAGGGCAGCGCTGGGGTGCGCACGGCGGGACCCGCCCCAGGGACCTCTGCTGTGCCCGCCGAAAGCCTCTGTTTGGCCTGGAGCGGTTCCTACCCGTTCGCTCCCACATCGACAAGGGAGGCTATCAGAAGTATGCCGATCTTAACCACGCGTTTGCATGCCGGTGGCCGGAGTTTGAGCAAGGCACAAAACGTGCTGCGTGTGCCACCAAGAGCTAGGCAGGGCCTTCGTGGGGGTTCCTTTCGCCCTGTTCAGGCCTGGTAGGCCCCATGTAATCTGTAGGGGAAGGAGAGTAGATCTTTCTTGGGGCCAGCTGGAGAATGATGGAGGCAGACTCGTGTCGACATTGCCACATGGATGTACTCCCAGTAGTGTTCGTCTGCCTAGGCGGCCTCTGGGTGACAAAAGACACAGCTGTGGCCTCTATAGAGAGAGCTTCATCTGGCAGCCCTACATCCAATCGTTTCTCTCAGAAGGCTGCTTGTTGCCACCGCCTATAAACACGGCAAGAGGAGATCAGACCGGACGTTTTAAAGGTGATTTATTTTAACCCCTCACCACACACCCGTGGAGGAGACAAAGATAAGATAACGTGAGCAAGCATCACTGACGGTGTCTGAAAGTGACTTCTAGAAATGTTTCACAGAAGATGCACAGTTAAGGCACTGGAGAACTGGTTTTGATGCATGACAGATTGGATTTCAAGGCAAACCACCAAATTACATTTCTTATGTCAGTAAAAGGAAACCAACCTGAGGAGCCTTCTGGTAAAGACTTCCTTTCTTTAGAGAATTTATAGAAAGGGGAAAGGAAAAAAAAGGGGAGGCCCAAAAAAAACCCAAAACCCCTTTAAAAAAACTTGTGATTCTCTCACAGATGTCACTAGAAAGAGCCTTGACCAAGTATCTAATTTTTAATATCTTCTATACTTTTAACTCTGTCATTAAGGTATGTGGGTAGCAGAATATGACATCCACTTTAAACTGAATGATAAATGTTCAGAAGGAGCCATACAATTAGGCATTACAGAACTAAGATAACACAACAGTGCCAAAATCTTATAAGTATCAAAGACAGCTAATAAGTTGCTCTGCTGTTCAAACACATGCTTCTTGAGCTGGTGTAATTCCACAGTGATTTAAGGAGGCTGAAGGGGGGAGGCTTAGGTGTGTAGTACACTGCACACACACACTGTTTGGGCTGGGATTATTCAAAAGATTTAGGGGTGATGGATGCTCAACTGCTTTTGACCAGTAGATTTTCTTTTAGTTTGACTTTAAGTCAGTATTAGACACCTAAATCTTTAAGTACCTTCCCATTCCATCTTTCAGGTTTTTATCTAAAAGAATAATGTAAAAGTCATCTGAGATTTAAAAAAAAAACTCCTTAGTGGGTATCCATTGATAGGTAATAGAAGACAGAAGACAGAAGGTAAAAGCTAGCTATGCAAGACTTATACTGCCCAAAAATTGAATAGTGCTACACCTAATTTAACTCAGTTGCTGCCATTCCAGCTCTCATTTTGATAAGCATTACACATAAATCAACTTTCTAATAAAGTTCTACAAAGGTGGAAAGAAATTGCAATACTATGCAGCAAGAGGGAGTGTTTCTATGTTCATAAGTATGTGTTGTGCTCTGCCTAGTAGCATAAACACTTTTTTTCTGGCTAAAGATCTTCAGATTTGATTTGAATTCCAAAATAGACTGAGATGGAAATAAACCAAAGTAACATTAATTCCAGGAAAATATGTTAAACCTATATATAGGCAGCTTTCAGTAAATGTAGTGATATGAAAGAAGACAAAACATGTAATGTAAAATGATGAATTAGAATGACAGAATCATGAGAAAGGTGGAACTTCTTTGTTAATAATATTCAAATATGGATTGATCAACAAAGTGCATATGCTATGTGAATGAGCAGCTTCATGGATATGAACAAGTTTCTATTGAACAAAACTATAGGACTGTGGCAAATATTACAAACTCATTGAAAAGGTTTTATGTTCTTAGAACCAGGATTTAACCTCCCACATTCAATATTCATAACTAAATGGGTTTACTTTTAAGTGGTGTCTATATGGTGATAATAATTAATTTGATATGTATATTGTTATAATAATTAATGCATTGCTTTTTACTTCAGTACTGCCATAAGAATCTGTTTGACTATTTAGCTATCATAAAGACTTTTGAATGCCTTCTTGTAATACAAGTGATTTCCTTGTAAAAGGTAGCTGGTTTCTGTCTTGGTTATTGTGCTGGCTTTTAACTTGCAGTACCTGGAGCAGGCAAACTGGAGACTGTGGTTTGTGCATCATACATCTGCCTCTGCCTCCGGCATTGCTTGGGTAGTAATATGGAAATACTGTTTCACTTTGAGCTAGAAAGTGTGTGTTGAATGTAATGTGATGTGCTGTCTTGATTTTGATGTCAATTAAATACTCTCCCCTTAGAAATGTGTGTTGTTGAAATGCTCCTGTTCTGTGCACATTTTGTGGGAAGATTAGGAATACTTTCCACTTCTTCCTCATGGAATGTATTTATAGAAGTGTTTCTCAAGAAACTGTTGGAGGTGAGCACACGAGGCAGGAGGAATGTCATTACTTCATTTCAGGCCTCTGCCTTTTGGTCTCTTCGAGATGGAATTTCTATTCTGTTGCAAACAATGGAAGTATCTCCTTTCCTCCTTCTTTCCGCCTGCCCTCCATCCTAGCCAGGCAGGAAATCGGGTTTGCTCCTCCTCTAGGGACCTTGTTATGGCTTTGTGTTCCTTGTATAAGGGATCTTTCTTCACTAATAACCTGTGAAGTCTTCTGTCAAGATAAATCCTGTGATTGTGCCACCTTAGCTATTGATCAGTGGGGCACACTCAGTGTCAGCAGCAGGTTGCAGGAAGCTCTTTGGCATATGATGCTATATGCATGGGTAATATTTGAGTTAGCAGTGAACAAATAAATCTGAGGCTTGGAAGTCACAAAAAGAAACCTATTGCTTTTGCTAAATGGCTAACATTTGCAAGGATTTGGCAATGTGATTGCTAGCTTCTACAGTCTGCAATTGAGGTCACCCTCTCTTTGGATATAAACATTAGTCATTTACTAAAGAATGTGAAAAACAGGTGCTCAGTGTTCACTGGCAATCTGTGCTTTTAATGGGATGCTGTAAGATAGCACCTGACAGAACAATTCCTTGTATGCTTGTTGTTATTAACATAAACACATTCACGCTGTTACTTATGCAGTGCTATTGATGTGCATGGCATAGAAAAGGTAAACAAAATGACAGATGCCTAAGCCAGATGAAATTACAATTAACATAATGACAGACAAAAATAAAGGAAGTGTGACAGGAAAATGTGAAAGAACATAAAAATCACTGCAAGCTATGCAGTGATTTTTTTTCTTTTAAAAGAGGAAGTTCTGCATTTTGTGGCTAATATGGGAAGTGTAGGTTGAAGCCACAAGCCAACACAGGCAAATTTGTCTTCCAGACATTACTCTTCAAAAAGATTTTGAAATGCAGGAGTGATTTCTACACAGGATGAGAGAAGATATTGGAGATTTGGAAAACTGCATGGAAAAAAACCACAGTGCTCTCTGGAAAAAAAGAGAGTGAAGCTATCTCCTAAAGACCTTTAAACTTAACATTCCTATCAGCTGTATAACATAGCAGGACTTCTGGTGCTGGGGCGCTGTCTACACTCAGACCTTCACTTAGTTTGAACTGCCATTAGATTTTATTAGATCACTTCAGATTTATGGGTAGAAAAGTCCAAAATTAAATTAAGAAAGTATATAAATAAAATACATCTAAATGAGAATACGTTAATGAAAGGTATATGTTCTTTAACAATAGACTTAAAATTTTTCTGAGTGGAGTACACAGAGATATTTATATTTAGCTGACTTGGCAGAGGAAACTTAATAAATGAAAGTCAAGCTGCCATGCTTTCAATGTGCAGACCTGCCAAGTACCCACTGAGAAAGAGATTCACCATCTGGTGCTGCTCTGCTGCTTGCCACTGAGGTCCTGCTCTCCCAGCTCCAATGGAGCTGTCTAGCTTTTGGTTCCTCACCTCACTTTTGTGTGCACAAGCAAAGAGGAGGGCGAACACATAGCAGCAGGAATATCACCTTTCTGCCATGGTGTTGGTAGTGGACTCTCACTAGCTGATGCTTCATTCTGTGTGGCATTGCTGGAGCTGAAGGTGAGCCTATTCACTTTGGCTAGAATACAGTAGCTGTGTCAGGGAGTGATTTCTTCAGGTCACATATTTCTGTGATGTGAAGCATGCACATTTCATGTATGTTGAGTATACCCTAACAACAAACTGTCCTTTCTCACAGTAAGTGCAATGAGATGATATGATTCATCTCACCATTAGAAAACACAGCATAGCTCTAAGGACACTGGACTTCTTTTCTCCCACATATAACAAGGATGCTAAAAATGACAGAAACTGCACTTGTTAATTATGCTAATTGTGAGCTAGCATTTAAGACTTACAGGAACTTGTTCTGTTGAAGGGGGAGCTTCAGAAGTAGTGAAAGACATATATAAGAAATGTGTGCTACAGTACTAGCGTCATATGCAGTCTAGGTCTAGTTGCAGTCAGACTGTGCAGAAACCATCAAACTACGTTCTGAGGGTTAGTGAGGTAGCTGAAGATCTTACTAAAGCACTCCTCCTCTCCTAGATGGGTTAAACTGGGATGATACACACTCCAAAAAACCAATGGTCCAAAGTAAAACTAATCTCAGTTCTAATTCATGTCTGGTAATAGTGATAAATTTGAAAAAGGTAAAGATCTTCCAAAAAAAAAACTATGAAATGCTCATCTGGGGTTGAACAATCAAGTGACACTCTAGCAGAGCTAAAACATTTTCTGTGTTTGTGACAGCTTCATTTTCTTTTTGTCACAAATTGTCATATCCTCCAAGCCAAAATTCTTGGAGTTTTTTCCATTGTGTGTGAAACATTTTTACACAATAATTTCATCTATTCTTAGCAAGATGTTCTTTGGTGTGAATTCTATCTATTGTTAGAAAGTGGTTTTGAGAAAAATATGATTCAAATCTTGTGGCTTCTTGCCTTGGTATCAAGAGATTTACTGCCAAATATGCAGTTCATATCTTTTGCTAATAAAACCAAGTTATGGGATCTATTAATAGAACAGCAATAAATGATGGTGGTGTTGGGGGGGGGCAAGATTGTATGTCATGTTACTTCTAGTAAAATGACACTCCCAAAGGGTAATGATATTAGGAAAATTAGCTGCTATCAACTTAGTTCATATACAGTCTGTCATGTAGGGGGGAAAATAGAAAGAAGGAAAAAAAAAAGATGTTAGAATAATGTCTGTGAAAAATAAAAATGTCAAGGATAAGTTTTTACAGCAAAAAGAAAAAATTTACTATTTCAGCCCTAAAGCATACCTTTGATACATGCTTCAGGGGGCTTATTTGTGCAGTGCAGTCCTAAAACTTCATCATAATATTGACAGCCACTGCAAAGAAAGAAACTACAGTCAGGAATTTCACAACAGAAAAGAGAACACAACCTGAAATGGTCGTTGCTTATTTTCTAGGCTTACAGCAGAATACAGGACATCCTAAATATGCTGACCAAAACTTCAGCAGAGCTAGTGGCTGTAGAAAAGCACACACTAGAAACATGTGCCAGCTGAATGGCAACAGAAAGATCCAATGGACTACTATAACATGAGCACATATTTATCACATTCTGAACAGCATTCACCTCAACATGAGGTGAAACTTCTTTACAGTGAGGGTGACAGAGCACAGGAAGAAGCTGCCCAGAGAGGTTGTGGAGTCTTCTTCTCTGGAGACTTTCAAAACCTGCCTGGATGCGTTCCGGTGCGAACTACCCTAGGTGATCCTGCCTTAGCAGGGAGGTTGGACTCAACGATCTCTAGAGGTCCCTTCCAACCTCTAAAGTTCTGTGATTCTGTGATTGTAAACTAATGCTTTCTTTTTACTGATTGGTTTTTGGTGTTGGTTTGTTTCATTTTGGGTTTTTGTCGGGTCTTTCTTTGTTTGTTAGTTGGTTTGGTGGGTTTTTTTTGTGCCCTCTCTGTGACCTCCCTATTGTTCTATCAGATCTGGTAATGAAATTAAATGAGTATGGTCCATAATCTTCAATCTAGGCATAGATTAAAATTATATGGCATTATCTCTCTATATATATCCATCTATCTCATATATACCATATTACATTGCAATTACTGTTTGGATTTGGCGTTATTCCTTGGTTTTGTTTGGATTTTGAGTTGAATCAATTCCATGAAACATTCAATGGCCTGCAGATTTGTTTTATTTGTTCATTAGCATAAGTGGTGTATGAGACCTACAAGTCAAGGAACAATTTAGCAGGCACCTCATCTCTTTGGGATAGCCTTTCCATCTGTTGACTGGATGTCTGCAGCCAGCAACTGCTAAAATAAAAGAGCTGCAGTCCCTCAATTTCCACCCCCTGTCCCACAATTTCCCTCTAGCAATGCCAAAGTCAGAGTTTATGAAAGGAAGGTCTCTTCAGCTATACACTCAGTGTAATTTAAAACCATTCAACTTTGGTTTTGACAGAACTTTTCATTTTTCACTTTTGCACCCCAAAAGCTGGAAGTGTTTAGTGAATGAGGCAAGGTATTTCATGAAGAGAAAGTCTGGTGATGAACTGCTTCCCATCCCAGAGAACTGGGCTGTAACCCTGCATTTGCTCCAAATTCTTAACTCTTTGTAATGATGAGCAGTTGTTTATAACAGATATTACTAAAGAGTAATGTCTTCGTTATTGGCCTCAGGCAACTCAAAATCTGCAACTCATTTCCAAAGCAAGATATCTAGAGAGTCAATAGAGAGGAAAATACATTCACTTTTTTAAGAGGACCATGGAAGAACTCACTCTGCTTTGAGTCAGACCAATCTTCACTGTTATATTGGCATGACACAAGGAATAAGCCACATATCTCCCAGCATCAAACTGTTCTCAGGGTACTGACCTTAACATAAGGATTTTTCAGTGCACATGAGGTATTGAATCAAATCATTAATAAACCCCTAGGTTTTTAACAGATTGCTGTGTTTAGTGACAGAAGCTCACTGCTGGATTAATTTAATGTAGTAGCATCAGCAGATGCTTTTCTTTAGGCTGTATTTTTGCTATACCAAGTATAGCAGTATGTTTTTTATGGTACTATGCACTTCAAAAACTTGCAGATTTTCCTGTAGTCAATGCAAAATAAAGAAAAGAGCCTCAATTTTACAAGTTTGATTTTAAAGGATCTTAGAAGAACATTTAAAAAGCCAATTACAGGTTTTTAAATACTGAAAAAAATATCTAAACAGACAAAATGATCATTTAAACTTTCCTTATCATTATATGTGAGCCACTGAGAATAATAATCCAGCTGTATTTTAAAAGTAATCTCTGGAGGTCAGTTTAAATGGAAACATGTAAATGTAAATTTAAGAAATTGAGGATATCTGAACTTTAAAAGCTCTCAGAGCACGCAGAAGTCTTCTGCCTATGTAATTTGTCTAGGTAATTCTAGTGAGATGATGGTCACTCTGGGATGACAGAGGAGAGAAATTACAGTGGACAGTCATCAATACTAATTTTACTTATTTTTATTTTGCTGGGTTTGGCATTAGAAATTAAAGATATTAGAAAACCTTTCCATCTATCCTGCATATAGCAATGATCTGTTACACAACTATAAAACACTGGCTTGATTTCTGAGCGTGTTGCTGGCTTAAAAGAACAATGTCAATCTAGATGGATTGTCAATGCTGCCCTGAATAAGTTCAAAAGAAACAAAAAAAAAAAATGCAACCCAAAGTAAAAAATCAATCAACCAATAATGAAGAAAAAAAAAATTCCTTGAATGGCTATCCAAGAGGAACTGCTCTGGTTGTGAATGTAATACTCCTTTAACATTAATTTAGTAGTATGATTGCTGTGTTTTTCTGATCTGGGCTGTAAAGGGTTAAACCTTCTGGGGGAGTGGTCTTGACCCTACCCCAGGTCCTCCTGGCTCCTCCCCGGGGGTGGGTCTAACCCTTGCTCCAGGTGTAGTGTTTAGAGCACTCCCACTTCCTGTCTATGCCCCTATAAAAACAGAGGCTCTTGGTGCTTCTCACTTTCACCCTGCCTTTTTGCTTGACAGTGCTGCCCTCCTCTTCCTGCTGCTCTTTCTTTTACCACATGGCCATCCATCCGCGAGGTGGACAAAACCACTGCCATCAATCTGGTTGTAAGTAGATGTGGTTTTTTATCTTGTTTTTCCTTCCTTTTACCTCTTTGTAACTCCAAGCAGCACTACAGGCTGGGGACAGAGTGGCTGGAGAGTAACCAGGAAGAAAGGGACCTGGGGGTACTGGTGGATAGTAGGCTGAAGATGAGCCAGCAGTGTGCCCAGGTGGCCAAGAGAGCCAATGGCATCCTGGCCTCTATCAGGAACAGTGTAGCCAGTAGAACAAGGGAGGTTATTCTTCTCCTGTACTCAGCACTGGTCAGACCACACCTTGAGTACTGTGTCCAGTTCTGGGCCTCTCAATTCAAGAGAGATGTTGAGGTGCTGGAACGTGTCCAGAGAAGGGTGACAAAGCTGGTGAGGGGCCTGGAACACAAACCCTATGAGGAGAGGCTGAGGGAGCTGGGGATGTTTAGCCTGGAGAAGAGGAGGCTCGGGGCTGACCTCATTGCTGTCTACAACTACCTGAAGGGACATTGTAGACAGGTGGGGGTTGGTCTCTTCTCCCAGGCAAGCAGCAACAGAACAAGGGGACACAGTCTCAAGTTGTGCCAGGGGAGGTCTAGGCTGGATGTTAGGAGGAAGTTGTTGCCAGAGAGAGTGATTTGCATTGGAATGGGCTGCCCAGGGAGGTGGTGGAGTCACCATCCCTGGAGGTGTTGAAGAAAAGCCTGGATGAGGCACTTAGTGCCATGGTTTGGTTGACTGGATAGGGCTGGGAGATAGGTTGGATTGCATGATCTTGGAGGTCTCTTCCAACCTGGTTGTTTCTATGATTCTAAATACCTTTTATTTATTGTTAATGTTTTCTCTTTCAACTTCCAAATCGAAGTGAGACTATTTATTTGGGTGTGCTTTACCTTTTCCTTTTCTACATCTACTTCCTTTTCTTTGGAAAAAAGGGGGAAGAGGGAAAGGCATCCTATAAATTGTTATTGTTTCTATTAACCATATTTGAGTCTCTGGGAAATTTAAACTAGAACAGAGACATGGGCATACTGGGGAATTCTCTAAAGAGTTCTGTTTTCCAAACTGATGTAGCCTTTATGTGTTCTGAGATCCAGCACTTCCACACGTATCCTTACATGAAACATGCACTGAAGGCAAAATAAACCACTGAATTGTATTTTTGCCTGCCTTTCAGAAAGGACAGACTAGTGTTACTATTGTCCTGCCTTGTTTTCTGATGTGTTCATCAGTCGTCATGACAAATAAGGAGTAACAATCAGTTCAATCTGTGTGAAACAAATAAGAAACTTCTTCCTCCATGAGGAGGTGGGGGAAGGAGCGATGATGCATCTGCCTGGAGAAGGCTGAGAAGAATCACATTTTCCTTTAGCACAATAGATAGAAGGCATTGACTAGTAGTAGCACAAAGGTTTAAAACAAAAGGTAATCATTCTCAAAGTGTCACATGGATTGTGGATGCTAAAACAATTGAATTAATTAAAAAATGAAAACTGTTCATGAGTTGTTGCATACAAGGATAACAGCTCTGGACCAGAACATCCAGAATTCATTGGAAATTGGAAGAAAGTTCTTGAAAAAACAACCTCAGAATCAGCAATCAAATATTACACTGTCTGTGATTTGTCCTTATACTACTGGTAGTGGTCATTGTTAGAAATGCAGCACTAGGCTGGATGGACTTTGGTTTGACTTAGTACAATCATTCTCACATTACAGAGGCTGTGTAGCATGTTTCCAGTATCCAATTCACATCGCCAGTATAATTCTCATACTACTGAACTAGAATGTATAGTTTCTGGAACAGATGTGAACTAGCATGTTTCTTGAGATGGGAAAACATAAAAGGGGGTTGCAGGGCGTAGTTTTGTGTTGTTTCTTTCTCTAGCAGTATGCAATACCACAGACAATACATCTTTGGATAAAAATTGAAAAAGAACTGCAATAATGTGCTTTTGTAAAACAAAATTTGACATATTCTGCACAGCAAACATCTTGTGTTGGAATAAATATCTCTCCAGTGATGTCAATGTGAGAACAAGTACTACAGTGTTGTTGAAGTAATTGGGAGTCACTGAGTGAATATGCTGGGGAATCCTGCAGAAAGCCTATATATGGTAATCTATCCAGAAAGTTCTCTATTTCTGTTTTTTTGGTGGGGGTTTGGTTTGTGTTTTTTTAACTTCATGCAGGAAAGTGAATGCATTTACCATATTTCACACTGACAGAAGATACATACTGCTCTTCAGTTCTCTGAACAACCTAAGTGGTACACAGCACCAGCAGGAGGAAGGGGTCCTCCTTGCCACAAGGTGACACAGCATGTGTGCTGGCTGCAAAGCCAAGAGGCAAAAATGCCCTGTTAGGGCTGAAGTGCAGTGGGCTCTGATCACTGGGTGTATAAAAGCACACTGGCATGAGAGGTTTCTTTGTAAAATCTAACAGAACAAATAACTCTCCCTCACTTTAAGCATAAGGTGGGACAAAACTCCAGAAGAGACTTTTTTTTTTCCCTCAAAGTTTAGTTCAACCAACATTTGGAAAAAAATCAAGCTAAGGTTAGTAATTATTTTTTAGAGATATTGCCATACAGAAACTTGTTACAATAACACAAGTAACAAAAATTGTCATTGCAGTCACTGAATTTTAGTATAATATGGAGAAATAGAGAACAATAAAGCCTTAAATTATAATCTTAGTCAAAATACATTTTTGTATGCTGAAGTTCACAACTAGCTCTGTTCACATCTTCACAGGTTCTCCCTAGCACCCACCACCTCATCCTTCAGCCTTTGAGTCCTCTAGGTCAGCTCCACCCTCCATCCTGTTTTATTTTGGGTGCATGACAAGTCTGAGCTCAGAGTGAAAGTTTCCCAACAATATATTTGTAGTAAAAATGAACTGCAGCACAAATAATGAGGCAAAGGAATAATACCGTGCCAGTATACAATCATAGTGCAAATGGCTTGAACCATTAGAGCATTCCAGGTCCTCTGTGGCCAACTGCAAAGACCTGGATGGAGGAGGAAAAAACAATTGTATTCTGCCAGGAGAAGCTGTTAAATTCCTGTGACTGAATGTGGTCCTGACTTAATTACCACTTCCAAGAGCCTATTTATAGTTGTCTGGGAAAGCACTTAGATGAAATAGGCTTAAGTTTACAAATAGAGTAAGTGGGTGAGCATCCACAGAGAAGACAGGATGAGAGAGGCAACTGTGGTGTAACTCCTTATCTTTCAAGTCCTGTGGTGGGGTGTTAGAGCAGGAATTTTATACTGATTGAACCAGCCTGATGACTTATCAGATCCCTACAGAAAATAAATTTTAAAAAAATTTAGATGTTGTGCTATTTATGTACAGCACACAAGCTTCAGACTTGATCGCTGACTGGGACAGAATGTACCACTGGAAGACACATGAAAAAATTACTTGTGCTTCTATAACAAATTAAAAAAAAACCCAATCTCTTCATAATTATAAACATCTTAAATGTTTTGATAGCTGAAATGCTAAATCTGGGCATTCAAATGGTTGGCAGGCTGGCCTGCAGCACAAAGAATGGGGTTTGTCCAGGGGAACGTGGTCAGTGGGATTTCCTGAGTATGAGCACTTACACTGTTTGAAGCAAATACTACTGCCATATGATAAATAAGTCAAGTGAAACACTATATTGGGAACGATAAAGAGAAATTCACATTGCCTTTATCCCAGGGCTTTTAGAGACAAATGAGTAGGTGCCATGAAATGGAGGATTAGAAAAGGATATGCAAGCAAGTCTGCATACTCAGAGGAACTGATCTATAATTCAATCTGTTGCTACAGTTATTTATTATGTAACTTGCATATATTTAATAACTTTTCTGTTTGTGGCTAATGTAGTCTTATTAAACTGTGAAGTTGTCTATATGTAGCCAGTATCCAGGGCTAAACTGTATAGCTGTTGCTCTATCACTTAATGGCCTCTACACAGCAAAGAGGAATCAGAAAAAGGAGACATCACCTGTGGGTTGAAATGAAAACAGATTTATTTAGTGAAACAACAAAACCAACATCAATGCCAATATAAACTATACAAAGCTATATTGAGTCCAGCAAATATACACTGGTCAAAATAAGCATGAAGTCAGTCCTTGAGAGCAAAATGGTTAAGCAAGCACCTCCAGGGATGAGGAGAGGCAGGGCAAGGATGAGCAAAACACAACCATCATGACCTTAAAACTGCTAAGGGCTTGCAGACCATGGCTAGCCTATGAGTCTATCCCAGCAAATTCAGGACTGAAGCCTAGAAGAGTGTCATATCTTACTGCTTCTAGATAATTTGGTTTCTTTAGAATTTTCTGTTCAGTAATTCCACCTATAAACTGTATATTAAATCAATGTCATAAATGAAGAATTTTGCCAAGTCACAGAATTTTAAGTGTGCTTTATAAAACCACGTTATGTACGTATTTCAGTGGCTTATGATCATAATGATGTAAGAACAAGCACTTGTGTATATATTTCATAGCAGTGAGTATCTAGGCACTTGAACTGTATTCATTCAAAGGCTAACCACAGCCTTAATGCCTGAACTAAAAATGCTCTAAAAATACTCTCCTTTTCTCAGATGGATTTCTGTCTGCAGAATAAATCTTTCCCTATGTAAATGCCTCCTGATAAAGCACTCTAGTTTTCAAAACCTTGCAGTTACACTTCATGTTAGATTCAGATCTACCCTGTTATTTTCCCATTGGTACAGGATTTGCAGTGTGTGCAATGACAAAATGACATTGGGTTTTTTATGTAGAATTAAGAGCTTTTCCTGTGAATGGTAGGGAATTTGAAACTTGTTATCTACAGCCTAGAATGGGAAATGATATTATCTACATTTTTAATGTAAAATGTGGTATCTGTTACAGACCTCAGTGTAAGAGCACATGTAACAAAGATGTGTAGGTAGAATAAACACTGAAGATGGCAGGGAGGATACAGGAAGAAAAGCTGCTTATGTAATTTTGAATTAATGGGAATAGGTGTGCCTGAGGAATGAGTGAACATGAGCAATGTTTGTGGGTGGAAAAAAATGGAAGGAAAGGAAAACAGGTGTGGATAAAGGTGTGTGAAATATATGAGAATTGAGATGTGTATTATGTATACATGAGTTGAGATATAAGTGAGGCAAGGGATTGATTTATTTATGCAGATATACCTTTGTATGAAATAGGATATATTGGCATAGGTGCAAATTGATTAAAATATGCTCAGCAAGCATTTAATTTCCTTTGGCAGACTTCTATCTCTTCTAAGTCAAAATCTTCCATGTTATTTATTACCTGTTCTGTATTAGGCAGCTCATCTTTCTTTGGGGGGGGGGGGGGGGGTTTCTTACTGCAACTCAAAACTGAGATACACAGCTGTGCTGTGCCAGGTTCTCCATCTCTCTCTTGCTATCATGAGGCATGACAGACATTGAGGAGAAAGGAAGATAAAAGGCAAGGAGCAGTGACACAGTCTCTGGGAGGGCTTCATTGTAGGGTAAGGATGGCATAACACACACTGCAAATTAGTCCTTTGGTGTGAAAAGTAGAGTGACTTTTTCAGTTTCTTCTCCTCTTGCCTTTTCATGTTACTCAAAAATGATCTTTGGCTCTCAAATGGTTTGTTCCTCCTGTGGAACAGGCAAAAGGGTGAGGTAACCATCGAAGGAAGGGTACTGTTATGGACTGAAAAATAATTGAGAGTTCCTGCCTGGCATCCTGGCATGACTGTGCTGCAGAGGGGGTTTCTATTCTTGTGAGGCAACTGCTAGCCCTGTCCTTCCCTACTCGTTACTGTAGACAGCTCTCTGCACAGTTGGCTGGACTTCTGGAATTAGGTCTTTCAACACCTATATTCATTTAGAAGCTTCAGCTTCTAACTAATTTTTCTAGATATGGACAGCCCAAATGTTAGATTTGAAGTCTAGGATAATTTTAAATCTGAGGTTTTTAGGACCTGCAAACTTTGCCCAGCAGAATCTAAGGGCAGATGTAGCCTGTCAGTTCCAGAAGCAGCTACAGTACATTTAAAAACCTTGGACCTGTTCTTTACATAGTAGCATATGCGTCCTTAACTGCATTTATAACGAATCCATGAAATCCAGGCCACCATGTTTTACATGGAACATGTGCATCATAATTTTTCTTGGGAAACCACAACCCAGCCAAATTGTTTTCTGGCTGTTACCTGAAGCAATTTGCCAAAGTTAAGGGAAGAATTTAGTTGAAGAGCTGTGAGCTGAATGAAATGTTCCACTCTCAATCCTGCCGTTTCCCTTCTTGCTTACTGCTACGTTAAGCTCCTCCATTAGCATTTGAAATCTTTTTGCTACAGCTGTGGTCAGTCCCCACAGTTCTGCAACCTCCATTTACAGGTCCTTCACTGAAACTTGACCCTCCCTTGACCCACTGAAGCATCAGTCCCTCCAGGGACTGATGAGAAAGAACTAGCCTATGTTGGAGGGTGATGCTGCACGTGCAATTATCAGGACTAATTAGGCTTGGGGGACTATTATAGCGACCTGGTTCTACTGTTTCTGGGTATTATGAACTAGGCCAGTGTCTTTGCATGGTGCTATGCAGACACTATGCTAATTGCTGCAATGACACTGAAAGCAATGATGGTGCAGAGGACAGGTTTATTGTGGATTTTTTAATTTCTTTAACAAGAAAAATCTAATGCCCAAAAATGTTACTATAAACCAGAGCCATTTGAGAATGTCCACTTCTGCTAAATGAAACCTAAAATAGAGTTTGTGTTGTGCTTGAACATTGCTGTCTTTGAAATATACCTCAAAAATATCTGTAACACACAAGCAGCACCTTACTCCTGGAGATACTGCTGAACTCTTGGGACTTGAACTCTTGCAACCACAAAACAGTCTAACACCCAATGTTTCCTGAAGCAAACTCTCTGCTCTGTTGAGATGAGCTGATGCAAACATAAGCCGTTGTGCTTCTGAAGGTCAGATCTACAGCCCAGCACGTGCTAAATTTTATATCTGTATTGCATTCTAAGTCTACTTCACCACTGCCCTCAGAGCTCCATATGGTGCTTTGCTTTCATCACTAAACCCACCTATTATTTTCTATCACACCTCACTGCGGACAATAACACTGGCAAGATGACTTCAGTTTACTACTATTGAAATAGCTTACAAAATAGGTTGAAGGCCTGATCTGTTAGCATCTGTACTGCCTCTCTCATGCACTGGTCTGTTCTTCGATAACTCATGGTTTAGGGGAATAAAGAGAGGGAGAGAGAGAAAAGCCTAAGAAGTCATGAGCGAAATTTTCTGCACTATTAACTGCACTGCAACAATTAAAGTTCACAGAGTTCTAACTTAAAACAGTGAATGCAAGTGGAACATAGTTGGAATTGTAATATAATCCCTGGCAACATATTGCAAATTATAGTAGACTGGGTTAAAAGATGTTTGAGAACATTGCTAACCCTTTCCTAATTTTTAGAAGTTGCCATTACATTAACTCTGTTTCAAGACTTTCAAAGGTTTAGTTGGAGTCAGCATTCTGAAAAGGGGTGGAGTACCTTCAGCTAACTTTAACTCTTCTAAGTTTGAGTCGTGATCTCCAGCAGGGTCAGGTGAAATCAGGCAGATAGATGCTTTGAACTTTATTGGATGAGACTGAGGGACCCGATTGAGATGTCAACCATCCGTTACCCTAATTCTCCACCATCCGTTACCCGAGCTGTTGTGTAGTGCGCAGCACCTCTCTTCCATCACCTTTAGCGACTATGCTGTGGACCCCTGCCCCTTCTCATGTCTCTTTGCCTATCCAGATTGCTCTAGCACCTCCGAGGCTTTTCGAGTAGGCAACACGGGATGCGTGACCCAGCGAGGGCCTGGCATCGCTCCACCTTTTCTGCGCCGCCTGCCTCGCTCTCCAACAGCCCGTGACAGATCACAGGCCTCGGGGCGGGACAGGACGGAGCCGGAGGGGCCTCAGACACTTTCCCCCGGCCGACGTGTCTGGGTTTGAGCCCGGCTTCCGCGGCGCGGGGTGCGGCCACCGGGCTGGCCTGTACCGCTTTCCTTCTGCCCCTCAGGCCGAGCCCGGCCAGAGGAAAGAGCCAGAGCGGGAGGGTCCTCCCACCCCAGACCGGCCCTCCGCGGCGTGGGAACAGCCAGGCGGGGCGGAGGCGGGGGACGGGCCGTGTCGGAGGGAGGGAGGGAGGGAAGATGGCCGGGGCAGGCGCCGGGCAGGAGCACGGGGAGGCGACGGCGGGGCGCTGCTGAGCGGCGGGGCGGAGGCGCTCGGGCCGGCGGGCCGAGCTCGGGGGCTGGGAGCCGCGGCGGCGCGGGGCAGGACCCGGGCGGGGTTAGGAAGCGCGGCGGGGCTGGTCCCGGCGCGGAGCGGGGTTGGCGCGGGGGAGGATGAGCCCGGCGCGGCACAGCCGGAGCCGCCCGAGTCCCGCTCCCTGCGGGGCCGCCTGTTAGTTCTGGAGGAGGAAGACGAGGAAGAGGCGGCGGCGGGCGGCCGCGGCCCGGGCGGGACGGGAGCTGCCCCGGCGGCGGCAGGCGGGGAGCGGGTTTCGGCCGGAGCTGGGCGGCGGCGACGGCCCGGCAGCGGAGCGGCCATGCCGTGGTTGAGCGGTGGGCGACGGCGACGGCAGCAACAAGTGGCGGCGGGACAGGGCGGCGGGCCGCCGGCGGGCGGGCAGCGGGGCCGGGAGAGCTCGGAACTCCCACTGCCTGCTGGCTGGGAGGAAGCAAGGGACTTCGACGGGCGAGTCTTCTACATCGACCATAACACCCGGCAGACCTCGTGGATCGATCCCCGGGATAGGTAAGACGCTGAAGCCTCAGGCGGACGAGCGAGGTCCCAGGGGAAGAAAGACTCTGCCCTGGTTCACCCTACTGAGCGCGAACTTCGACGCAGAAGGGGAGAGGGTGCAGAGAGAAGGGATCGGGGAAGCCGAGGCCTCCTTTGCCACTTCTCTCCGCGCCCTCTCCCCCTCGGCGGCGGGACCAGGCCCGTCGGCGACATTTTCCTTCCCCCGTCCGTGGCCGCGGGAGGGTGTGGGCGGCGGGACCGCCGGTGCCCCTGCCGGCGGGGTGCTCCGCCTCACCTCCCTTCGCCTTCAAGCGGGAAGGCGAGCCAGGACGGGTGGTGGGGGGGCTGTCACACCGAGCGTCTTCGGCCGATGCGTGTGAAGACCTAAGGGGCAGAGCCCCTACCCCAGCAGCTGTCTAGCTTGCTGCCAGCGTAAATGTTAAGTGAAGGAAAACGGGAAGTGAGGTGCCTCCCCCCCCCCCCGTGGTGGATGCTCAAACTCAGTGTTGTCTCTGTGTGAAGGGAGATGGCAAGGCAGGGACATACTGCCTCTGTTTATACTCCTCAATTACTGGACTAGCAACCCTGCAACCGAGTGGCCTGGCCATCCTGATTTATTAGCCGGGCTGAACTAATTGGCAGCAGCAGGCTGGAAGCATGCTGAAGTAATTTGGTAGATTACCGCCTCATAAAAGATAACGCTGCGTGGAGGTAAGCAAACCGGTAAATTCCTGCAGTTAATTTGACAAATACGCCGTCTGCTGCACATTGCCCGACTGCTGCGTCCGGCCGGGGTAGCCTTTTCGCCACTTTCAGGCCTGGCAGTGCGTGGTAAGATCGAGTTAGGCCTTTTAATTAGGGTGAAGAAATACGGGCAAATGTTACGCTTTTTAGTCGAATTGCCTTATAAGCAGTAGTGAAGCGCTACAGCTTAAAACTGGTGGAAGCGTGGACAAAACGTAGCGGGTACTGCTCGGTAAATGCAACCTCACTTGCAAGCTTTCGCCTGAAAATTTCCACGCGGAGATAGTGAACACAAGTGTCAGTATTCTGGGTGTCTGCGAAATAAGAAACATATGTCTCTGTTTATTCTTTTCTATATTAAACAATGTTTTTATAGTAAGTGAAAGTTGGACGAGGACAGTTTGAACCCCAGCCAGAGCTACCTTGCCAGAAGTATGCCTGGAATGTTAAGCAGGCCACAGAACATTTAAGCGCAGTCTGGGTTAAAGACTGGTAATTTGAGCAATTTCTGCCGTCTTGCACAATGATACATAACTGTTCAGATAGCCTAAGTATTTACCGACCAGATGAAGGTCTTTTTTGTCTCATCATTTAGATATATTTAGGCACGCACTTTTTCTTTTGGCTGAGGCATTAAATATTTGTTAGTATGCTTTAAATACCACATTCTTCTACTACATTAAAGTGCATACACATGCTGTTAGCTTACTTGTAATATGCTGTTTTAAAGGTAATCGGTGACATAGCAGTATCTCTGTGGATTGCCTGTATGCTCTCCTTTCAGTTAAATTTCAGAGGGTATGTGATTTCGTCTTGAATACCATTACACATTTACTACCCTGTTTACCATTCGGTGTAAAAAGTATTGCTAAAATGAGGACTTCATATTTTGAGGAAATAATCGAAATGCCACACAGTGCTTGAACATCTCTAAATACTTCACACCAAAGTTCAAACTTGTTTTTCACATTGGGTAAGAACAGGCTGTAGAGCAGAGATTGAGACATTCATTTCGGGCAGATAGAAAGAGAAGACATGCTTCCATGAGCACATATCAGTAGTTTCTAAGGAACATAGATAGTAGGAGCTAGTTTTATGATTGCAGAGTTAATCTTTGTTTGAGAACAGATTACTACTGTTACATTAGCAAGATGTCGTCTCTGTTCTGCATAGTGGTAAGTGAACAGACTTTTTGTTTTTCATTGCAGCTATTCAGATTCCCGTGGGCAGCAGCAAAGTAGTAAAGGATCAAGTTAGTTGTGTTCTTGCTAGGTTTGGGAAAGAAAGGTTAGTGCAGCATGGAAGTGGTACTGTATTTCTGTAAAAAGCTGGGGAAGTGGAGAGCAGAATAACCTACTTGTTTCATATGTATCTCAGCATTTTAAGTTGGGTGTAGAGTGTCAGAGATCACCCCATTTCTGTGTTTGAGTATTTTGTTTCTGTTGAAGAGGAATTGTATAATACTATGGTACTTCAGGCCATGCTGCATTTGATCAGGGCTCTAAGAATCAGCACCTCCAAGTTTTCCTGTGGGCAGTAATTTCATAACCATCCCTACAGGCTCCTCTTTCCTTTGCTTTGCTTTCAGCATCCCTCCTGAGATTTCTCAGCATTTTGTGTAGTTTGGTTAGTGAATTTACCTTGAAGCAATTACTGATTTTAAAAAACTCAAACCAAATAGCACATGACCTGCCTCCTCAGCATTTTTCTCATTGAGGCCAAGAAGAGAAGGAAATACTAGTTCAGAGAGATTGAGTCAGGAGAAAGATCTCTATAAAAGATTTCAGAGTTTGGGAAAGAGAAGGTGATGAAGACAGGGGAGGTAAGTTAAAGAAAAAAAAAAACACAAAATGAGAGGGCATAAAAATTCAGAAGTGGATATCTCACAATTTTCTATGCTAAGAAAAAGTTGACTAAGAGTAAAAGGGGGAGAATAGTAGAAGAATAATAAAACCAGCCATTTGAGAAGCATCTTATCTTTGGTATCAAATCAGTGGTTAGGATAAGGAAGATACACACAATCCACACAGATCAATAGAGTAATGAGTGAATTGTAAACAGTTGATTCTGGCAGAATGGAGCCATTCAGTGCAGTTCTTCGTGTTGCTGTAGGAGTCTTTTAATAGGTTGCAAGTTCTTCAATGCAGTGAACTGCTTTTTTATCTTGTTTACATAGTACTTACTATATTGAGAGTCTGGTCAATAACTGGGGATTGTAAATGATCTTATAAAACACTGACTATGTTTGTGGTTGATAATGAAGATCCTTGTGGCACCAAGGATCTTAGAACTGTTGCTGTCACTGTTTGCTACAAGACTGCATTTTCAGATGATCAGATCTTAGATAAAATTTTGAGTTTGGCAAAAGCTTTCCAAAAAGCTAACGAGTCTTGTTAGATTTCTTGTGTGTGGAAACTACAGCTAAAACACAGTAGTATTTTTTTCTGAAAAATGCTAAGGGAGAGGGTCTGTTTCCTTCAGCTTCTTGAATCAAACAAGACAATCCACATGAAGACTGAAGTAATCTTAGAGTCAAGCTTTTAAACTTGTGAGATATAGCAGGGTTTTGCATGGAGAAGCTGTCTGCTTGGGTGAGTTTGGGAGGCACTGAAAAATCAATATGGGCTGGGTAAAAGACTTCGGTTTTAGCAGCTGCATTTGCATAAACTTCCTGCAAACTGAACTGCTGACATGTTAATTAAAATCAGAGTTTTTCTGTTCCATATCCTCATCAGCATCTTAATTCTGAGACCTAAAAACTGCTTAATTTGAGTACAAGAGTAGAGCCCTGGCCCTGTAGAGAAGGAGTAGGAGAAGAAGCGGGGTCGACATTGGAAAAACGAGGGAGCAAAATTTCAGTAGGTTGTGGACAGTAAAGCAATGAGGAGTTGAGGATAGGGAGAAGGAGGAATGGCATCTTAAGCCTGGGAAGAAAAAAGTTGGGAAACTGGACTAAAAACCAGTAGGGCAGGGAAAAACAGGCAAGAAGAAACCGGTCTGGTGAGGAGGGTTCAGGGTGTGAGGGTGTCAGCTCTTTACTGTACAGGGAACCTTTAGGGAAGAGAGTGCACTGAGTTTGGATGAGGAATCTGAATCTGAAAATACGCATGCAAGACAGCATGCAAAGTCTAGGTGAAGAGGGGAAGGTAGTTGGAAGGTGAAATAGAAGAACTGTGTGTGAAATATGATGATGAAGGTCAGAAAGTATAAGATTCCTGTGAGGACAAGGAGATTGAAAAATCAGAATCGTAGATATTGGAAATAAGCAGGAAAGGCTACTGGATGTGAAAGGAGGAGTCAGCTTGAGAAAGTCACTAGACAGGTATCTGTTGTTAGCAGGACGGACTGGGAGTGGTCAAGTGAGCAGAAAAGTCCAGAAGCGATGGCTGCATTTTGGTTTTTTTTTTTTAATGATTTTGGGACTCCTTATTCTCATAGTTTTGTTTGCTTCTAGCAAATCTCTGTATTATCTGGTTCGCCTCTTCTCTCTGTGGGGCAGGGCAAAACCAGTCCATTCTCTCTATTGTGGCAAGTGGCAAAGTGAGGTACTCAGTCACATGCCAGTGTGATGCTGGATGATGCAATTTCTTTTTTCCCAATTTGGTTTTGTAAAGGAATGGGAGGTTGTGAGAAGCTTGAATCCAAAGAGCGTTCATGTTAGATATTCAAAGCTTGAACACTCCACACTGAAGTTGCTTAACTACTTGCCGTTTTCTATGAAGAGAAGATTCTTAGTGATGAACTATTTTTTCTTATGTTTTCTTGCCTTATTTGATACATGGGGAGCATCAGCTCTGAGGCCAGATCAGAGGGTTGTGAAGCAAATGAAAGTTGCTTGTAAGGTTTTTTGCCAAAATTGGAAGATGTGCCACTCTCTAGTGAGTGGAAGTCATCTTTTGATGCACCAGTGTGTTAAATAGTTAGAAAGGCAGTGGGCTTTTTGTCAAAGCAAAATAATATCTTGTTGAGTGTTGGAATGTGTCTGTTCAGTTGACATTACTCAGGAACCCAAAGACAATTAGAAGCATCATTTAAATCATTATTTTTTTGCAAATAGCAATTTTTTGGACATTAAACCTTCATACTGAGTCTCAATTAATGTCATTCAGTACTCAGAAATCAAATGCTTTTATTCCAAAGCATCAAAAAGATGAAGGGAATGCAGTGGTTGGTAACTGCCTTTTTTGAAAGCTTGCCTCTGGTTCATATGTGTTTTCAGATTTTTTGTATGCATACTTACTATTGTATTTTGATTATCAACTGTGTTAGCACACAGTTTTATTTTGAACTAATGCTGATGTGGAATGGTAAGAAAAAAGTGATTGTGGATCTTTTTCTTAATATTCCCTCTGAAAACATTACAGAGACTGGGCAGATTTAAATCACTTGCTTTAACAGACTGCATCAGTCAAATAATGTAAAACATAAAATATAATATGTGTGGTGCAAAAGTGTATTTTTGGAAGTAATGCTCTGAAACTCGGTTAAGAGGAGCAGAAACTACTGAAGTACTAATTTGTGCTTTTACAAATAGTCTTTTTAGGCTATCAGTGTTATGCTTGCATGAAACGGTTGAAGGAGGGAAAAAATTGGAAGAGTTTGGATCTAGAAAATGTTTGCCCACAAGAACAAAATTTATTCAGTTGAAGAGGTGTTTAAGAAATGGTTTGAGTACTGTTTAGAAAAAAGAGATTATGCTGAAGTCTTGAACTTTTTTTAGTAGAGCTATCTGATAGTCAGAAGTTGAAATCAGAAATACATGTTTTTAATAGTAAGACATATTAAATGTCAGAACTTTCTTTTCACTCTGCTTAGGTTCTTTAGGTGAAATATCCTAATTCAGGCTTTTTTTTTGTGTGCCTGATTTAAATGAATTATCATTTGAAGTCTTGTCTATAACCATCTATTTTTACTGTGTCTAGTGCATCATACATTATTTGAGCTATATAAAATTTATACATAGCCAAATACATCTTGTAAGGATTGGCAGAACATACATCCCCTCATTAGAAAGTGGAGGGCTTCTCTATCTGGTTGTTTCTCTTAACACAGTAAGGAAGAAAACTAATTCATCCCATTACTTGAAGGATCTGGGTCACTGCAGTCACATAATTTGATTGCCTTAAGTTAGCAGTAAATACAGTATCACAGTATCACAGTATTATCAGGATTGGAAGAGACCTCACAGATCATCAAGTCCAACCCTTTACCACAGAGCTCAAGGCCAGACCATGGCACCAAGTGCCACGTCCAATCTTGCCTTGAACAGCCCCAGGGACGGCGACTCCATCACCTCCCCGGGCAGCCCATTCCAGTGTCCAATGACTCTCTCAGTGAAGAACTTTCTCCTCACCTCCAGCCTAAATTTCCCCTGGTGTAGCTTGAGGCTGTGTCCTCTCGTTCTGGTGCTGGCCACCTGAGAGAAGAGAGCAACCTCCTCCTGGCCACAACCACCCCTCAGGTAGTTGTATACAGCAATAAGGTCACCCCTGAGCCTCCTCTTCTCCAGGCTAACCAATCCCAGCTCCCTCAGCCTCTCCTCGTAGGGCTGTGCTCAAGGCCTCTCACCAGCCTCGTCGCCCTAATGGACTTGATAGAATTTATATTGAGAGCATAGTGTATAAAGTAGTGCTTGAGATCCAGATGTTTTGAATTTTCTTTGCAAATGTCAAGCCTGGATGCAGCTAAAGCGTGGATGGGAAAGCTATGCAGCTGTGCAACTGCTCTTCTGGTGTAAGAATACATGCAGCAGCATATGCTGCTGGGAAAAGGCTGCATTGCCCTAAGCCTCCCTGGGCAGCCAGCACATATTTGTGCTTCAATTCTTGTTCAGAATAATTCAGTAACATTTAAAAGACATACTGTAGCTGACATTTGTTTTGAAAATGTCATAGTTGTATATGTCATGATAAATCTACTTCAGTGCCTTTCAGGAGGGAGTTTTAATTTCTTTTTTTTCATTCTGGCCAGTAGGTCTTCAAACAGGCAAATACTTAAACTGAATTCCTTGAAAATGTTTATGATTAAGAAGAAATGCAGGCAACAAGTGTCCTAGAATCAGTGTTGGCATTAGGTCTGTTTTTTAAACTGAGTCTTTTGTTTGATTGATAGATTCTGATAGCAAGTAGATGTTAATCAGCTGATTTATGGTAAATAATTGTAAATTCTTGCCAGTTTTTTTTAATCTCAACTCTATGATTTAAACGTTTTTTCAAAATAGTTTATCTTGCTTGGGAAAAAGCAATGCCTCTATGAAGCAAGCATTCACATTTTCTTGTAATTCACTATTAAAAATGGGTGCTACATCTCCAGTCACTGAAGATTATTAGTGTTCATAGCAGTTTTAAAGTATCTTAGAAAGTAGATATAAGAGGCATCTGCTATGTCTTCCTAAAGGTGAAAGATTTTCCTTATAGTAGAAGTGAATTATGGTTTATTTAATTGTGTTTCACTGGTTAAAATACATATGCTTTGAAAATCTATCTTAGCTAACATAGAACTGCAGGATCTAATGTCAGCTATTGAGCCGTGGTAATCTTACTCACTGAAGTTGAACAGCTTTTTTAGTTATTTCTTTTTAAAGGTGAAGGGACTTTTTTTGTATGTGTATTTTTTACCTTTAAATAAAAGTATTTTCAGTACTTAGAAAGGGAATGCATACACCTGCCTTAATGTATTTGTGTGCGTGCTAGAAAGGACTAAATTAGCACTTGTGATTTCAGCATGTTGTAGCAGTGTGATGGCAGATGTTATGGGAGCTTGGGGCTTTTCTTGAGATACTGTTGACTACCTCACATGTGAGTTGGAGTTTATAAATGGAGAAAATGTGATCTGTTGTGGATATCAGTGCTCAAAACTCTCCTGGAAGAGCTCTGGTTTTTTGTATGTATAAATCAACGTGTATCTGAGTCACTGTATTGTCGTAATGGTTGTATTTATTGTCATTGAACAGCACCAAACATTGTTAAAAGAAAATTAAGTATTGGCATTCACACATCTTCCAAAGGTTGTGTGTGTGTAAGTATCTGCTTTTCAAGATCTGTAATCTGCACATGTGAGAATGCAAGATTTGAAAGATCACAGGCCTGGGGCTGGGTTTTAAGTTCTATTATCTAGAGAAAAAAAGTCCATGTTTAGGCCTGGATTCTAGTGATAAGTTTAGTTCGAAGGATAACAACTTAAGTGTTTTTAGTGAACGTAAATATAGTGACAGCACTGTGCAAACATAAGAACAAATGACTTGTAGGCAATAAAAAACCAAACTAAACCAAAAAACCAACTAACCAAAACTTATCTATAGGAATGTCTTGTTAACAGGTTTCACAGAGGTGCCTGTTAAATGTGCTGTTTGTTTATAACTTTGTGTTGGTTACCCTTAGGCAGAGCTTTGCAAATCTGTATGTGAGGCCAGACAGAAGTATTTGTTGATATTTTGGTGAAGAACAGTAAAATTACTACTTTTTTCTGCTTAAGGTTAAAAATAGAACTTCCTGAATATCTTATCTGCCACAGATGTGACAGCTCACATTCACCAGCAAAGCCAGCATCTCAGCTTTTAAGTAGTCTTCAATTTGTTTCTGGTTGAAAGAAGCTAGTTCAAGAAAACATTCCTTTGGTACTTTTCCTACCTCTCTGCCACTGCAGAGTAGTGCATACTCAGCAAGATTTTGCAATACAGCACCCTTGAGCTACTACTGGTTAGCTGCTGCCAAACCACATGTTCTCCCCTTTCTCTTACACTGGTACTGGTGCTTATCTGACTCTATGACAAATAAGGGGAAAAATAACCCTTATGCAGTATTTAATTTGCCTTGTTTTGGAGAAGGTAGTTTTCAGCCAGTTTAGTTCCCTAAGATGACTTAACCTTCATGGCAGATGGGGATTTAAGTGGCTTATGTCAATTAAGTTTAATTCAATGAGGAATTTGCTCTGGCAAAAGTGATGAGTCAGTTTAAAACTTTCTTTGAGTAAATTATTTTCTGAATGGGTATCCTGACTAGTGATTTTTAAAATACCTCCATAGTAAGGCAATACATCTTTAGACAAGCTTCATGTTATGTTTAAAAGGAAGGATTCACTTTTCAGGTGTAATATTGAGGTATAAAAGCCAACAGAAATCAATTAAGTGGGTATCAGATTCAGTTTTTCAGATGAGTAGCAGCATTGAAGTGGCTGTTAAGAAGTGAGAGAGTTACAAGCAGCAGAACCGGTCTGGTGGCTGGGTTTGGGATATCAGTGGTAGCTTGGAAACCCTCATGAAAGGTTTGGTGAAGTTAGTGGTGAGCATTGCCATTCCGGGGAGGGATTGGAGTTGTCGTGTAAGTAAACTGGAGCAAGGACCAGATGAGTGTCTGTGGGAGGGTGCTGGCAGGGTGATACTTTGGAGTTGTGTGTGAGAGGGAACTTGAAGATGATGAGCTAGATATGGGTGTGGACCTTGACAGTGTAGCGCCTCCAAGGAGGCTCTAGGTTTGGCATGGAAGTATAGGGTGTAAATGGAGAAGGGAGGAGTGTGAAAAGGCATGTCCAGGTGATAAAAAATTACAGAGCAGCTACTGGGAGAACTTAGAAGGTAGCTTTGCTTCCAGTGTTTGGCACTATAACTCAACAGAAAGATTGTCACAGTGTGATTGGAGAAGTTTTTTAAGGGACTTGTCTGCGTCAAAGTTGAAATTGCCAGGTTGTAGAGAAAAAGGTTGTAGTATTTGAAGTAGATGAACATCTTTGCTGATGGAAAGGAACAGGGACACTTGATTTTTTTGTTTCCTTGCTACCAATGCCAAGCCTGTTTAATGGAGATAAATCCTACAGTTCTTAACCAGTCATTAATGGCAAGGGAAAAGGGATGCAGACTTTGTTCAGCCACGCTACAAGGGTCTTGATAATTTCTTGATTCTGTCCAGAGAGGAAAATTAATTTGGACTTAGTACAATTAGGGTGTGCTGAAAGCATGGTGAGACTTGATCTGTCACTTTTAATGGCCCACTGAATCATTTGAGTCAGCCACTTAATACGGCTAGCCTCCTGGTGAGGATTGCTCTAGATATGTTTCATGATCCAATAAGTGGGAGTATTTCCCAGTTTGTTTCTCTGCCTTTTTGTGGATGTTTGCTGGAGTAGGAAAGGCTCTTGTGTCCAGTGATGAGCCTGGTGGTCTCAGTGTTGTTTGCAGAATGCAGGCAATTCTATGCTGCACTGTTAGCTGTTTTGGCTGAAGGAGTGGGTTACATCCAATGGTTGAATTAGCAAAGAACAAAAAACTGGAGCAACTTTCAAGAAATTATATTTCTTTTCAAAGACTTCACTATTTCAGTGTATTCAATTGGCAGTGGGACAAAAATAAAGTACAGTGATATCAACACCCTTGAACCAGCAAAAGAGAATCAAAGACTATCTTTCATAGCTTTCTCAAAGAGTTATTTTCAAAATGAAATATCTATGGAGAATTTTGTTGAAACTGTTTTGATTTATATTGTACTCCAGCTGAAGCTTTCTCACACACAGTGATTAGTATTCTTTATGGCAAGATGCAACGCTCGATATGGAAGCTGAAAATATATAGCATTTAAACACTGATTTATTTAATCTTGGATTACAGTTTAAACAGCTAAAAAAAGTTTTTAAACACCCTTAATACAGAAGGCATTCTTAGAAAGAGTGACTTATCCATATTAGGGAAGGCTGCTAAAGTACTGCATGATTATCTAGTTCTATAGCATAAACAAATTGTGACATACTTCTCAAAGGAGGACACAGTCCAAAGTTACTTGACTTGAACAGCTATTCAGTGCATGCTTAAAGAGAATTTCAGCATAAAAGAGAATTTCAGAAAGCACAGCAAACTGCCATTGAGGTTTTTTCTTTTTTCTTAATATAGGGATAAGCAGTAGATGGATAAAGTATTATACATGTTCAGAAATTACTCTTTAAATCTGTGTTTTCTGCTTTCCTCAGATTACATCTTTTGGATAAGACTAAAACTCACAATATTAAAGCTATGATATGGCACATAGGTTAAAACCCTCAAACTTCAGAAGTTGTTGACCACAAAACCCAAGGAGAAAATCATTTACTGACTGTCATGGCTATTGGAGCATAAATTTTAGTAATCTAAATAATCTCTAAGATATAATTGGTGTCTAGCACAAATTAACCTGATGATTATCCATTATGAGCTAGAGAACACAATTGAATTGTGTCAGTTGGAAAAGACCTTTGTGTCCAGCCATTATCTAACTACATAGTCTGGTGCTAAGCCGTGTCACTTAACATCACATCTGTAGGTCTTTTAAACATCTCCAGGGATGGGATTCAACCACCTCCCTGGGCAGGCAATTCCAGTGTTTAAAAACTCTTTCAGTGAAGGTGTTTTTTTTCTAAAATTCCACCTAAGCCTCCCCCAGTGTAACTTGGGGCCATTTCCTTTCATCCTTTCACTTGCTACTAAGGAGAGGAGACTGCCCCCACCTTGTTACAATCTCCTTTTGGGTAGTTGCCAAAAGTGATGAGATCTCCACCCAGCTTCCTTTACTCCAGGCTGGATAACCCTGGTTCCCTCAGCTGTTCTTCATAAGACCTGTTGACCAGTCCCTTCATACCAGCTTCACTGCTGTTCTCTGGACCTTCTCCTGCACCAAAATGTCTATCTTATAGTAAGTGCTGCAGAATTGAACACAGTATTCAAGATACGGCCTCACCAGTGCTGCTTACAGGATCGCAATCATTTCCCTGGTCCTTGCCACAATCATAGATGTTGCTAGTTGTGTATAATATTGTACTGTAGATTATTATAATTATATAATATTTTTTAAATGGAAATGTGTATAAAGACTGTAAATGCAATAGATAATTTGTCAAAATCCAGTTAAAGAATGCATATAGTCATGCTGCATATTCATGTGCTCATTCTCACATGTGAAGTGTACTGAGTGATGATGTTTAAAAAACAAAGGTGTATACTACTTTGTGTTGGTTTGAGTTGTCTTGTCTTTGCTTTTCTGCCAGCTCATAGTTTATTCAAGGAAAAACTCTTGTGGTTATGGTTGTACTGAGATTTGTGATAAATAGACCCTAGGTGCTTCAGACTCTGCGTGAGCATTTGAATTCTGCTTCTGTGTTTAATGTAGCTGCCTCCTTGGGCAAAATAAGTAATAGAGTTAGTTGTTTAGAAAAATGTAGGAAGGAGTATGTGAATGTTTTCTGCAATGCCATTTAATCATCTGAAATTTCAGGCATCTTGCCATCAGTGATTCCTTACAACTATAGCCTCACTGCTTCTGTTAGTAAATATTTTTTCTCTTAAAAAAAGAAAAAGCACAGTTAATGCCTCCTGTCACTGGTTGTGAATGCCACTCAGAATTTCCCAGTTCTTTATAATGAATCTGTTCATAGAGATTCAAGTACATCTTAAAGAATTACCAACTATCTTAATTTTTAATACATTGTCAGAATCAGCTCGTGGGAAATTTGGCACAAAATTGAATGCCCTAACTTCTAGGAGTGTGTTAAGTGCCTAGAAAAAAAAGTTTGGAGTTTTCCCAGAAGGGCATGTAAAACATCCTTGAATATTTCATTGAGCTTAGATGTAAACCTGTTTTCATGCTAAAACAGGTTAGCAGGTTAAACTGTGCCTAAGACTTATAAAAGGATGGTTCATGTGAAGATATATAGGTCTCTGTGTGTGTATATACTTTAAACAAATGTTCATAAAATTGGAAGTTCTTGCCAGAGAGAGTGATTTGCCATTGGAATGGGCTGCCCAGGGAGGTGGTGGAGTCGCTGTCCTTGGAGGTGTTCAAGAAAAGAATGGATGAGGCATTCAGTGCCATGGTCTGGTTGACTGGCTAGGGCTGGGTGCTAGGTTGGACTGGATGATCTTGGATGTCTCTTCCAACCTGGTCGATTCTATGATTATGTGAAATATGACAGACTAGACAAAGCTCCAGTGATTGTGGAAAACAGTCCATTTTCATACATTTCTGCCTTCCACTAAATATCCAGTGGCTTATTGCAGAGCTTGTTGCAGGTACAGAGTAAACTCTTTTGCCAGTCTGTGCTGTAGTATCATGCTCAGTAAATTACTTTTGGGAGTGATCTTGCAGATCTGTCCCCGGCTGCTCAGAACTTCTGTTAGGTAACAGCAATGATTACTGTTCTTATTTTCTGGATCTCAGTGAGGAGTGAGCCACATCTTCCATTCTCTTTCACAGTCTCTGCCAAGCAACTCTTAAGATGATACTGTGCTTTCATTACTATTGACCAGGAGTCCATTTGAATCCTTGAGTTAAAGGCTTTCTGAATTTCTCTGGTTTCTAACTTCTGTGAAGCAGCTTTTTGCCCATTACTTGATCCTTTTGGAAGTAGTATCTGAAAGTAGATACCAATATTTTATTTTTCAACACCTGACATGTAAAAGGTTCAGAATTAAAAAAATGAAGAAGTTTTGTTGTTTTAAAATAGAACTGCATAATTCCATCATTAAAACTTAGAGTAATACATTTATGGAGTCCTCTGTGGGACTGTGTAGTGGAATTTTGCATGTATGACCTGCTTTTAGTGTTCTTCAGGTATTTATTTGTTCTGTTCTCTCTGAAGTCAGATGATAAAATTCTATTTATTTTTTTCCTTAATCACAAGCATAAGTTTCTTTTCTTTACATTTATAATCTCTGGAACATGTATAAAACATTTTTTCTGTCTTCTTAAAAAAATAAGTCACCCAGTGTCCAACAGGCTGGTTCCTTTAGGAACACCTCAATACTATGGATGATGTCCTGGCTGTGGAAATTCCCCTCTCCACCCTCTAATCTATGAATAGTGTTCTTTAAAATGCAAGTCTTTCAAGATCACGTGTTCATTTTTCTGTCTTTCTGGCTTTTTATGTATGTGCTGTAAGGTTTATTTTTGAAAGTGGGTGAAGATTTTAGTGCTGGTATACCTCTGTCCACATATTTTTAGGATATGTCTCCTGTAAAGAAAAAAACAATCCTAAAAGGTTATACAGACTAATAGGCTCTTGAGATGAGATAATGTTACTACTTTACATTAAAGTTGAAATATTTCTCCTTTACTAGGATTTCTGTTTCAAACTGGGAGTATGTCTGAGTTTTCTCCCCAGTACTGAAGTAGTTTGATGTCCAGACATTTATGAGAATAATTTCCACATAGTTTTCAGAGTGCTTTGGCTAAAGAATTTCTGAACATTTAAAAATGATATGACTGGTGGAATTTAGAATGCCTAAGTTTTGTTGGGTTTTTGAGGGTTTAGTTTTTTGGGTGGTGGGTTTTTTATGTTTTAGGAGAGGGAAAGCTGTGTTATGAATGCAGTGCTAATACAGGAGGTTGTCTTCACATCTACATTTTACTCATATACTCTCTGCATGCTAGCAGCTTTTAAAATCTGGGCTTTGGTGGGGTTTTAAATTTTTCTCTTTTAATTTTGTGGTAAAAATAGTTTGCAGCTTATTGAAAAAAAACAAGGCAGACCTGTGCCTCAAAATCCAAACGAAACTGCTGCTTAGATGAGGCTCTAAAGAGGGCATTTATATGTTGTGGAATGAATGGCATGCCTGCGCTAACTCCCGCAGGCCGGATATTTCCAAGGTATCAGACAGAGCTGTATATACTGCACTCTTCCCCCTTCAGACCTGCAAGTTTCTCCCTTGGCAAAGTTCAGAGGACCTCTAGCCCCAGTGGGGAGTGGGGAACAGTAAGGGGAAAAGAAAAAATGAAAAGGTGACTGTATCTGCATGTATGGATATATCTTTATTAAAAAGGATATATTTTCCACTCAAACTCTCCTGTGATAACTTGTAAGCTCCTCGTACTTTTTGAGCTAGCATTGTTTCTTTTAATCATTGTTCTTTGAACAGTGTAGTTAGGAATTTCCTGTTCACGTTTTACTACAATGCTTTGTTTAAAATGATAGACCACAGTCCTCTTCCTGACCTAAAACTAGATTAGCCTTGAATGTCGAAGAGAAGTCGGATAAATAAAGAGGATAGACTGTATTTGCTCATGACAGGGAGAGAGACCTTTTAACCATGGGCTTGGTTATATCAAACACCACAAATCATGTTTTTTAAATATTTATTAAGAAAAATAAACGTAGTTATTGTATGAACTGGCACTAATCCAAATTTCTGTCTCTCTGATTCTTGTAGATGGGTCATTTTTAATCAGAAGAAATAATTTTCATCATATTTCTGGTATCTGCTGGATTGCTAAATGCAGTGTTACCTTGGTTTTCCCCTCTACCTTCCTCTCCAATCTGCATGTTTTGTTTAGGAAGTGCAACAAAACAAATCTGGCAAAGTTCAGCTTATAAAATGTGGCTGCAAACTATCAGAAAATACTCAAATTGGGATGACTCTGCCTTTTCTGTACTTCTGGTGTCTGTGGTGAAGAAAAAGTTGGCGTAGTCTTTGTATGTATTGCCATAAGTTTGCTTTCAGATTTTGAGGGGGTGGGGTGGTAAGGGGATCTTCAGTGCCCAGCAGTCTTAGATGCACAAGGAATTGCAGCTTCCTTTTTATATACAGTTTATCTTTATTTAGGACAAGTTCCTTGAATAGCGCTGCTAATCTGTATAAAATAGTGCACACATACCTTGGTGGAACAGTGCAGGTAATCAGGCTATTGATTTTTATCAGGAAGGAGATAAAATGTCAGTATTTAAAACAGTTAATCTCTACTTTGGTTTTATATTCTACAGAAAAATTAACATTAATTGGTTTAGGTCATGGTACCAAAGTTTTGTCTAGTTTTGGAGGGATGGCATTTTGACTTGCCTGAGTTGGCTGCTGAAAATTAACAAGCTTCAAACTTGTAAATATATGCTTTATACAGTACTCCTGCATATTTTCAATGCAGGCATGTCTGTGAACATGTGCATGTCAAATTCTGATAAATCTGCTAAATTGTTTTTTCAAGCTAGAATATATCAGATTCGAAAGGTTGGGGAGCCTGTAGCTGATGTGACACACAGGCGTGTCATTACAAGGGTGTTGCCAGTTAAAATACTCAGCTGTTATGGCATTTCCAGCTTAACATCTAACTTCATTCCACCCAGCAAACAGTCATGTAAATAAGACTAGCTGCGGGTTTTGAAAGGAAATATTTAATGTATTTTAAAAGAAAATAACATTTGGAAGCAAAAACATTTGGGTAGCCTGCATGTGAATGTTTAGGGTAGGGCAGGGAGATGCCTTGCAGGGTACTGAGTTTAAAATGCTGAAGAAGCTGGCTGTGGCTGTGATGTGGAAAATGTTACCATTTATAGAAATCAGGTATTTCCGTGAGTACCGGAACTGATGAAGTCTGGTTTCCTCTGGGTTTGTGTCTTTCGGCTGACTGGGAAGGTGAAAGTTTTGCCAGATGCTTTTTGCCTTATGTTTTGGGTATTTGCATCCACTTGCTTGTGAACAGATTGTGTGATACCCAGTTAGGTGTAAACACGGGCTTCTTGCTTTCTGCTAGACATCATAGAATCATAGAATCAACCAGGTTGGAAGAGACCTCCAAGATCATCCAGTCCAACCTAGCACCCAGCCCTAGCCAGTCAACCAGACCATGGCACTAAGTGCCTCATCCAGGCTTTGCTTGAAGACCCCCAGGGACGGTGCCTCCACCACCTCCCTGGGCAGCCCATTCCAATGGGAAATCACTCTCTCTGTGAAGAACTTCTTCCTAATATCCAGCCTATACCTACCCTGGCACAACTTGAGCCTGTGTCCTCTTGTTCTATTGCTGGTTGCCTGGGAGAAGAGGCCACCCCCCACCTGGCTACAATGCCCCTTCAGGTAGTTGTAGACAGTAATAAGATCACCTCTGAGCCTCCTCTTCTCCAGGCTAAACAGGCCCAGCTCCCTCAACCTCTCCTCATAGGATTTGTGCTCCAGGCCCCTCACCAGCTTTGTTGCCCTTCTCTGGACACCTTCCAGCACCTCAACATCCTTCTTGAATTGAGGGGCCCAGAACTGGACACAGTACTCAAGGTGTGGCCTGACCAGTGCTGAGTACAGGAGAAGAATAACCTCCCTTGTCCTACTGGCCACACTGTTCCTGATCCAGGCCAGGATGCCATTGGCTCTCTTGGCTACCTGGGCACACTGCTGGCTCATCTTCAGCTTACTGTCCATCAGTACCCCCAGGTCCCTTTCCTCCTGGCTGCTTTCCAGCCACTCAGTCCCCAGCCTGTAGCGCTGCTTGGGGTTGTTGTGGCCAAAGTGCAGAACCCTGCACTTGGCCTTGTTCAATCTCATCCCATTGGCCTCTGCCCACCCATCCAGCCTGGCCAGGTCCCTCTGCAGGGCTCTCCTACCTTCCAACAGATCAACATCCTACTTTCATTAACTTTGATAGGATCTAGAATTATGTAGAGGCTTTCCCTGAAACTGGAAATTCGTCGATGGACTAAAATCTGAATAGACTCAAGTCTGTTAATTAATGCTGTTGCTAATAAAAATCACAGCCCTATTTTTTTAGTATTTTTTAGTGCTTCTGTTGACTTCTGGTTTCCAATAGTCAGTTCATTGAAGCAGAAACCAATTCCTAAAAAAGAGTGCTGGTTTTGCCTACTCAGTAATAGAAATATGTTTTGAGCTTAGCACACCTGATTTTATGGTATGGGCTTAGACTGTAATTATTCTGTGGTATGTGTGCAATAGATGCACTGTTCCCCCAGAAACAAAGCATTAGATTTAAGTTTCCAGTGTAGCTCTTGAGCTGCTTTGCCTATGGTATACTGCCTGGCTTTTAAGTTTGGTTTCCTATATGTGAAGAAACAGTGCTATCTTGACTAGAGATCTAGAGTCCTGCAAAAGATTTATCAGTGAGATACCTGCTACTAACGTACCTCTTGGAGCTGTTAGCAGTTGCAATTTGCGGGTTGTTTGTGGTTTGGTTTTTCAGTTTGGTTTTTTGGTTGTTTTTTTATCATAAGAATCAGAGATACTGTGTTTGAAATACTGTCAAGGTAGTGGGTTGCCATTGGTTTCACTGTCAGCAAGGATGCATTCACTTTGGTTTTGACCTTCATTAAGCACAGATTCTTTTACCTAGAAAAGCTGGAGGTCGGCAGTCTTGGGTATGAATAAGCAGTGCCTTCAGTCATCCATGTGAATGCTTTTTGTGTAGCAATATGGGTGAGTAGTTTATTCCACTGGGTGAATTAAGTGAGGTGAATAAGGTGAGTAAGCAATTTCATTATGAGACACTCTCAGTTGTGTCTAAATGCAACGTTGCAGATTCGGCTCGTGCTTTGAGCTGGTTGGAAGCCAGGTGTCTGTGGTTAATTCATCACCAAACCTGAGTGAACAGGCCCTGTGTGGGGTATGTTTTGTTAGATCCAGCTCTGTGCCACACTGAAGTAGCTGGAAGCTGTGCTCATGGGAGCCAGGGCAGAGCTGCTGTGGATCTACTGGAAACATCCTGCGTAGATGAATTCTGGAAATGTTTGTATGGAGTAATTAATTTACTATACAAATTTACAGCACCTTTACTGTAATGTTTCTTTCTTTACAGAGATCTACTAACATTCTTCTTGTGCAAGCTGTAGGTGCTAGTTATTTCTCGTAGGAGTGTATTCATAAAGCACATATAAAATCTGTACTGTTGTAGGATGTATCACCGATAGCATTCTTAATAGTTGATTTGCAGTAGTGTATTGTTCTTGTATAAGTGTACTTATCCTAAGCAAAGGTCTTGGAAATGAAGTCATGACTTCAGGAAAATTTCTACTGTGATCCAATCCCAGTACCTACTTGGAAGGATAAATTGAATTTTCAAAGTAGACAAGTAACTCTTTTCAAGTGCTTGATAGACACAGAAAAGCACCTCTGAGTTTTTCTTCCCAGACTTCCAAAATCCTGCTTTAGATTAGTTTCCCTGTCTTCCAGCTGTATTACTACAATGCTTTTTCTGTGCTCATCTTCTAGTTGTTGTGAAATATGAGTCCTAAAATGTTGTTTGCCTATTCTAGTCATACCTCTCCAAAGAGAGAGAGTAGTACTGGCTTGGGATTTGGGAGATTGAGGTTTGGTTATCTGCTTTGCCATATGTGTTTTGGGTTTTTCATACTGTTATGTTTAAACTCTTGTTATCTGGTACTCGGGTACTAATTATGGTATTTCTTAACTTTAGAGTGGTGTTTTGATTAAAAATGAATATTGTGGTCTCATAGATGCAGCAAAAGAGAAGTGTAAAGATTCAATGAGATATATGTATTTTTTTGGGGGGGGAGTGTGTGTGTGCTAATGTGTAGGAAGTGATTTACAAAACATGAACTAGGTAATACTTAGTTTCAGTTACAGCCTTCCAAAGGCAAAAGACCTCAGTACCTCTATCTTTTATTATTTTGCCTGGTTCTTGGAAATGAAGTTTATTGTTGACACCAGGAAGAAATGTAGCAGTGAACAAGCTTGATATGAGGGTGGAATCATGTCTTGCTTTCCCTCTTGTCATTCATCCATTCTACCTTGTTATCAAAGACAGTAGGCCTTTATTAAATTTTTTTGGGGGTCATTGATCTTTGCATTCATATTACAGTTGTGCTTGTCAAGTACAATACAATATATATACTCCCATTTCTCATTTGCTGCAAGTGTGCTTTTGTGTATTAAGCTGTGTCTTTTTGCTACATAGAGTGAAAATTTGCTTTGTGTTAGGTTGGTGGAGGTGAATGATAGTATCATAGTATCACAGTATCATCAGGGTTGGAAGAAACCTCACACATCATCAAGTCCAACCCTTTAACACAGAGCTCAAGGCTAGACCATGGCACCAAGTGCCACGTCCAACCTTGCCTTGAAGTGCCCCAGGGACGGCGACTCCACCACCTCCCCGGGCAGCCCATTCCAGTGTCCAATGACTCTCTCAGTGAAGAACTTTCTCCTCACCTCAAGCCTAAATCTCCCCTGGCGCAGCTTGAGGCTATGTCCTCTTGTTCTGGTGCTGGCCACCTGAGAGAAGAGAGCAACCTCCTCCTGGCCTTACACCTTATCCTGTCATAGTTTTGTTTGGGGAAAGCAGTAGCCATAATGCCATCAGAATACTTTAAAAATCAGTGTGATGCATGTGACTGCATGCAGTAGGAAAAACTGCATAAATGAACATCAAGTAACCCTCCAGTTTTTTCCCATGTGACCCCACGTTATGAAGCTGTCAGCATGTACTGCTCCCATGCCAGCTCCTGAGATTGAAACTATGTCCCACTCCTGCATGCTGTATCAAACTCAGGAAGTGTGTGCCATGAGGCAGTGTGGTGACACCAGCATGTTGCTCACAGAGGCACTGCTGGTGCTGGTCATTCTTGCATAGGAACCAGCTACCCTCAGCTCTGGAGGGCTAGGTTGACTCATAGTCTTGTGAAGAAGGTATTTGTGAACTTCCAGGAAAGAAAATGGGAGACAGTAATAAGAAAGTATTTTTGCCATTGTTTGGATAGCTGTATGTTTTGTGCAGTTGAAATTTACACTTCCAAAGTCTTGGGACTGACAGTAATGTAAAAGGAACAGAATAATTTGTGCCATTAATATATGTGTGTATGGTGAAGCACATGTCTGATCTGGAAGGTATGTTTGAGATTGCTTATGTAGTTCTCTTGTTTTGGAAAATGGAGATCAAAGCTGTGTAGATTCAAAACAATGGAAGAATGTACTGGGCTTAATTGTATAAAATAAGTGAGGATGAGTCATTTTCATGACGACTTTGAAGGAAGCAAGAAATGAAAAAGAAATTAATTTTGAATCTCTGAAGACAATGGTTCTATTTTTTTTTCTTAAAGAAGAAAAATATGAATGTTAAAAGTTCAAAGAGGAATTTGTCTGTGCTTACAATATCTTAAAAGATCTTTAGTACCTGTTAAATTGAACCATGTGTTAGACAAGCTGCTATGGAAAATGGCATTTGTGTAATTTGTTTTCCTGTTAAAAGCAGTTAAGGTCTGTATACAAGAGCTCTTTTTTTTGTTTACTTTCATACTGTTCTTGGATCTCATAAAATGTTACATTGTGAAATTATTTTGGCTCAGTTGTCAATAAATTGTTTGTTATTCTTCTAATATTCTGGATTTATATCATGGCTGTAGCTATGCCATCCTGTTCTTTGCTTCTGTCATCACTAATTTTCTGGGAAGAGCTAAATGCTGAATAAGTGCCCTTTTATGTGTTTGCTGAAATTTGGATAAGTAGAGGTTACTCAATGAGAAATATGCTTATACACATGGGTGCTTACCTTTAGCATCACTCTAGTGTCACCTCACAAAGCAGTGTGGGTTAGAGATGTCTTGGATAGTTGATGCGTTGCCATGTGTATTTGTTCTGGGTTTGGATAGGATAGGGTGGAGTTTATATGTATATAAAATAATGTTTTTTTCCTTCACAAGAAGATAGGCAGATGAACCAGTCAACGGGTATTTCTCTTGCCGGCTGTCTAAAAGCAGGGCGGGCTGGGGCAAGCAGGGATGCTTTGAGTAGGTGACTGTGTGACTTGGATGTGGACATGAGACAGGATCAGGTGGGCAGACTGTACTGTGCTGAGCTGTTGTGGCCAGTGCTGCATTTTGTGTCACTTGCTGTATGTACTACTTCATTAGTATTACTGATTTCCCTGATTATTGTTATCTCTTCACACTGTTCTCTTAAACTATCCTTATGTCAACTCAGCGCTGGGCCTTTTTCTCCCAGCTCTCTTTCACATTCCCTGGGGGGCTGTTGCTTGAGCTACTACATGGGACATGACAGTATTGCTCTGATACAGAGTCTGGGATCTGCTTTTCATCTGGGATCTGTTTTTCCGCTGTGGGTTGGTTTTAAGCACGATGACTCCACCACTTCCCTGGGCAGCCTGTTCTGATGCTTAACCACTCTCAGTAAAGAAGTTTTCCTAGTATTTAGATTAGTTTAAACTTCCCCTTGAGGCCATTTCCTCTTGTCCTGAAAAGAGATTGAAGATGATCAGATAGGCCGAAGGGCAGTGATGCTGAATGCTGATTAAAAACATCTTGTTGATTTGGTGAGGGAAAACAGATTTAATGCAATATGAGAACAGTTTAATTATTGGGATCTTCATTGTAGTGTAGTTAGAATGTGAGGACAAATTTGTCAAGGAAGTTATCAAGAACATAAATTTAGGGTCAGACTTTCAACTATAATGATGAGTAGGGAAGAGATGGACTGAAGACCTTTGCTCTTCTGACAACGCTGATCTTCAGTAATTCCTTGTTGGTGTGCTGTGGTAGTCTGAAATCTGAAAATCCAAATCCCATGAATAAGAATCCTATGGATCTAACACTGGGAAGAGACAAGAGTGGCGATGTGTGTAAATGCAAGAGGTTACTTACAGGGAAGTAAGATCAGCAAAAGGAAGCCAGGTGAAGTGTGATGGCAGAAGATAGGCATTCTTGGCAGCAGTGGTGGTGTAAGAAATGGTGAGGAAAGCTCTTTGAGTTAGTTGTTCAGTTGTGTCATAAATACAACATGAGGGAAGAAAAGGAGTGCTCCTATTTTGTTTTCCACAGTTGTCATAGAATCATAGAATCAACCAGGTTGGAAGAGACCTCCAAGCTCATCCTGTCCAACCTAGCACCCAGCCCTAGCCAGTCAACTAGACCATGGCACTAAGTGCCTCATCCAGGCTCTTCTTGAACACCTCCAGGGATGGTGACTCCACCACTTGCTTAATGAATAATAGTAAAAGGCTTTCAGAAAACGGTATAAAGAGAAAATATATGGAGCAAACTAAGTGCTTAAGAATCGTTGCCACATTTTCCTGGGAATTTCCTGTAGTGCTTGTATGCTCTATGGCACATGGGAAGGCAGGAGTTTCCCTTTCAGTTCACTTAGGTTTCCTAATAACATTTTGAGGGGCTATATGGCCTTTTGAGGTTTGGTTTTTTCTTGGGTTGGGTTTTTTTTTGGTGGTAGACATGTTCCAAAATGCCAGAATTAAGAACTGCATTGTCATTATTATTAAATGGTTTTTATTTATGTGACTGCATTCTGACTTTGGGGAGGTTTTCTTTATTTCCTCCCTAAAGGAGTGAGACTTTTTGTGCTCAGAGTACACTGCAAATTGGATGAACAGCTGTTTTGAGTAGTAGATCTTGCTTACCTTTTACCTCCTCTACATTGTCTCTTTTTCTCGTCTGAAAGCAAACTGATTCCAATCAGTAACCATGGGATGTCCCCCCAGGTTACTACTTTCCTCCTTCTACATTACTTTTTTTTGTCACTGTAGTAAGCTGAGTTATGCCTACTGCTAGCTTACAGTATAGATGAGCGTCAGAGGTAGTTGTGCTATGAAATGATGGGATCATGAAGTTAGGGCTGTGGAAAGGGGCACATTTAATGACAACAGGGATCTCTCCAGTGGAACCATGCTGTTTACCCAGATTTCATACGAAACTGTAGATGGAGTTTGTGTTATAGTTGGAGGGCACTTTGAGTGGGGTTCGCGTGGGAGAACAGAGCTGTGTTCAGAGCTAAGGCATTTAGAGGGCTGCATCATTGGCTAGTCCCATTTTCATCCCATCCCACTGGTTGGGTGCTGTTCTGTTAACACTGCTTCCAGACAGTCCTTTTTGCTCCAGCTCTGTGGTTATTACCCTTCTATCTCTATGCCTTTCTGCACCATTTATTGCTGTTTGCCACCTCCTTTCATCACATACTTATTGTCCTTCTGTATCGTGCCTGCTTCCTTCTTTTCCTTCGTGGAGTTCAGATGATAACAGAGATTGCATTGAGACTGGGAGGTGAAACTGGCTTTTTGGTCTCTTTTTCCAGGGTACAAGAAGCAGAGTTGTGCTGGAAATGTTGTTCTAGAGTTGGAGCAAGCCTCATGAAGTCCTGGCACACTGGGTGGGTGTGTAGCAGGAGACGTCCTGAGAAACTGGCGCATGTTCAGTGGAGATTAACTCTGTAAAGAGAAATGTTGAACATGTGCAGTAATGTTCCTTCTACTCCTCCGTGCCTTCACCAGATTTGAATAATCTTCCTTGGGGATAGTAGACCAAAAAAAATCAGGTCCTGGTGTTAGCAATGCTGAAATTATCTGTGAGACTACTGTAAGAATTCTAGCGTGTGGGACAGCAATTTTTCCTCTGCTTCATTGTTTTAAATGGTTAAGCTGTATTAATTGAAAGTTCTCTGAAGAGATAAGAGAGACACGTCCTCAGGAGGGAGAACTTCAGCCAAAAGGACTTCAGTCTAACAGGCAATTAAAAACATTTCTTGTAAATCTAATGGGGCAGTGCATAATGAAGCATGCCAGGCATCCTAGTGAATGAGTGGTGCTGCTTTATAGGAATTTGTAGATGATACAGCTTTATATTACAGCAGTATTGGGATGCTTGCTACTTTTTGTTTGTTGATATGCAATCCTTTTAGATAGAAAGTTCAGATACTCTGCAGTGCACATATTTTTCAATATAAACAAACTTTGCTTTTGCCACTGTGGAAAATATGCTCTAGGTCAACCAGAAGATTTTTGGCTAGATGCAAGAATTAGCAGCTCAAGTTTTGTGGCCTGGATAATACAGGGCAATTAGATGATAGCAGTGATTCTTCATGGCCTTAAAGTATGGACCCAGACAGATGGGGTCACACTGTGCTGCCATGGTGGAAGTCAGAGGCTTCCTGGAGCTCTGACTTCCTCGAAGGCTCAGGGCTGTCAAGGAAAGACAGAGGGAGCTGAAGATGGCATTTTGTGAGTTTTATGTTCTCTCCTTGTATTGGAGCTGCTCTTGGATATGGGAAATTCAGTACTGTGCACTGAAAATATCTGTGTTTGCTAACTGCAAAGGAATGCATAAATATAGAAAAATATGCCAGTACAGAAGATTATCCCCAAAATGTTACTGTGTGGTGCAAGGGGCTTTTGGGGGAGCAATATGCAAAAGCTTTGGAAGAGACAGACAACTTCTAGACAGACTTATTTGCAAATGGTAATAATGCAAATCACAAAAGCTGGTTTCCTGAGTTGCTGTAAATGGAAGCATGTTTTTAACACTCCTTCTTTTCTAACACAAATGTAGGAAACTGGCAGAGCACCTAACTTCAGTGCTCTAGAAAAGTTTAAAGAGAAATAATCTAAGGAAACGGAAGCCTCTATTTTTAACCTTCTTGGTCATGAGAGATGAGGAGGAAAAAAGAGGAGCCATCTACTATTGAAGTCTCTTTCAGTCTGTTTCTATAAATTTAAATTTCCACTGCTGTTTTTAATGAAGAGGTGCTTCATACTTGTGAAAGCTCAATTGTGTTTAAATTAAGGTCAGTGTATAGTGGATGGCTTGGTGTGTCTTCTGTAATTGTGCTTAATCTCTTGTTAATGGTTTTTACATTGCCCTTTTCTTGGTGGGTCTGAAGTTCTGTACTCTAAAATGCCTAACCATTACTTAGACTGTCTTACTCTTTGACTTAATTTCTTATACAGAAAGTGAATTTTTCTCAATATTTTTCTTTTTATATTTGGTTTGAGCAGATTGTCTTAAGAATGTTTTTTTCCTCATTGCACTGTTACTATTCAAAAAAATTACAATATCTGATGATACTTCTCTGGATTGTTCACAAATTATCTTTTTGTTCCTGTATGTTAGCCAAAAATTACATTAAAATTATTAATTCCTTTTATAACTTACTTGGAAGTACTTTATTGGTCTAGCTTGAAGCTTAAATATATAAAAATATATTACACAACTACTGGCAGCCACAGAAGTAATGACACCTAACTTCATAACTTTACCCTATTTAACAAAAGCAGATAAATGTAAGTGTAAAACTTTGTTTAGGATGTATCACCAAATCCCCAATTTTGACTGAGGAATACACTGCATTAGTTCACAATGTCAGCATTAAGGGTGACTATAAGAGGTGAGTGTATCTGGGGGAATGGTAATAACTTTGGAGTAGTTAATTGTTGGGAAAATGGGCTAAGTTTTCCCAAAAGCTTAGCAACTACTGGCTGATGTGAGTGTCAACCTGGGATGTGGATGCAGTTATAAGAGTTTAGGTACATATTTCAGAGAATCTTCTGGACACCTATTAACATTATGAATTTGTAGCTGTAACTGATAAGCTTAGAAATTAAATAAACTAGCATGTCATAAAGTGTAAATAGTCTTAAAACAAATACAGAGCTGTGGAGAGGAAAATCACTGCAGAACTCTATATTTTACTTAGTGTGTGGGAGTACTGCTTCAGTGGGTTGAATATTTTATGGAAATGCAGTTTGTTTTGTTAGATCTCTTGATGCATTTGGAAAGTAGAAAAACACTTTTTTAAGCACAGTTGTCTTTAATGGGTTTATTTTTAGACAGCTTTCATGCCTTAAATGTATTAACTGTTTTTGTAGTAGCAGTTAAAATATGCAGCTCTTAAATGGTGGTAGATTGAGAATGCCTGTGTATATGCTACAGTATACAATACTCGCTAATGACTTGTCCATTGCCACTTCTAGGCATCTGAAGCATGCAGCCATATGCGGTTCTTGCCTAAGGGTCTGGCAGACCCTCTTGCCTAAGTCCTGGAAGAGTGTGTAATGCTCTCTGATCATGGATTTCCCTCTGTGCTCCTCCTCAACACTTGCTTCATTGATGGAGGCCAGGGCTGTGTGCTTTTGTAAGTGTGCTAGTTTGAGCCTAGCTAGAATGTTTTGGTGAGAAGGACTAGATTACAGGCTGTGGAAGGAAAACAAGGCTGATGTCTACTGCACTCATAGGCTTGCTGAGATGTATAAAAAAAAGAACTGAAGCATAGATAAGGCTTTCTCCCCTTCTGCTGGGGAACTGACTAAGCTGCATCTCTAACCTTACCCCTCTCTGCCGTTTCTTTCACTAATCCACTTTGCTTCCTAACCCCCTGGCCGAACCTCCATTCTTCCTTAGACTGGGGTAAGGTTGAGAGGGGTAGGGGTAAGGTGAAGAGGCTGTTGGGAGCCCCTCCTGGGGACTCAGGTTTCTGGGAGGGCTGTTGTGTTTCTGTATTACCTTTTACCTTGTGTATTTCTGTATATACTGTAAATATCTGCTTGTATATTGTGCTAGCTGTAATATAAGCTTCATTCCATTTCCAGAGCCAGCTGAGTCTAGTCTGGGTGATTTCTAAGGTGTGAGGGGGCAGGGAACACCCAAACCATCACAGTAAGGCAGAATTTCTCTGCTGTACAGGCACATTTGGTGTGTGACAGTACAGTAGCACATTGAAGAATGTTACATATAAATGGTACAAGAGTCCATAAAACTTGCATGAATGTGGTAGCTGAACATGTTTGAGAAACACCATACATGGTAATTACAAGAAAAAATACACAAGTATAATGCTGCTTTCAAACTGGCTGGAATATGAGGAGGAGCAAAGCTCTTCTGAAATGTTAAATGAGAAGACCCTTTCTTGAATTTCTAATATTAATTGGCAGTGTAGACTTTTCTGGTTGTGAAGCAATTGTTTACTGCTTTACCACACTTTCTTCTTTTAATGGGATGCACGTGAAGTCATGGTGTGCAAATTCTTTTGGCACTTACCTACACATCACTTAGTTCTGAGACTTGAAAAGAGTGGTCTCTTGAATATATGTTTTTTTCTAACTATTGTTTTATAGTCAGTCCAGTTGCATTTACTTTTTCCTCCCATTGTTTGTCACTTTCTGCTTTATTCATCTCAAAATGATTTCTGGTAGCTTTTAACATGTATTTTGCTCTCTTACTAGTGTCACAGTATCACAGTATCACAGTATTATTAGGATTGGAAGAGACCTCACAGATCATCAAGTCCAACCCTTTACCACAGTCATTCAGTAATACAGTGGAGATAGGTTTGTGAAATTAATTTCAGTACAATTTAATTGAATATACTAACAAGTTTTTGGGGCACTGGGGCTCAACACATAACATGAAATGACTTAAATTTTCACTGATAGCAATGCTGAGCCTCATTGTTTACCTGTATAGCCATGACAGGTATCTGTTTCTAATCTCATTAAACGTTGATTTATCTTTAGGGGGAATATTGGTAATAATTAACTTGGCTGTAGTTCTAAAACATTGCAGAAGTATAAAACTCCTCCACTGGCATGTTTTGTAGCATGATTTGCCCTCTTAGTGTATGAGAAGGGTTTTCTTTGGTTCATAAGCAGTTGTAGACCGCATTAGAATGTAATCACTTGTATAGCTCAAGATTCTGTTGTTAACCTCTGTGCATCTTCAACTACATGTGTTCTAGGTGGGCCAGAGATTACTGTTTAACACAAGTTTCTCAGTTTTGCTGACTGGCACTTGCCTAAAGTGGTTTAAAGTGTTCACAAGTGTTTTGTAGTGCTTTCTACTTTAAACAATGCTTAGGTTAAGCCTCTGTCATTTGACACTTCAGTGGTTTTTGAGCAAATCATGAGATCATATGAATGTGTATGTATGTATACACACACTCATACATTCACATATATATTTAGTGATTTCCAGTCTGTCTATTTGGTAAAAAAAAAGTGACAAATTTAAATGGAAGGAGGGAAGCCTGCAGCAATGCAGAACTGACTGTAACAACTGTGTAGAAGCTTGAATTGGCAATGGCTGTCAGAAGCTTTTAGAAAAGTCTCTGCCATAATGTTTGTGATAATCACAGACTAAAAAGAGTAGGAAGGTCAGACTTAGGGGTAGCAAGCTAATCAGCAAAACCTGGCATACTCTTTCAGGAGGACGAGAACATATTAGCTGGAAAAACAGTTTTGAAGAACTTTAGCTTTTGCCTCTGTACTACTCTGGAGATAGCCAAGATGCCATAATGAACTAGAAATGAAAGAGGCAGTGTAATACTGAGGATATGCTGATTATTTTGATATAAACGTGAAGTGATCCTGCGGGAAGTATTCCACTGCATGATTGTGCCCTGTTGCATTTAAGAGCATTTTAGTTGCTTGTTACTGAGCTGCAAAACTTCTTTTGATGCTTTCCTTTCTTCTAATGGTGGAGCTTCATGGACTTAAATGGGACATGAAACTCCAAATTCTTGTTCCTGCTTGTCTGCTTGGGACCTTGCTTTTCTTGTGTGCTTCATATTCTTCATGCTTTGAACTCCTCCCGTTATTCTTGTTCATGTTCAAAGGGGTTATTAGTACAAACTTGCTGGCAAGGTCACACAGATGCACCTTTTCTGTGGTGGTCAGATCACTTCCATTAGGAAAGTACAGATGTTTCCTCCTCATCTGTTAATTGCATGTAGAAGTTGCTAGCAGTAGTCAGAAGAGCACAATGTGTATGCATATACTGAAGCAGCAGGACATACACCATCCTTTCTGTATAAGAGCAGAGCAATTCATCATGTCTCCCAGTAATTCTTCTGTGATGATTTTGTTAACTGGTGGGCAGGACTGTGTCCAGGTGAGCTCATTAGAAATTTGAGCTCTCAAACCAGAAATAAATCATTGCAAAACTAAGACTATAACTGCCAAGCAGTTTGATAGACTGAACTGAACATAGAAATAGGCCTAAATATAGGACTATTCTATAAAAATAGATAATCTGACAGCTGTGTGACTTCTTATTCTGTAGCAGAAGGCTGCAGAGTTGTGGTTTGCAGCTTTGAAGATACAGAGAGCTTCAGGGCTGGCCTTTACTAATTAGGACCTTATTTATCAATAGCAGATAGTTGGAAATCACTGTTATTTGTAGCAATTAGCAAAAAAAAGATAGAAACATTGTTTTGGAGGCAGTGAAATTGTAACACTGCTCCGTTTGCCTCCTCTAAAGCTGTGCTACACGTGTAGCATCATGTTTTCTGCTTAGACAAGTGTCAGAGTAGGATGGCTGATGAAGTTACCACCTGTGCTGCCCTATTGCACAGGTGTTAAAGCTGCTTTTTAACCAGCTCCTGAGGCACTGTAGCTTATAGGTTGGGGTGAAAAGGAGCTGCCACACTAAGCAGTGTCAAACCATGGCTTGAGGGGGTTGTGATTGACAACTAACTCAAGTATTTGTGGGAGTGTCATGCTTCTCAGCTGTCTTGGCATAGGTTGTCTAGGTTTGTAATACTGCATTAAAGGCAGTTAATGCTTGTTTCTATTAAGAAGAAAATAATTAAAAACAGTCTGATAATGAATACATTTTTCCCCATGCTTAAAAATGCTGATTCAGTACTGTAGCTGCCCAATGCCATTCTATGCTTTCTGTTTTGCAGAATGGTGTATGGTGTGTTGGCTTATTTTACTGTAAAATTAATTGAAGCAAATACACTGATTTGACATTATCAGCACTCTTTCATGTGCTTATTTGTAGTTGGTTTATGTTTGGTGTTTTTTCTGCGTGTTGTTTTATTTTAAGAAAATCACTGCAAAATAGAGTTTAGTCTTAGGCTGAATTTCAAGAGACCTTTCAAAGAGCTGGTGCTGTTATTTCTGAAGGAAGCATATCCTAGTGATGACTCTGAATACAAATTACCTTCTTTAATCTTTGTCATGAGCCCAGAATGTCACTTGTGCAAGTTTCTGACAAACCATCTACACTGGATTTATTTCAGTGAAGGGTTGAGCAGAAGTTCAGTATGTTATTTATTCAGAGCTTGGGGTTAAATTATGCATTAAAATGAAGACATTTGTATTAAAAAAGAAGTTACAAGGGATTTTTGTGTTGAAAAGATATGTATAGTTTGCTGAACCTTGTAGTTTTGACTAAGCAGTCAATTTGCCAAACATTATTTCAAAATCCAGCTCCTTTGTGACTTGTCTACATGAACAGTGAGTAAAACCGTGGTGTACTCCACAACTCTCTAACATGGGGTCTGGAATATATGGTGGCATTTGCTGCACCCAGATGCCACAAGGTGAGGCTGCATGGTCTGGCTGGTGCGTGGCTCTTTCTGAACTGTGAAGGATGCTCCCCTGCTTCTGTAGCTGGGCAGCATATGTGGGAGATGTTCCTGCCCTGCTTGGGTGGGGTGGGAGGTAGTGGTTGCTGAGAAGTAGAGTGCTCTGTTCAGGGCAGCCTGCTCGGAGGAGCTGAGTGGGTTGGATCTACTGGGGAGTCATGGTCCAGCTAGGTGGCCACAGACACTCTCTGCATCTTGCAGATAAGGTCCTGAGTGCCTGGAGCACAACGCTGCCCAGGTCTGAGTTATGCTGGTGGAGGATGTCCACTAAGTGCCTCTAAGACTTCACTGCCACTTTTGAAAACAGGGTATAGAATCCCTGCAGTGTAAACAGCTTCTCTTGGCTGTCTGTGGAACAACAACAAAAAAATCATCTTCCATTTGTGCTTGATTGCATGGTTTGTTTGGGTTTTGCCATTGTGTGGTTGGAGAGAATAATAAAAGCTATGATATGAGACAGGATGGTTAGCTGAATTTTATAACAAAGGCTATAGCACAAATTCATGTTTGAAAGGAAGTCAGAAAAAAAAATCTCTCTAAAAGCTTTGAAGTGTGTGCATGATTTCTTATTTGCCCTTAGTCCCTTTCTTGCCTTGTGACCCTTCAGTAACGTATCAGAATTCAGATCCAGAGTGTGCATTAACATTTTTCTACCCTGTAATTTCTGTTTGTCAGGGAAAACCACCTATCTCTATATACCATTAGATGACTATTAAGATGAGATCACATTTAAGAAACTGCTTCTTCTAGTTGTCTGTTGAGAACTACCAATTTTTATTAGATCGTTTCTACCTCTGCTCTTGGGCTTGACCGGACTCCAGAACAGCAATAAAAGCACAGCTGGCATGCATGGCACATGCTTCCCTCTGTCTCCCCTACAAATGGTAGCTTTTCTTCAGAATTCAGTGGTTCTTTTTGATAATTAGTCCTTGTGGTTAGTGCTTTCCTCTTAATCTAGGTCGACTTTGGAAGACAAGGTGACCTTGGGTGTAGTTTAGGCATGTAGACATTGTTCCTGAGATGGCAGGTTGTTTACAGTGACATTTCTCTTTCAGAAACACCTTTTTGATTTCCTATTTGAGATCTTTCAAAACCAGGCTGTGTTTGTCTGAATTTAATTCCTCCCAGGGGAAGTTTTCTTCAATTAGACCTAGGCACTTTGATCACCCAGGGCTTTTTTGATGTGACATCAGGACCATGGGAAGACTGAGGATCTTACCTAATTATTTTCTCAAGTCTTGTGTTTTTAGTGACCTGGTCATGATTTTGAAAATACCTGACAAGGAAACTGCTGACCCATTCTGTTAGTCAGATTGTGTTTTGGTGGAGAGTTGAAGTATGCCTTTTCTTTGAACCCAAAAATTTAACATTTGAGGTTTTCTGTGAGTTTTTGGGGTTTTTTTGAAATTCTGTTAACAAAGTATACTAAAGATGAGAGCAATTTTGCAGTCATTTATCCAAAATTATATTGAGCCACTGCCTTTTGTCATCTTCTTTTCTTTCCATGAACTGAAGCATTCAAGAAACTACCTGCAGATTCAGAGATCTGTAGTAATGTATTCTGAAATCCTTCTGTGTATGACTAGTGGATAAAGGCATGAAATAAATACACAAGGGAGATGAAAACCAGATCATTGTCAGAAACAATTTTATTCAGCTGTTCATTTTTATTGGGTTTAATTCTGTGTTTAGGCTGTTTAGCTTCATAATTGGAAAACAAACAAACAAAATCTTAGGCTTTCAGATGTATCTGGTTTACTGCATACAAATACCACCTTTCCATTTTCTTCCAGTCGAAAGCTACATTGGGCAGAGTTAGAGGTGGGCAGACACAATATTTGGGTTGTAGAAGCTTTCTTCATAGAATGGTTTACTTTGGAAAGGACCTCAAAGATCATCCAGTTCCAACCCTCCACCCTAGACAGACACCCTTCCCACTGGAACAGGCTGCTCAAGGCCTCATCCAACTTGGCCTTGAATCCCTCCAGGGAGGGAGCATCCACAGCCTCCCTGGGCAACCTGTTCCAGTGTCTCACCACCCTCACTGGAAAGAACACTTTCCTAACATCTAGTTTGAATCTCCCCTCCTCCAGTTTAAACCTATTACCCCTTGTCCTGTCATTACAAGACCTTGTAAATAGTCCCTCCCCAGCCTTCTTGTAGGCCCCCTTCAGATACTGGGAAGACTACTATAAGGTGTCCCCAAAACCTTCTCTTCTCCAGGCTGCAGAGCCCAAACTCTCATAGCCTGTCCTCATAGCAGAGGTGCTCCAGCTCTCTGATCATCTTTGTGGCCCTTCTCTGGGCTCACTCCAACAGTTCAATGTCCTTCTTGTGTTGGGGGCTCCAAAACTGTACACACTACTCCAGGTGGGGTCTAATGAGAGCAAAGTAAAGAGGGAGAATCACCTCCCTTGCCCTGCTGGCCACACTTCTCCTCATGTAGCCCAGGACACGGTTGCTGTCTGGGCTGCACTCACACTGCAGACTCATGTTGACCCTGAGGGATGCCACTTGTCACAGGTCTCCAGGTGGACATGTTTCTGTGTTTGCTTTTGCAGGATTTTAGAGTCACCAAAGATTGTGTGCCTAATGACAGAAAAACAGCATTACTTTTGGAAAGGATAAATGTTTCAAGATAATAAAGTCAGCATACTTATTATCTGAAGTTGTGATCACCCCTTTGATACATGTAAAACTGGCCCCCATGGGTGAGTGTCACTTGTGCTGGGGCTGTAGATCCAGTGGCCAGAAATGGTTGATGATGTCAACTGTTAGCAGCCAAAAGTTCAGGACCTTATTATCCTTTACTGGTTGTAAGGGAAACAGGACAATAAAATGCCTTAGTTATTCTTTACTACTTTGTACAAGACAGCCCTGTGGTTTATTTTTTTAGCTAATGATGGTAGTATTTTTATTCTCCTTGCCTTTATAATGATTTAAAATGATTTTTTTTTGTCTTTATTTTAATACATTGAAGTGTTTTAACAGATGTACTTATACCATGTCCAGTTCTTCATACAGAAGCAGGAAAGGCTTGTCCATTTTTACAGAATCCCAGAGGATAAAGCACCATTGCCAGAAGATACTTCATTTCAGCAGTCTACTACTGTAATTTATAGCTGACCTCCAATATCCATATCTGCATCTGTTTAGTTTTGTCTTTGTTATTCTGCAAAACCTTAGTTTCCCTAATTGAAAAAAAAAAACCCAAAGCATAAAATTTTGCCCTCAGTGTGGATCTGATTAAACCAGAAATGTATTTTTCATTTGACTTAAACTTCCAGTTCTTACTTTAAGATTTGCATGTTTTAACCTTGGTGATTTGGATGAAGAATGTTTGTTTTGCATGGATATAGATGGGAGTGAACTGAGAATCAATGTGGTGTTATGCATTGTTTGAAGGGAATCCAGTTTGGAACAACTTTGCATACAGTTTAAAATGAGCAATGTCAAGTTAATAATGGTCTGACTAGCTAGAAGATGGCTTTTAATGTGTTCTTTTTCCTACAAAATTTCCTCCAAACCCATTAATTAAACTTGTTAATGTCTGCTTTGTAACATTGGAATGAAAAGGCTTTAAACCAGGTGCATTGGCTTTCCTTCAGTCTCTGTTTTCCTAAGTGAGTGTCATCCTTGTCCTGCAAGTCTGAGCCCTGATGGAATCACAGAGAGCTAAGACTTAAAGTGCTGCTAGTGTGAAAGGTTACAGTATCATCTGCAGGTTTTATTTATGAATAGAAGGTGAAGGGTGTGTTTGGATAACTCATTCCAAAGAAAACCTCATCTGTAGTGTGGTAATTTAGGAGCCAATGTCTAGACCACTTTGAGAAATTGTAAACATGATGTTTTCAGAACAAAACCATGAGAGTTTAAGAAAAATTACTGCATTTTGTATTTTTACTATTACTATCTGACTGAATTCCAGGAAGATCAGAAGTATTGGGCAATATTTGGTCTGCCTGACTGCTAGATAAATTATTACAAGAATGCATATGCCAGGTCATAGTAATATTTTCTTTCTTGCATACCTCAGCTTTGGATTTGGGTGATTACACAATGTAAACTACCTATTTGTCAGTGGAAGATTTTTTGCTGTTGAATAGCAGTGCACAAGTTTATGCACACCATCTTATTAAATGTGTTTGAGAATCCATAGGCTGTGTTGAAGCTCTTTATTATTCGACCTAAATAACACGATCTTTGCACTGTTGTACAAAGATGTTCAAAGACTACATTTAAGATGTAGTGGGTATGTTTTTTTCTTTTCCCCCTTGTTAATTCTATTACAGTTAAGTTTGAACACTTCAAGAATATGAAAATAGATTTAAGAGGTTGGTAAATAGAGATTTCCCTGAGTATTGTGGGCAAAGTTATGTGCTTTTTGTTAGTGTTTGTTTGTCTGAGTGGTCCACTTCCTAGTGGACTAGTGGAAGAGCTAGAATGGAGCTGTAATAGTATTTCCATCACTTGAAGTCTATACCATTGGATGCATGTGGTTGGTTATGTTTTGGCTGGGGAAGGACTTCCAGTTCAAAGACAGATATGTTTTAGTTCAAATGAATTTATTGTTTTATGCAGATATTATCAGGTAAAGTGCAATTACCAGCCTCAATGATCCCTCTGATCTGCAGGGTATTTGTAAGCACAGTTAAAATTTGATGTCAGGAAACCTTAACTGGGTGTCATAACACATAAATGGAATTTCTGATTTACAGCAAAGAGTATTGTGCTATGGCTTATGCTGAATTTAAGTCAGTCCCTAAATCAATGCTTGTATTTAATCTTTGCAAAGCTGTTATCTTTCTGGGTGCTAGAAATGAACAAATACATGCTGATGATGTTGGATCTATATCCCACCTATAATTGAACTTACTGTATTAATAGCTTTTAAGTAAAGGAATTTTATGGCAGTTTTTGGAGGAAAAGATTATATTAGGGCTTAAGTAATGATTAAAATAATGATTTTGGAAACAGATGCAGTTCAACTGAATGTTAAGGACATGTCATTTACATAATTTGTTCTTAGGTGTTTTTTATACACCTTCATATCCTAGAACAGCATTGGTTTCAAGTCTTTCTCTAGAACTTGTATTCCAACACTTCTATCATTACTCTCAATACTGAAATTGCTGATTTGGATTTCTGTTGTCCACAGGTCTGTCATGAGGGTGCCATATTTTAAGGTGTGAGATAGAAATGCTCTTCCTTACTAGTTACAATTTCTGCTCTGGTGGCGTCAGAGTTCTCTAGACAAGTTTGTTTGTTTCTCTTGGTTCTTAGGGAGAGGGAATAATTTGTGTGGATCTTGGTTGAGTTAGTTAATTGTTGGGATAGCTGGAAATGTATAACTGAAAAGACAAGAGGTCTATTGATCTTTTAAATTCTTATGTCATTTTAAAGAACAAACAGTTATCTGCTTTGACACCTTGTAGTCTTTAAAGCCTATAAAGCTTCTAGTAATTTTTAGCAGTGGTGAACTCAAGCTTCATATTTATGTTCTTTGCAACATGGAAGAAAAACTGGCAGGACTGCATTCCATTGTTATTAAACTGTTAAATGTAGAAACTGGAAGGGAGAAGCTTGCCTTACCTGTTTGGGAAGTATCTGTCAGCATATTTAAATGAATATTTTGAAACTGTGTGTTTGTAATTATTAGCACATTCCTAAGCAGCATAATGTTTGTGATCAAATGATGGAGGTATCTTCAAAACATGTAATAACATTCATTGTGTTGTAAACTCTGCAGCATTTGTATTTATTTGTGCTGGTTTTATTTTTACAGGATTACAAAGCCATTGACATTTGCTGACTGTGTCGGTGATGAGCTTCCTTTAGGATGGGAAACTGTTTATGATCAACAGATTGGAGTTTATTATATGGACCACATAAATCGTGAGTAGATGTGTAATTATTCTGAGGGCTCCTAGCAAGCTGCAGTTAACTGATGGCACTTTGTTTTCAGGAACATTTATGCTATGGTGAGAAAACACAGACAAGTAATTTCTTGCACTGTCTACTTTCTCATCTTTCAGATGGGAGCATAATCCTTCAATTTGTAAAGAATTTTGCAACCTTTGATTGAGTTGCAGTGGATAAAAATGTTTTGGTTTGCTTTGTCTTCCTGTGGAGTATCAGTAATTTTCTTGTTACTTTTTGTCATATGTTAATTAAGAAAGTTTTCATGTTATACTCTTGTATTTGCTATATTCCACTCACACATAGTTCACATTTTTATACTGAGAGGTCTTTTCTATTGAAAACCAAAATACGTTCTGAGACAATAGTGCTGATTTTTACTTAAAAGCACTATGAAATAAAGTGAAATCTCACCCTGTCTGAGGAATGCATGGTTTATGCTTTAATACAGTGCAAAATGCCATAAAAAAAAACAATAGATATCAGTTCTGGAAAGGGAGGGAGTAATTTCCAAAGTTTTCCCCTCTGGACTATAACTGATCTTTGTGTTGCCACTGTCCATTTGCCAGTTCTACGTTTGAAAAACCCACTTATCTTTACAACTTTGTACTACTACTGCTGTTAGTTTTGTGCTGCTATCATTAAACTTCTTATCACCACAGAGTGAATGCTTTCAATGTTGCGGGTATTGACAGTTGGCAGGGAGGGAGAAAAGAAGAAAGTAGTTACATAGACTATCACAGCGATAGTAAACGCTATAATCTGCAAAAACAACTTCCATCCTATCTACTTAAAATCAAGTGAATTGAAAAATAAAGGTGTAGAAATTATTTTGGCTTCCTGCCATCATTGGAAATTACTTATGTGTGGTGGTTTCACAGTTACTTATTTGAGAAAACCCAAATAACAGAATAAAAATGTTCCCATGATAGTGTTTGACCCACACAGTTACTTACTTGTAGTGAAATTACCAAAGGTCATAAATTGAACTTTAAATAGCTGTTAGTGCACTGATAACTGAGGCAATGGGAAGACAATAAATAGAGACTGTATTCTTACAGTAACTCTGTGTAGCTTAGTCGCTGCTGTTTAAACTGTCACGACAGCTTCTGTTATTGCTGACATTTAGTAAAAAGTAGGGTTTACATCAGAGTATGGTAATGGAATGCACTTGCACAAATGAGTACATATATGTGAATGCAGGATATCAACAGCTCTTCTTTTTTGTTTCTTTTCCATGAACTTTGTAAAAGGTTTTAGGAGTCTCAATAAATAATGAGTAGGAGGCGAACTCCGTTGCAATGCTGTGACTAAAAAACCTATTAAAGCATCCTACCAGTAGGAATAAGTATTGTCATCCCATGTAAAAGAAGTCATTCCCTTTTGCTTTTCAGACTCTGTTAGTAGCTGCTTTACCACAGACATCAAGTTTGGACTTACAGAATGGATATTAATCATTGTGGGCATGTCAGATCTGGCTTGGATTTTTTGTCTGTGCAATTAAGAACAAAAGTGTAGTCTTTGCACAGAGAAATTAAATTTCCAAATGCTCAGTGGAGAGACACAGAAAGAGGAGATGAATATAAATGGGTCTGGGAAAACAAAGCTAATCATATTAGGAATTAAGTAAAAGTAACACATGAACAGAAGGATGGAAACTTCATAGGGCCAGTGCAGAACTGAGTGAAAGGAATCATTCTGCAATTAACAAGGTTGCAAAATTTGTCTCTTTCATGATAACTAATTACTTGCAGCCCACAGATATTATCCTAAATGGTAATTCACCCGTCACAGCTAAATGGGTTTGTCACCCTTAGGCTAATAGAGTGCTTGCATAGACAAGCAAGGTTTATATATTCATTCAGAGGGAAGGCAGAGTCAATATTATAGCTGAATAGGCATTATTCTAAAATTAATAGGGCAGTCAGTCCAGTTTTAATCTGAAGACAACAAAGTACCAATCAAGCCTACATTAACCTGTTTTGTAGAAGTGAGAACTAATGAGTGGATAATCATGAGCATCATAAGATGGTGTGAGGCAGGTGACAGACAATGTAGGACTTGAAGAAATATATTTTCTTAAGTGACTCTCTTAACATTCTGTCCTGAACTATGTCTAAAATACTTGGAATGGCAACTTCAATCTGAAAACGTTCAGACTGTGCTTTGTGGCTGACCAGGTGAAATGCTTTATACAACACTGGAGTTCTGTATTGACAAAACAGAATTTCTTTGGTTTCAAGAAGTACTGGGAGAAAATGCAAGTGATATTTCATAGAGTATCTTTCTGAAGTCGTGCTTACCTCTCATACTTTATGTACCATCTTAAGCTTTTTTATGGCATCATTAAGGTCATAAAATAGCTCTAAGATGATCAAGTTCAGTCATCATCCCAACACCACCATACCCAGTAAACACGTCTTCATGTTTGTTTGTTTTAAACTTCCAGCAGTGATGACTCCATTTCCCTGGACAGCCTGTACCAATACTTGACCACTCTTTCAATAAAGCCTTTCCTAATACCCTATCTAAACCTCCCCTGGTGCAACTTGAAGCCATTTCCTTTTGTCCTGTCCCTAGTTACTCAGGAGAAGTAACTTCCACTTTAATTCAGTCTCTTTTCAGGTAGTTGTAGAGAGCAATGAGGTCTCTCCTAAGCCTTCTCAAGACTAAACAATCCCCATAAGACTTGTTCTGTAGACCCTTCACTGTCTTTGTTGCCCTTCTCTGGACATGCTTGAGCACCTCAATGCCTCTCATATAGTGAGGGACCCGAAACTGAACACAGGATTTACATTGTGGCCTCACCAGTGATGAGTACTAGGGTATGATTACTTTCCTACTCCTGCTGGCCACACTATTCCTGATGGGCCAGGATGCTTTTGTTCTTTTAGCCACCTGGGTACACTGCTGGCTTGTTTTCAGCTGACTGTTAAGCAGCAGCTCCAGGTTCTTTTCTGCCCTTTCACCTTTTAAAAGAAAGCAGTAGTACATCTGATTTTCCCAAGCCTCTTGCTCTGTTTGTTTACCCAGAAAATAATACAAAGATTTCTAGGCAGTAACTTTTCACTTACATTGAAACATTCCAGGAGTGGAGGAATCTTCTGTAAGACTCAGTGGTGTTTCCAGCCCAGATCTCCATCTTGTTCTGTAAATTTAGTATTTTGTTGACACCCTTACTAAGCTGCTTTTGGCTCTTGGCCAAGCATTGCTTAAAAACCTTGGCGGCTGCCAGCCACAGAATTCCTTTCCCTCCTCTTCAGAGTCTTGGGAACCTTTGAAGTTTCCTTTAACCAGTTGGGCATTCCCCAGTGAGGGAATCTTATATTCTCTGCATTTGTCTGGAACTGTGCTTGAATTACTGCAGGATTATTTTTTTTTTAATTGATTATAAAGAAATGAAGGAAAATTAGATAGCTTCAGTGTTGTCATTACATGCAAATTTGTGTTGAAATTCAGGACAAATTGAAGCTGTTGTACTTTATGATATGTAAGAGAACATTGCTACTCTACTGAAGAAGTTTCATTTGTCAGAAGTATAGTGGAAGCAACTGAAAAAGCTTCTGAAATCATTTGATAAGAGATGCGGTGCCCTGTATTAGAGGACCTCACAAATACACAAATCTGTTGGAAGAACATAGAGGAGCTTTATGGTTTTGTTTATGTACTTTTCAAATGGTAGAGCTGCTAGTATGACCTTGATGTCATTAGAGTTGTTAATGTGTTGGGCTCAATATTTTACAGTTTGTTTTTTCATCACTGATACCAATATACTGACTTTTATGTACACAAGATGAATACAAAATAACTGGATTTTAACTCCTCAGAAAAAGAGTTTGGAAAAAATGACCTTCTGATTGTTGCTGCAAGTTCTGCTACTACTTTGAACACTGAGATTGCATCTGCAGCAACTTCTTACCAGGAAAGCCACAGTCATCAGAAATTAACATTCACTGAAGTAGGAAACTTTACATGCAAAACATATTTGCTAGCTTGAACATCACCATAAAAAGAAAACAATCAGAGTTAGGCAATGGCTGGGCTTAGTGATCTTAAAAGTCTTTTTCCAACCAAAACAATTCTGATTCTAAATAAACCAGTAATTTAAAAAAGAAATAATGCAAATTGACCTCCCCAAATGTCTTTGCAACTGTATGGTAGAAAATCAGTATGTTCAAGAAAGACTTTGTACTGGGAGCCTATTTTTGATTGATGTTTGGATATGAACTGTTCTAAATCCTGGAGAGGGAAATCATGAGAGTGCTGTTTCTTAGGCAAAAGAAAAGGAAGCAATCTAAATGCTTTTATGGATTTGAAGATAATGATGAATGACCTTATTCTTCTTAGTTATGCAGGTGTAGTCACTGACCTGTCAGGGCATTATACTTGTGAAGTTGTATGTAGTATCTTAAGGTTTTTCCAGCCATTTATAGAGTTATAGGTTAATCACTGAGATACCTCTTACTCTTCTAAGCAATTGTCAGAATCTTCAAGGTGGCTACAAGGAAAAGTTAGAGCCAAATCGCTGTTCTTTTGAGTTTGCTCTCATTTGTAAAGAAAAGGATAAAATTTAAATGCCTTTTCTATTTGAAAAGTCTTTTCATGTTCTTCCATTCTGCATCCTTCCTTCTCGTCCAGACTGGAGTGATTTTGAGTAATGCAGTCTTAAGATGTAGTACTTGAGAAGAAACCTTACCAAAATGATATGTACTTTGTGGAATAAAGTGTCTTATGATTTTTCTTTTTGTAAAATGCTTTTCTCCTTAGAGCTCACACAAATTGAGGACCCAAGGGAGCAATGGAGAAGGGAGCAGGAACGCATGCTAAAGGAATATTTAATAGTTGCCCAGGAGGCACTCAATGCCAAGAAGGAGATTTACCAAATCAAGCAGCAGCGTTTTGAACTAGCCCAGGAAGAATATCAACAATTGCACAAACTGTGTGAAGATGACAGCCGTTCTTATGCCAGCTGTGAGTTCTCTTGTCTTTTCTTGATTTACCCATTTGCCTCTCATAACATGTGATGTAATAAATAGTGTGAAGTGTTTCAGTCACCCAGATCTCCTTTGAGTGGAGATCCTGACTACAAAAGTGAGGTGCTGTGCTTTGATTTTGCTATTCAGGGACTTCCATTTCCTGTTAAATCTGTCAGAATGTGCCTTTTTTAACATGAAACAGGGATGTATTCCAGCTAGCATTTCTAGCCATTTTGGAGCCAGCGTCATGCAAGGCAACAAAACCAAGGCTGAATGTTGCTGGACCAGCCACCTACTTGCACTCCCTAATTCATAGGTTATTCCCTCCTAGACAGGGGAGTGAACCACTAGCTTAGTGCAAGCCTTCTGTGGATCCATTGTTGGTTTATCAACTTTATGAAAAATTACTGAGAAGGTATCATGGTCAAGAGTACCTTGACTGTGAAGCAGGAAGCAGTGTTTTATTGGTGCACCTCATTCTGGACTGTCAGCCTCTGATCCTAGTATTGATGGCCTAGGTTGTCGAGTCTTGATTTTCTGCCCTTTTCATTCTTCAGATGACTGTGGTAGCATAGATAAGATGAGGTCTTAGTTTTTGCATCATATCATGGCTGTTGGCTGGTGGAACAGGAAAAAGTCTTAATCCCAAAAAGTCCAGACAGTCTGGGACAAAGAATCGTATCACATGGATACCCCCTACCCCAGCCATATGGAAACGTAGTGTTCACTGTGCAGATGGCTCTTCAGTAGCCACTCTGTGTAAGCCATTATGTAACTGCAGGATTTGCTGGTAAATGCCAGAGACTTGGTAAGTATGGGCAGCTCTGCTTAGCCCTCTCTGAAATTGTTCAGGAAACCTGACTGAGAAGGCAGAGTTTAAGATCATAAAGCAGGTCATTCGCCTGCTCTGATGCCTCCGTTTTTCATTTGTGACCATGAAATGGTAGAGTTTAAGATCCTCAAGGCATCAAGAAGGGTGCATAGCAAACTCACTGCTCTTAGAATTGTAGAATCATAGAATCAACCAGGTTGGAAGAGACCTCCAAGGTCATCCAGTCCAACCTAGCACCCAGCCCTAGCCACTCAACTAGACCATGGCGCTAAGTGCCTCAGCCAGGCTTTTCTTGAACACCTTCAGGGACGGTGACTCCACCACCTCCCTGGGCAGCACATTCCAGTGACAATCACTTTCTCTGGCAACAACTTCCTCCTAACATCCAGCCTATACTTTCCCCAGCACAACTTGAGACTGTGTCCCCTTGTTCTATTGCTGATTGCCTGGGAGAAGAGACCAACCCCCACCTGACCGCTTGCAGAGAGTGGTGATCAACGGCACAATGTCCACCTGGAGACCAGTGACAGGTGGTGTCCCGCAGGGGTCAGTGCTGGGACCAGTGCTGTTTAACATCTTTGTTAGCAAGTTTGCAGATGACACCAAGTTGTGTGGCACAGTTGGCTTGCTAGAGGGCAGGGATGCCATCCAGAGGGACCTAGACAGACTGTAAAGCTGGGCCCAGGCCAACCTCCTGAATTTCCACAAGGCCAAGCATAAGGTCCTGCATCTGGGTCAGCGCAATCCCAAGCACAAATGCAGGCTGGTTGGCAAATGGCTGGAGAGCAGCCCTGGGGAAAAGGACCTGGAGGTCTGAGTTGATGAAAAGCTCAACATGAGCCTGCAGTGTGCATGTGCGGCCCAGACAGCAGCAGTGTCTTGGGCTGCATCAAGAGTGTGTGTTATGAGAGCTAAAACTTCACAAACTCTTTTCCTTCTCTTAACTTTTGGGTGCTGCCATTGACTCAGCGTCCTATGCTCATGAGTGGGAGGTGGTGTGAGCTCAGCAGTTGTGGGCTGGCAGGGAGGTGCCCATGCAGAAGTTTTTGTGACTCAGTTGTGCTCATCACTGTTTCAAAAAGAAAAAAAAGAAAACCTCCATAGAAAATCCTAGATTTAGAGAATTAGTCCAGGCATGACTACTCGTTTTGGCAAGTTCCTGCATGCTTGACATGACCTTGGCATTGCAGTATTCTTTGGAGAGTCAAAAAGCTCAGTACAGTGCAGAGAAGGGTATGGGTTTCAAAGCAGCAGCCTTCAGCTCTACAAGAGGCTTCTAGGTCTAACAGCACAACCTCATCCAGACACATACCAGGCATTTTTCAGTGGACCAGCACTGCTGTGAATGGCTCACCCAATACATCACGGTTGGTCAGCCTATCCTCTTGGAGCTTTACTTCATCTGTCTAGGCTCTAGCTTGTAATGCCACAGCTTGAAATCATTGCCTGACTCAAGATACACTTTAAGACTTACTTGCCAGGGGCTGTGTGTTTTGTTCCCTGTGCTGTTGCTTCAGGAGGCAGCTTCTCTCTGTAGCTGATTGAATTTTATTCTGATGATAGTTTTATTGCATTATCATGCTGTTGATCCAAAATATCTAGGAAGCAGTTAAGAATTGTTCATCTTAGATTATTTGTATCAGTAAAAACTGCTTGCTTTTAGGCTATGTACAGTGCTGCTACACTGGATTGTTGTTTTTTGAGGAAAAAAACTAGTCAGGCAATCCCAAGTTGTACATCAGTGCAGAGTATTATTTTCAAACCTAGTAGTAACTTGTAACACAACGAATGCAATAGTCTGTTAAATAGTGTCACATCTTAGCAATTGTATTACAGAAGAAAAATAAGTAATGTAAAATGCTGTTTTCCATCTGTTTAGCATTCTCTGGATTTTCAACTAATACCAAGTATGACCCATATCAGATTAAAGCAGAGATAGCCAGCCGTCGGGATAGAGTGAGTAATCCTTCTTTTTATTCTGTACTAATATTAATTAGACACAGGGAAAGGAGTTGGCATATGTGCTTTTGGTTTACCTTAGCATTTACACTGGGTGTTGCTGCATTCTTTTTGAAATATAGTATTAAAAACTACTTTTCTCCTCTGACCTACTGTCCTGTTAAAGGGAGTCTGTGTTTACCCTGATTCAGTGACTTGCGAGGTAATGCACGTTGCGAGTAGAAATGTTGTCACTGATGTCGGAGGCAAAGTCGACCAGACTTTGGGAAGTTGTTTACCCTGTGCAAACTGCTGCATGTAGCCACACTCTGTAGCCAAATTCTTTCTTGATTAGAGCGCAGATCAAATCTGCTGTCTTTATATTTTCCCTTTTACCTATTTTCAGTGAGGTTCCGTGGATGTCATTGGCTGTTTAGACTTTTTGTTTCGGAAATCTGTTCGCAATTCAGTAGGCACATTGGTGAAATAAAACTTTCCATCTGATTTGGCCAGAGCTCCTCTACTAGGGGAGTTCAAGCCTTCTGAGAGTGATAGGCAGTTCTGTAATAAAAATGTTCCATTTTTACATAGATTTAAATTAGAACTATGCTTTTGGTACTGTCTTTGTAGAAGAAAGAATGTTAACATCTTGAGTTACTCCTCTGCTGCTTTAGCACAGAGCTAGTCTGCACATTGATTTCAGGCAAACTGATATAGAAGTCATAAACAATTATAAAAAGCAGTTTGTAATATTAAGCTTTGGAAGCTATTTCTAAATTGTATGTTTCTTTTTATTAATGGTTGAAGTGGGATTAAACATACCAGGCACTTAGTTCACCAAATAAATAAAGAATACTTATCTTTGCAGGATAGTGTTCCATTTTTTGTTGTAGTGAACACTTTTCACAGGAGTGCCTCTGAAAATAAACCCTGTTCACCACCCTTCAAAGGCATTTATTCTGTCTGTATGTGTTTACTACAGTCTAACTCGGTTTGCTTGTTTTGCATACTTCAAATGTTAGTGTATTCTCAACAGGAAAATAAGCCTTACTTGTTTAAGTAATACTTAGAGAAAATTACCAAGGTCTGCATTTTCTATCCCTATTTCTCTCTGTTCCTGCATCTTCAAACAGAATTACCTCAGTGCATAAGAAAACCTGTTCTCAACTGAACATGTGCATTCAGTTGTTTTGGGTAATAGAATAAAATATGCACTAGTAAGTGTTTGTGCGTATGGTTTAGTGATGCACTGTTTGTTTCATTTTACTTTTGGTGAGCATGAAAAGAGTTAGTGAGGCTACATAAGTGTTTTGGGAGGTGATGCAATGAGTTTGAAAGAAAAGGCAGTGGGAAAGGCAGATTGTGCAAGATGATGGGGGACAGTCCTTTTTTTGCATTTCCAAAACTGCTGTGAAGGCCCTTACTCTTGGAGTAGAGCTGACAAAATTATACTGTGCATGGGTATACAGGAATTTTTCTTTAGTATTTTTTTAGGCTGTGAGGTTTTAGTTTTTGGTGGAGTTTTATTGTTTTGTGGGGTTTTTTTTGTTGTTGTTTCATTTAGGTGTTTGTTTGTTTGGGTTTTTCTCTTTTTTTGTAGTCATGGTTTTGTAATTTATTGACATATTTGTGAAAATCAAGAGCATTCTGGATTAATTTTAGCAAAGGTATTAAATTTTGATAGCTTGAGGACAGAGAGGTTTTTTCTCCTAAACCTGCCCCTCCTTAGACTCTTCAGTTCAGTGTTAGGCCACCACCACAGGCTGAAACACCTCCTTTTCCCCCATTTGCTTGTAGTACCTTGCATCCTCCTCCCTGTTAGTGTTTAAGTCCACAGCACAGCTGGGGCTGAGACCCACTCCTCTGCTCACAAAACTGCCACTCTCACCCCTTCCCCTCCAGCAGGATGAGAAAGAGAAACTGGGAGCAAAATGCAAAACTCCACAAGTTTTGAGATAAGGAGAGTTTAACAGAGCAATACAAAGAGTGGATGAACAATAACTACAGTTAAGAAGTAACATATAAAACTGAATAATATATAATGTGACACCCTCACCCGATGCCTGCCAGCCTAAAAAACCTGAGAACCACTGCAACCCGCTATGCAAGCTCCCCTGTGTGTGCGTCTGTTTATCCATCCATCCATCTGTCTATCTATCTAGATGCTTCTGGAATAGGATTACCCCACTGGCTGCTTCAGCTGCTCATGCTGGGTGTGGCCTCTCCCAACTTCTTGGGAAAATAGTTAACCTCATCCTAGCCAAACCCAGGACACTCCTGCTGTCACTCCTGCTGTCACCCTCAGTTATCTGTCAGTTTTGGAGGGCAGGGAGCTGTTTCTCTGCAGATCATTCCTTCTTGGTGCTGATTAGCACTCTTGTAAGGTCTTCCCAACCTTCTCTAGGAATGGTTTTCAGAAACCCACAGAAACACTTTTTTTGAAGTATTGCTACTTTTGTCACTTTTGATTTATGCTTGCTAGGCAGATCAAGGTAATTGGTGGAGGGCTTGAGAGGGCAGGGCAATGTGAAAATAACTGTATAAAATCAGTCTGCCATTTGTGGGACAGAGGGTAGTTCTGTTGCCAATGATTTTGTTTTCCTAGGTTGAAAAATTAACAACGTTGAATGTTCTGTTCAGTCTTTTAAGTTGACTAAAAGACTTGAAGACAGTTGAGAGGTGTCTGTCTGCTAGAAGAGGAGAAGAAAAAGCACATGGATTGAAACTTGCTAGCTGTTAGCTTTACCTACTAGAGGTAGAAACCCAGTAGAATAGATGAGGAAGTATATAACTTAGATGCTTAATGTTGTGACTGCTGTTTGATTATGATGTTCTAGAAAGTCTTTGGTTATTTTAATGCAGATTTTAAAGCAAAAAACCTACAGAAGATGACTTTATTGCTTTCAGTTTTTTAAAGTGTAACTTTTGTTTCAATGCAAAATCTTTTGTAATAAAACTTTATGGTGTGTATTGTTACTTTAAATTATTTTGTTATATTCAGCTTTCCAGGCTGAAACGAGAACTGGCACAGATGAAGCAGGAGCTGCAATATAAAGAAAAAGGAGTGGAAACTCTTCAAGAGTAAGTTAAGAGTTTTTGGAGGGATTTTTCCCCCCTTTATTCACCGTGGAATGAATTTAATAGAAAAGTGTTGCCAAAAAAAAAGGAGTTTGAAACATCTTAATTGCTTTGCTTCAGAGTTTCTGCTATGATAGTGATGCAAGGTGAGACAGTGTAAAATGATGGAAGAAAGGTTGGACAGAATTGGTTGGAATGGTGATTTCATAGATCCACATGCAAAAACAGACTTGTAGGCCCTGTTTTTTAACTCTTCCAAAAATGTCAAGGTGGAATTAAAATGTAAGAAAGTTTTCCCAAGATTTTCTGAAGTTATTTACCACTGGAGCACAGCCCCAAGGACCATGCAGTAGCTTCCCTGTTAACAATACCGAGGCTTCCTTGCTGGGGCACAGTACTTCTCATGGCTGTACACCACATCACTGCCTCTTCCTTTTACCTGATGGTCAGACCATCTCCATCCTTACAGTATGGCTGATTTGTGTGCATACTGTAAATCTGATGGTCTGTGAAACTTTCTATTTGGCCACATGTGCAGAATGAACGTATATAAATAAGACTCTTTGTCTCCAGTCTGTGAGGAGAGGTAGCTCCAGACAATTCTCCACTCCTTCCAGGGCTATTAGCTTGTACTGTGGTTACTTCATACTAAGTGGTGGCAAAGGTGGCGACCTGTTGTGGTGACCCTCTCCTTTCTGGTCCCTGAGTGACTTCCGTCTGTGCACTACTTAGTCACCTGCACATGTAGCACATGCACAGGATGCCTGGTGGGATGGAGTGAGAGATTGCTAGGCCATGGAAAGGAGGACAGGTAAACACAGGTTATTGTGACTTCCAGATCTGTTCAGCAAGGCCAGAAACTAGACCATGTGTTGAACAGTTTTTGGATTTGCCTTGGATGTGGCTACACATTTAAAAGCTTTGGCATTTTTTCCAGCATGCATGTGAAAGAACTGCCTAATGCAGGCAGTTCCTGGGAACGTCGGAGCTGTTGCATGTCTAATGTGTTTTGCAGCAGACATACAGGATCTGTGGAAATATTAGGAAGCTTTGGATTTATTGCGCTGGTGCTAGAAAGCATGGGTGTGCACTTTTGCTTCAGGAATTCTGTCAAAGTTCTAGGAATCCTGGAGCAGATAGATTATTTATTTTCAAACCTTTGCTTCTGATTGATGTGCTAACAAAATGATAGCAAAGGAGATGCTCAAGTTTTACTTCTAACAGAGAGGGTGTAGCTCATGCATTCCCCACCCCTTTTTTTTAAGCTTGCAATGCTCTTTTTGTTCTATAAAACATTTTAAAGCTTCAGCAGAAAACTTGTTTAGCCACAGTCCTTCATGATTTTCAGAAATAAATATGTTCTTATTAACTACAGAAAGCATTTATGGCTAGTTCTGGGAGTTGTTAATGTGCACTGTTAGCTGAAAATTAGTAAAATAAAGCACTTGGTATATTGAAATATTTAAAGTAATATTTTAGGTATAGTTAATATTTTAAAATGGTGGCCTAAGTATTTCTCTCTAAGAAAGAGTAAGAATTGCTTTGCCTTTTCTACTTTACTTGTTTTCCTTCTCCTGATTACTGGGCTATTTTAAGGGTATAGGTTCAATTGTTTTATAAAAGGACTAACCATTTGACTAAGATTATGAAAGTATTTGAAGGCCATTTGAAATTCAATATTGTTTTAATGAATATAATTAATTAAAGACAGACCAAACTTTTTGAAAAGTAAAGTCTGCAAATGATTAAGAACACAAATGTTAGTCTTGGATTTTATCCCAAGTGAAGTTGCCCATGCTCCAGGATGGGGGTAGAGGAGAAACATTCCAGAGAGGGATTATTTTAATGCATATCTGATTAGTTAGTGGTCATCTAGTTTAAAAGTTCAAGCGTGACAGCTCCATGCTTTGGTGCTGCTTACTGCTGCTGTTGCTACTGTCACTTTCTGTCCTGGTGGTGCGCACTGGGTGGCATTTGTTGTTGCCTGCTGAAGCTGGGGAGAATGTTTTGCCTGTGTGTTATCTGGGACTGCAGTGAATTTCTTTCTGTGTTTGTGTCTTGCTGAGCTCTACTGTCTGCAGGCTTCACTTGTAAACCAGAGGCTGATGAGTTTGGTTTTGTTTTGTGTTTTTAAGTAATTTTTTAATTGCCTTTTTGGTGAGATATGTGCTTTCTTCTGAGTATTTTGCTTAGAGTAGGAAGTGAGCCAATTTGGAGAGTACTGAAGATAGACATTTCTCTAGCTTCCTTGTGTAGTCAGCAGACAAATCATGCTAAAAGCTTAACTGTGCTCTGTGTTGTCCCTGGGTGATCTCTGCCATACACCACTTAGAATCATAGAATCAACCAGATTGGAAGAGACCTCCAAGATCATCCAGTCCAACCTATCACCCAGCCCTAGCCAATCAACCAGACCATGGCACTAAGTGCCTCAGCCAGGCTTTTCTTGAAGACCCCCAGGGACGGTGCCTCCACCACCTCCCTGGGCAGCCCATTCCAATGGGAAATCACTCTCTCTGTGAAGAACTTCTTCCTAATATCCAGCCTATACCTACCCTGGCACAACTTGAGACTGTGTCCCCTTGTTCTATTGCTGGTTGCCTGGGAGAGGAGGCCACCCCCCACCTGGCTACAATGCACAATGCCCCTTCAGGTAGTTGTAGACAGTAGTAAGATCACCCCTGAGCCTCCTCTTCTCCAGGCTAAAGAGGCCCAGCTCCCTCAACCTCTCCTCATAGGATTTGTGCTCCAGGCCCCTCACCAGCTTTGTTGCCCTTCTCTGGACATGTTCCAGCACCTCAACATCTTTCTTGAACTGAGGGACCCAGAACTGGACATATTTGTTGGTGAGAAGGGTCACTCAAGTACCAAAGTATTTTAGTCTTTGCATATCCACAAAGCAAGTGTATTGTCTAAGATGAAAATCATTGTTCCTTCTTAAAATAAACCCAGAACAACCAACCAAAAAAATTTCCCCACTTATTTGATTATATTTCTTACATCTTGGACACTTCCCCATTTTGTTACTTTGGGAGAAAGTTTTGGTCTGTGTAATTTTTCTTCCTTCTGCTAGGTCAGATCGTCAAGTAACTGCCAAGCTGAGAATGGCATGCATCCCGTTCAGCATTTTAAAAGCCATGTTCTTCGCTTTATGTCAAGTATCAGCCAAGAACAATGTTGGGAGCTGTCACACTTTGGGCTTTACATCTGGCTGAGTGTTTGCTTTCAAAGTCTGACCAGAATGGCATTATGAGCAGGTATCAGAACCTGCTGCCATGTGACTCCTTGTGCAACCTCTGCTCGGTGTAGGTCTTAGAGAAAAGACAAATTTTATGGTAAGAGTGGTTAGGTTACTCAGTATTTCCATCATTTTATGTTGCTGTCCGATTCAGATGCCTTTGTTAAATGCAAATCTCTTGCATTGACATTTTCCATGTGCGCTGTCTGCCTTGGACTGTGTTTTGTTTTCTGTTCTTTTTAATTTTAGTAAAATGACTTAGCTGTCTTTGAGGAGAACTGAAAAAAAAAAAAAGAAACGACCAAACCCACAAAAAAAACCTAGAGGAAAGTGGGGTTTTGTGGGGAGAGAGAGAGGATTGTTGGTTTTTTTCTAATTCCTATACAACTCCAATACAGTCAGTATTTTTTATTTGGAATGTATTTTCATAGAATCATAGAATCAGCCAGGTTGGAAGAGACTGTCAAGATCATCCAGGCCAACCTAGCACCCAGCCCTATCCAGTCAACTAGACCATGGCACTAAGTGCCTCATACAGTTCTTTTTTGAACACCTCCAGGGACAGTGACTCCAGCACCTCCCTGGGCAGCCCTTTCCAATGGCAAATCACTCTCTCTGTGAAGAACTTCCTCCTAACATCCAGCCTATACTTACCCCTGGCACAACTTGAGACTGTGTCTTCTTATTCTGTTGCTGGTTGCCTGTGAGAAGAGACCAACCCCCACCTGGCTACAGCCACCCTTCAAGTAGGTGTCGACAATAGTGAGGTCACCCCTGAGCCCATCCCGGCTAGACAGCCCCAGCTCCCGCAGCCTCTCCTCACAGGGCTTGAGTTCCAGGCCTCTCACCAGCTTCATCGCCCTTCTCTGGACATCTCCAAATTTGGCAACATTTTGATAAGCCTTTGGACATCACAGTCAGCCTTTGTCCACTACAGACTTTCTAGAGCTCACTGTATAAAGCTTGCTAAGATAACACTTTGCATGACAGTGTTCCTTAGCCTCTGCTGGTGCCTTTGCGCTGAAGTAGGGCTGATTCTGTTACAGTCCAGAGTTACAGGGTTAAAGATGAGCCTATCCTGCGACAAGCTCCTTCCTCTGACCTGTCAGCCAGGACTGAGAATGAGGAGCAGTTCCTCCTCTCCTCTGTTTTCAGTGACCCTTCTGCTCCACGGCAGGAATTTTGGAGGAAGAAGGCAGTTAGAAAACAAAGGAAATTAAAACTCAGCCAGTTGATTGTGAGAGCGAAATGAACACTGAGAGAAGTTTGGGGAGACAGGAAATTAGGATCAAACCATTTGTACCTACAGACTAGTAAGAAGAGTAAAAAATGGTAAAAGAGCTTGGAAAGATTTTATAATTAGTTTTTTTTTTAACTGAATTACAGACCTGTGCTTCAGCGAGGGTGGGAGGTGTGTTGTGTATTTGAGAGCATGTGGAAGAAAATGGAAGACTGCAAGAAAATGCCCTCTAGGACTGAAATGATTGAGAGTATATTAATAGTCTGTGTACCCTAGTAACATCTTTCTCTGCAAATGTGTACTTCATTCATACTTCCATGTATTATTTGAATGTTCTTTCTATTTGTACAAAGGTCTAATCTGTATTTGTCTCATGCTGTTTTCCATTAGTGAAATGGAAGATTCCTGTTAACGTTGTGGTTTTCAAAACTAGAGCTTTATGAAAAGAGGGAAAAAAACCCCTAACAGACAATAAATAACAAGTCATTTTGTCAAATGCCATCATCAGTTTGGGTTGACAGCAATACTGATTTAAGCTCAAATCTTTCCGGCAGTAGAAATGTCTCTGATTCTTTCCTTAAACAACTATCAATTCATAAGTTGGGTTCCAAAGTGACATCCAGGAACATGACTGCGGGTAACTGGACAAAAATATGGTTGAAATTAAATGATTTCCTTTTCCTGAAATGCCACCATGGACCTGGCAAACAGTATAATGAGCAGTTGTGTAGGAGGCATTTTCAGGTCTAATGTGTGGATGGAATCTATGTTCTTAGCATTAAGGTAACCTTCAGATTAAACCACATGTTGTCTTTTTCTTGTAACTTTTAGTTAATAAGCATTAGTTGTTGTACTATGTTTTTATCTAATCTTTTCAGGATTTTAACAAAAAAAAATAGTGAAGACTCAAACACGTTAAAAGGAAAACAAAAGCAAAAAGCTCAACTGACATTTAAGTCCTTTCTTGTCCTTGAACCAAAAATCATAATGGCTTGTATATTTTCTTGTGCACTATGGGGAAAACTGCATTTAAATGGAAAGCTTGAGGTTTAAACTTATTTTGTGATGTGTCCAAAAGCAGAAACTGTCAGGAAAGAAATCAAACCAAAACCATACAAACTCAGCCTGGATTTTTTTTTCCTTAAATATTGGGAGCTGTGCAATAAAACCATAAGATTTTAATTCAAGCCTTTTGCTGTTTTCATGTTAATATTTTAATTTTAAAGCAAGTAATCTTCTGCAAGGAGTGTTTAAGTAATTTTCTTTAACTTGCATAACATGGTGAGTTGTTGACTTTATTAGCTTAATGTAGTACTTACCATGAAACTTTTTATTCTCAGCATTTTAAACAATTTAAGTATTCTTGTCACATATGTGTAGGATGCCCTCTCCTACTACGTCTTTTTGTAACCAATATCTTGTGTAATGACTAATGTATGTTCTATATTTAATTCTTTTAACCAGAGACTCTTTTTCCTGGAGATGTTAGTTCTTACCATTGACTTAGGGAGCATTACACAGAAAACTTTTTCTATATGCATGCTTTCTATGATGGACTAACAAGCAAATTGAGGTTTTCATGTTTTAACAGGAATTTAATACACTTTTCACTAATTACTGTGGATAGACTTAAAATCCCTTGTATGTTAGAAATGTAAGACCAAATGATTTTCTAGCAAGTTCTGCAGAGTCCCTGGGTTTGTTCTTTATCTATGAATCAAAGTAAATAATTAAGATCATATGCTAGACTAAGCCTGTGTGTCCTGATCTGTTGTCCTTTACTGCTGAAAACAGCTGGGGAAAAAAAGTTTAAAACTCATCCAGTGGATGCCCCACTTAAGATGAGAGATTTCTTTGTCAAGATGGAAATTTTAGTGCTACTTCAATCTGATGTAGAGAGTAGTGCTCTTACTGATTGCCAAATGTGCTTTTGAAATCCAAAGATGCCCATAATGGCAGGAAAACATTTGCAATACATTTCTAAGACTTAAAATAATCTTCCCAAAACCATGAAGTGCCTTTGTTGGAAACCTCGAAAGCAGGATCAGATAGAAGTCCTGGAAGATGTTGCAGTGTGTAGCACTGCATGGAAAATGTGGCAGCTAGACTGCTAGTAACTAAAAAAAGGTAAAGATACTACTGTGTGGATTAGTTTTAGATTGATTTTACTTTTGTTGTATGAAGTAGCCTGCAGACATTACTTATAGTTAAGCTCTGTATAAGGACATTAAAACCAGGAAATCTGTTGGTTCTGAAGAACCTGGGTGGACAATTGCATTGGTTTGTTTTCATAGTGTACTTGTCACTGAATGTTGTGTTAATTCCAGCAAGCTTTATGTTGTTCCTGGAAATAGTGGTACACGAGTCTACGAGAGGTCTCAAAACTTCTGCATGCTAATTATGTGAACATTCCTGAATTTGTCTTAATCTTTTCAACAGGATTGATCGAAAGATGTCAAGTGCCCATACAAATTACAGATTGGATGAAGCACAAGCTATAATGAGCGAACTTCGAACCATAAAGAAAGCTATCTGTACAGGTGAAAAAGAAAGGCAGGACCTTATGCAGGTAAAGAATATGCTACTCAACAAATAGCTGCTAAAAAGTAATAAACCCCTCTGTTACCTTGGTTGATATTTCATTGGGGTTGCCAAGTTTAAATATGTAAGTGGAGTGGCCTAAGTTGATTTTTCTGTTTGCTAATTGCCACTAGCAGGCACCTTGAAAGAGGTAAGTAGTCGTTGTCTATGTTGTGGACATATATGTTCATATGCATCCATGTACTCATCTAAATTTAGATCAGTGTGTTTATTGAATGTAGCTTTCCATTGCAGCTGACTACCTCAAAAACTGCTATGGAGTAATTATAGAATCATAGAATCAACCAGGTTGGAAGAGACCTCCAAGATCATCCAGTCCAACCTAGCACCCAGCCCTAGCCAGTCAACTAGACCATGGCACTAAGTGCCTCATCCAGTCTTTTCTTGAAGACCCTCAGGGATGGTGCCTCCACCACCTCCCTGGGCAGCCCATTCCAATGGGAAATCACTCTCTCTGTGAAGAACTTCTTCCTAATATCCAGCCTATACCTACCCTGGCACAACTTGAGACTGTGTCCCCTTGTTCTATTGCTGCTTGCCTGGGAGAAGAGGCCACCCCCCACCTGGCTACAATGCCCCTTCAGGTAGTTGTAGACAGTAATAAGATCACCCCTGAGCCTCCTCTTCTCCAGGCTAAAGAGGCCCAGCTCCCTCAACCTCTCCTCATAGGATTTGTGCTCCAGGCCCCTCACCAGCTTTGTTGCCCTTCTCTGGACATGTTCCAGCACCTCAACATCTTTCTTGAATTGAGGGACCCAGAACTGGACACAGTACTCAAGGTGTGGCCTGACCAGTTTTGTTTAATGTCTCTGTGTTACCTGTAATGAAGTAGGACTGAGAATTCTTGTGCTGAAATCTTTAGCAATTTTGTCTACTGTTTTTTCCTTATATAAGGAAAAACATTCACAAAACAGATTTCTGTGTCACTGCCACATTTTGGCAGTTCTTTTTTTTTTTCCCAGCTCTCCTCTTAAGTACCCAAATCAACACACATTAATTTTGCATATCTTCACAAAACCTTTGCAGTATGATTAACTACATTGTATGCAGAAACCATCATGCAGGCTTTAAATTATGAACTGGGGAATGAGGATTGAGGAGACACACATGCCTGAGTAGTGATCTAGCTTTTGAACAGATCCTACATCCTGCCCTGAGCTCTCAGTTGCTGTGTCTGTGTTATCAATATGAGAGCTTGATCAAAGAGCCATGAGCCTCTGCCACCAGTGACTTGAGTGTAGAGTTGCTCAAATATGCTGCAGATGCAGAGAGGGTGACAAGGACAATTCTCTTCATGCAGTTTTCAGACTGCTGTGTAGGGGAAAAAAAAAGGCATCTTTGTTACCTAAAGTTTTAGATCCTGCTAAGTTAGTACTGACATTCAAACGTTTTGTTTCAGTTTTATCAGCAGTAGTGTTTTGCTTGTGGGTCATTGGGTTTTTTTTTTAGATTGTTAATGTTGAGGGTTTGGGATTTTTTGTTTTGTTTTGTTTTTTTAATTGTTTAATGGGTAGCTCATTATCTACATTTGATGAATTTATATAGATACACAATTATTCCATTTCCAAAGAATTACCCAAAGGTCAGCTGATGGACCACAACTCCTTGTTCAAGCAGTAAAAGCACTTAAGTCACTACAAGAAAGTTTCTGCCTTGGCAACTTGCAGCATATTTGATATTTTGTATTTGCCAAGTTTTGAAGTAATTCTCAGTCTTCCACATGCCTGGCTAGTAAGATGTGATTAGAAAGGCATGGAAACATGGATGCAGTGCTACACATTTCAGGAAATCTGTAATTTAAAGACCTGTGTGTGAGATCTTGGAGCAGCTTAACTACTGGCCTTGTTTTGACTTCCCCAAAGTCAAACTTTTTTTCACTTTTCCCTTACATTTTCATTGTTCAGTTGCACTAAATACAGTGATTAACATTGGCATGCCTTGCAAGTTGTATTTATTAAACCAGCTTGGAAGTGTACTTGCAATTTCTTTAAATACATTGTTTAGGGAATTAAAAGTCTTAGGCATCAAGGACTGGGCAGTACCAGAATGTAGACATTGCACATGAGAAATGAAAACTAAAAGTGCTGCTATCCTCCTTCATGATTCTATGTAATATACAGGGAATATCAGTAATTTTTGTCAAGAATATTTGTCATTTTTGTAATGAATGACAATCTGTTATGACAGCATCCAATTATAGATGGACAGCACAGGAGAATCTAGGAAATAGTTGTTCCACAGAGACCTAGCATGCAAAATGGTTGTGCACGTGCTGTTGCAATTGTAATAAGGGATCAAATGCCATATTTGACAAAAGCTAATGTCTGTAAAAACTATTCTTGCTGGCTTCTTGTGCTCTGTTTAAATATCCATGTGATGTTTTGGGTGTTTCCCACCCCCCCCACTTTGAAAATCACCCGGACTAGACTCAGACAGCTCTGAAGATATGAATGAAGCTTATATTTACAGCTTAGCACAATATACAAGCAGATATTTACAGTAGATACAGTTATAGACAGAAATAGACAAGGTAAAAGGTAATACAGAAACACAACAGCCCTCGCAGAAACATGTGTCCCCAGGAGGGGCTCTCAACCACCCCTTCACCTTCCCTCTACCCCTCTCAACCTTACCCCAGTCCCAAGGAAGAATGGAGGTTTGGCCAGGGGAGGTTAGGGAGCAAAGTCAGAGAGGCTAGAGAGAGATACAGGTCAGCCAGTTCCCCAGAAGAAGCAAGACTCCCTTATCTATGTTTTGATCCTTATACATCTCAGCAAGCCTAGAGTGAAGTAGAAATGACCCTTGTTTTACTTTCACAGCCTGTAATCAATTCTTCTCACCAAACCATTCTAGCTAGCTTCAAACTAGCACAATGCAGCTTTCTGCTAATTTGAAAAAGAATTTGGCCAATAAAATTTAGATTATCTTTGTTGTTACCAGATTTCTGTGCTTTATCCTTTTATAGTTAGTTGCAAATTATGGTTAGTGATTTATTTAACTTTATCAAGCAAGTGTAGGTCTGCTTTAAGTGTCTTCCTAATGAGTTGAGAATTTGATATTTAATTTTCTGTCAGCTTTGAAATTGTTTTGTCCTCAGAAATGCTACATTTTAAAGCTCTAGTTGATGAGACAAGGTTTCTTATGAAAAGCTTTTGTTTTAAAACTTTGTTTAGGAGTTTGAGGTATTGTGTAGACAAAAGGGGATTTATTTTAGAGAGAGGAAATAGCCAATTTCGTATGGTCTCTTAATTTAAATCTGGCCAGTGTAAGCAATGGAACTAAACATAGTCAAAGTGACTCAGTCTTGTGTAGGTGCTTGGAAAATTGTAGCTGTCATATGATAATTGGATTGAGCTATGTGGGAGAGACAAGGGAAGGGGAGAGTGGTCAGATTTAAACTGGAAGCTGTGGTTACAAGTAAAGCCAAACAAGCAGTGTCACTGCTCCAAAAAAGTAGGTGAACTTTTTATATGATACTGAGTAATCAAGGTGTGTGGTTAGTTTTCTGAAAGCAGAGTGTGTGTCTCTCTTCCCCTTATCCCTTTCATACTTTAAAATGTCCTTTATCCTTAGGAAGCTTTGGGGTTTGTAGGTGTTTTTTTTAATTTCTTCTCACTTTTCCTTTCATTTCTTTACCATTAGATTGGATAGGAACTGCACCTGAAATAGTAAGTGGAAGAGGGCTCCCAATTCAGATCACAACAGACAATAGTGAAAGGACTGCTCGTTTCACTTTGGGTAGGTCAGGGCTGCTGTGCTTAGAACTTGACATCCATATGTTAGGCTGGTATGGCCAACTGAGGTTGTCTTCTGTGTTAGGATTCCTGGGGGCTATGCTTTCACTCATCTGACCAGAAGGACTCAAATCATTTACGCTTATCCTACAGCATAGTCACATATGCACAGGGGATGCTACTTGGCAACTGCCACCTGCCAAACGTTATGCAATTTTGAAGTAATACCCAGGGTTCAGCAGCTGTGCCGAGGTAGGGAGTTTGGCCAGCAGCCAAGCAGCACTTCGTTACCTGCCAAGGATATGCTGGAGGGCATCAGAATACATAAAGTAGCTGAAATGATGGCAAAAAATTAGGATCCTGGCAAAAAGGATCTTCAGTGTTACTACATATGCCTGTCATGTGTTAGCCAAAGGCATCAGGTGGAACATAGCTGATTGGGAAAAACCTTTGACTGTGTGAATCCTGAATCTTTCTTTTATTTGCTGACTGACTGCTTTACTGGGAAGAAGATGTGTTACGTGTTTGATATTTATGAAGCTGGGGTTTGAAGTTATTATTTCCATGTTTTAATGCTATTAGAGATCCTCCATACGGTTGGAGACTGAGAGGTCTCAGTGATTTCCAGTCAGTTTTGAGAAAGAAAGTTAGATCAGTTTTCATAAAGCAGAAGGCACTTAGGTTTTCTTTTTTGCCATGACTTGGAGAAATTAATTTGTAGCAAATCACAGAGGATAAAGGGACACTATCTAGGAACTTCTTGTCACCATAAATTGAAATGAAAATGTTGGTGTCTCAGGACTGAAAAGCTTGATTTGTTTGTCCTTCATACTAAGGCGGCACAGTGCAGTTGGGAGGTGGATGAAGGATTGGCTTTTTGAGGACTCAAGAGAACTGTGCTTCTGGCAGCAAGTTAGTGGCAGCCATGTCCTACTGCTAGCGCATCTGCCATCACTCTGCACTGTCCTCTGTCCCAGACAGGCACAGAAGTAAAATTCCAGCCCTGCTCAGACCATCAGGGACCGACGTGCAGCAGCACATAGAATCATAGAATCAGTCAGGGTTGGGAGGGACCACAAGGATCATCTAATTCCAACCCCCCTGCCATGGGCAGGGACACCCTACCCTAGAGCAGGCTGCACACAGCCTCATCCAGCCTGGCCTTAAGCACCTCCAGGGATGGGGCCTCAACCACCTCCCTGGGCAACCCATTCCAGCCTCTCACCACTCTCATGCTCAACAGCTTCCTCCTCACCTCCACTCTGACTCTCCCCACCTCCAGCTTTGTTCCATTCCCCCCAGTCCTGTCACTACCTGACAGCCTAAAAAGTTCTTCCCCAGCTTTTTATAGGTCCCCTTCAAATCCTGAAAGGCCACAAGAAGGTCACCTCGGAGCATCCTCTTTTCCAGCTTGAACAGCCCCAACTCTTTCAGTCTGTGCTCACAGCAGAGCTGCTGCAGCCCTCTGAGCATCCTCATGGCCCTTCTCTGGACACACTCCAGCATCTCCACATCCCTCTTGTAACAGCATCTCCAGAACTGGATGCAGCACTCAAGGAACACTGCCGCCCCACCTCTTGTGGCTAGGGAGCCTGCTGGTTTGTTCTTCCTGCACCAGGCTGGGTATTTTCCCTCTTTTTCACCCCTGGTGGAGGCAGGCCTGTGGAAGGGACTGGTATATAAATTAGAACCAAGTGGTGAACCTTGGGTGACAGAAACAGAGGCTACTGGAAAAAGCTGGGCTTTTTTCCGGCTAGTTTTAGACCTGCTGCAATTCCTATGGATGCTTCCCAGGCTCTGAAACTGGATGCTTTAATCTCCAAAGTGGCCTTGCTCTTCCTGTGAGCGGCAATTAGCTGCTGTTAAACAAGTTTGACATCTTAACTCCTTCAGTTGAATTTGTTGTAAGAAAAGGCAGCATTGGCGTGTTAGTGTTACTCTTTTCTAACTGCACTTTGAAGATTGAGAAGTCTCTTAGCAATTGGATGTGGACAATAATGACTGGGATTTCTTACAGATCACCAGTTGTCAGTTTCTGAAATTCCTGAAGGCTAATCTTTTCCCAGAGCAGTACTTCAGATTTGTCTCTGGTTCTGTAATTTAGCCACTGGACTTCTTGCGAGTTTTTACCGTGTGCTTTTTGCATGTAGTTTTATAACCAGATGGTTTAATTATGTTTGGACTTATTTTTGATAAGTTGTATCAATTTATTTTGATAAAGGACAACAAAATTACATGGAAAATAATTATCTTCTGGTGAGGGAACCTTATTCCTTTAAAAAAACTTGCTTTTGATGCATAATGCTTAGGGTCTCCATCATAAATGACAATGTGCCCAGGGGCACATGTGTAATTAATACTACATTGTCTGTATTTTTTGAAAAAGAGAGTACAGAATCAGCAAACAAAAGCAATATTAACATTTCTTTTTTTAAAGCATCTTAAGAGCCTGACTACCAAGCTTGTGTTATCAAACAAGTTATTATTTTGTATGGTTCTGTCTTACTCCCCTTTCCATTTAAAGATGAACATCTCTGTTTATGCTGTCATTGTGTAGACATTTCAGAGCTGTCCCTTATCTAACCCAAAATGTAAAATATCTCTTAACTATGTTAATTTTGGGCAAGAGAGCCACAAAGGTGAAATCTGCTGCCAAAAAAATACAATTGATACAAGGTATTCATGAAGTTGAATGTGATAGCAGTAGTGGCTAAGGAATGTAACCTGTGCAGAAGATGGCAAAAGGGCAGGTGAATCCCATTTGTCTTCCCTATCAGCTAACCTGAACGTTGACAGCTACTAGATGTAAATCATACAGAAGCTAAAACAGTTTTAGATCTAAACCAAGTGATTTAAAAGCTGTTGACTGTCAGATGCATCTTTTAAAAGGAGAGGTTTCATGACACAGCAGAGCTTCTGCATGTTAGTAGCACTATGATGAGTTTTACTTTCTGAAATCATTTTTATGGGTAAGCTACCTGCTGTATTTCTGAAGTAGATTTTTTTTCCCTTTTGTCTTCTGTTAATTAAAGTGATAAAAATAATTTTTTTCCTAAATTTTTTTAGAGCCTGGCCAAGTTAACAGATGGATTCAGGAATAGCTGTTGTATTACAGATTCGCTGCAGGATTTCCAGCATAATTCAAGTTCACTCAGTGACTCCTGTTTACCTCAACAACACTGCGATGCTTACTCTCAGACTGACATCACTGGTGAGGTATGTGTTCCTAGGTGAGACATTTGTTGTAGAAAAAAACCTGCTTTTCTAGTCTAGTCATATGTTGCTGTTTCCTGCTTTAGTTCAAGAGATGTTGGCTGTAACAGAACAGAAAATCCAAAACAATATTGGTGGTGAGGGAGTTGTTTGATGTTTCTGGATCCTGTGAGCAGTGGCTTTTGTGGTTCTGCTGTTTGATCATGGCACAGGGGTATACTGACATGCTTGCAGGTCAGTGACAGGTAAAATCAGCTCCCAGACTCAAGTGTCCCAGTGGAGCACTTCCCATGTTATCACTATGGTCACCACAGGTTCATTTCTGAATTACAGCTTTTGTCGAGGTGCCGGTGTCTTGTCCTGTCACCAGTTCTGACTCACTGAAACTTGTAATGATGCAGAAACAGAGCAAGTGTTTTAGCCAGCTTGAAGTTACAGCAGACACTTGCTGATTCTGGTAGTAGTAATGTATATACAGAGATATGAGCATACATAGGATTTTAACTTATTTTAAATCTTTGGTTTTGTCATGCTTCTCACTGTTGTTCATACACATCAAAGATATAGACCAGACATCTACTCTTTTCCTCTACCTAAGATAATAATCAATAATAAAACTCCTGATCTAGTTTGTCATACCTTTGTGCTCAAATACACCTTTAAATGTGTTATTTAAGAAGAATATATTGGCATTCTTTGGGAATAGTTCTGTGTGAATGGAATTATATATTCAAAAATAAAGATTTAGCTTGCATTAGTACTGTGACAGCCTAAGCTGTTCTTCAGCAATAAAACATTTTTCTTCTGTTGATGAGATTTACAACAAAGAAAGAAGACAGCCTGTTTGTAACCTGTTAGTCCTGTAGTTTGGACGTTATTCCATACTGGGTTAGAAATTGTTATTGAACTGTAACTTTTTTGTTTATAGACATTCATCATCCCATTTTTCCTCTTACTGTCTTCTTTCACTAATGACTAGCTGCCCAGTTGGATGTCTCCAGAGAGTCTCAACAGAAGAAATCTTGTTTTTAAGGAGATACTCCACTAAAACACCTAAGAAAGCTAACACAAGGCTGTCTTTTGGTGTAGTATTTAGGTTGATGGTGCCTTTGGAATGTCTTTTCCTGGAGTAGTGATGGATGTGGTTATTGAATTCCAAAGAGAACTACCAAAAGCACCATTTTCCCATTCACAACACCCCTTGAATGCCTTCCAAGACAACCCAAGCAGATTCTGGAAACAGTTTGTCAGGTATAGGGTTTTTGTTAGGAGAAGAAAATTGCATAATTAAAACGTTTTCCTGAATTATTAGTAGCAGAATGTGAATAAAAGAAGAGATGGTGTTTGTGTTTGTTTTCTCTTTAAAACAGATGTGGTTATGTAGAGAGCAATAGCAGCAGTTAGATGAGAAATCAAGAGGTCCAGCAGCGTGTACTTAAACAGGGACTTGGGTTTTAACTATTAGGCTGGACTCAGATTTCTGAAGAGGTAAACTGCTGATGCCTTACAGTGAAGAGAAGATGTGTAGAAACTGGATTATATACAATAGGAGTAGGCCAGGTGTGCATTCCAAGACCAAGTCAATGATCAAGTTGTGGTTTTTTAATACTGTTTAAAACACTGTAGTGATTTAAGTCCTGAGTATCACAGTACATGGAATGTAATCTGCATTATTTCTAATCAAAGCACCTATAGAATAGCTGTATCAAGGAGTAAAATACTTCAGTTGAAACACTCTGTGTGTTTTAGGCTTGGGTGATGTTGAAAAATTTTGACTATTCATCAGTGATTTTATTTTCTAGCCCTTGATTTGCAGGGTAATAATTTTTTGAAGAGGCTCCTGTATCTTCTGTATGTTCAGCAGTAAACCAAGTTTGTATTTCTAAAGCATGAAGTTGATTTTTATTATGTTATTACTTAAATCATTGAGGTTTTTTAGTACATACAAGTGATGAAAAAAGTTTTGAAATTCTCATTTCTCTCTCTTTCCCTGCCCTCTCCTTGCTTTTCTACTCTGCAAAAGTTCGGCTTTGATGACAAAACAAGACTTGTAGACAAAGTAAGGCTGAACTGGCAGTATGAAGAGGCCAAGAAAAGGTAAAGATAAATATATTCATTTTCTTTTTTTTTTTCCCTCCACTGCTGTGATTAAAGTTTTCAAAATGGAACTGGGAACAGTCCCTTAGCTGCAGTGTCTTCAGGAAGACTAATTTGCTTACCATTGAGTAGTTCTCAGATAATAAAAACCTAGGTAAGCATAATACATTTATCCTAAGATTATTATATTCATTTGCAGACATAAAGCTAAATGTAAACCCTGTTCTGCACTAGCATAAACACAAAACTGCAGTAGTTTGATTGAACTGGTTTCATTAATTTTTTTCCCTTCTAAAACCTCAGTACAAATGGTCCTTAAGTTTGCACTCCTCAGCCTGGTCTATCAGTATATTCAGAGCTTTGCATACCTCTGTTCTGAGTTGTGAACTCATTGTGAAGAAAGAATGCAGAACTTACTGTGAGATAAATAGAGATGTTCATAAACAAAAAAAAGAGTACATAAAAATAGATGCTGAAATTGAAAATAAGTAGGAGTAAATAAATAATTACTTTAATTCTCCAGTAAGTCCTTCAGTCTAATAGCTTTTCATAAACATTTGCTAGGTGCAGGTCAATCTTGCAGTGGTTTTTCATAGCTTTGTAAAAGTAATCTGTTCTCATTTAGTAGTACTTAAAACATATTATCTAGTAGCATGGTTTAGCAGGTCCTCATTCAACCTATTTCCCCCATATTCAAGCCAGTAGTATAATCGTAGATGATTTGAACACAGTAATTTTATGCACCTATGATTGTTACCATTTATGCTGACAGAACATTCTTCTATTAAAATTGACCAACACTTAAAAGACTCCCAATTTATTTATTTTGAGGTAGGATTTTTCTTATTTCCTTCCAACTTTGCCTGTTTTCCCAGTTTTTTACATCTCTCAGAACAAGGGTTAAAAAAAAATGAACACTTTGGCCTATCTTTTTTCATGTTACAAGGAATTTTTCTTTGGGGGAAGCCATAATGCTGTCATATGTCTTGGCAAGGACTGGAAGCTTCATAGGCAATTCACCATCTTGTTGTTCTTGGAAAATTTACCCACTTTTGGATGTAAGACAGGCTTTGAAAAAAAAGTAATTGGTGTAAGCACGTTAGAAATACACAGCTGAATCTTCAGGTTTTCTAACTGGAATGAAAGTCTGCATTGTAAAATACTGCATGTGAATGCCAGTGACTAATAGCTAATGAAGGTTAATAAATTGGGGGGGAAAAAGGGGCAGAACAGAAACTGATCAATGTCCTGTTTTGGTCACAGACTTTAACCCTTATCATTTAATAATTATAGTGATAATTTAGGAGTTCATGACAGTGGCTAAAAGAAGGATAGGATTTACTTTTCTATTTTTAGTTCAGAAGAGGCACTAGTATTGTGAAGATTGTAGCAAACATTTCTAGTTTGTTTTTCTGAGATATCTTTTCTATCTTTTTTGAAAGAATTGCCTTTGTGGTTGTTATTTCAGGGAAGAAGATTGTGTGGTGGTGGCATTTTGTAGGGTTCTTTTTTTTTTTTTCCTTAATAGAAGAAGTATTTCTCAGTTTAAATGCCAAACATTTGTTTATGTGTGGAATGCAGTATTTCTGAACTTCAGAAGTGAGGTGGGGTTTGATGTTAGTGAAGTGTCAAATATCCAAGTAACTAACCTTCCAACTAGAGAATGCTAATAGCAGTAAGGGTAGTTTTGCTGTCCCACGATAGCAGCTCTGACAGTAATCTGTTATTTAGCAAGAGCATGTTAGTTGCTTTAGAATAGTAGCCTTATTTTGCCCAGCATATTGTACAGAAATAATCATCTTTCAGCTTTTGAGTGGAACTGCACAAAGCTCATTACCCCTACCAGTTATCTCTGGGGTTGCATTCTTTATTTATCATGCATTCCTTCCCCTTAGCTTGCTGGCATTTCTGTAGGGCTTTTGTCTCTATTAAATATCTTTGTGTTCATTCTCCCTTGGCTGGTGAAATATCTACTGTTACTGCACAGTGTGGGTGACAGAATGTGCTGTGATGGATTAAAAACTACAAAGGAGAAAGTTAAAATGCTACAGTATCTCACAACTGCAAAGCAGTGTATTATGGCTGCTTGCTTGTCAGACAGAGTGTGGGAGCTTGCAGCAAATGAGTACAACAGCCAAACTGTTGTCTTTCCAGGTTTTAAAGGGAGACTTTAAAAAGACTGCCAGAGAAAAGTATGTCTTTTCCCTTAGAGGAAAGCAGGAAAAAAGCCCCACAAATTGAAGGGCAGAATTTAGTCACTCTTGTGGATCTATCTAGAAGATGATGCAGCTCTAGATATGAGCAGAATATTTGCCATTTGTAATAAAGACATGTTAAAAATAAAAATATATTCTCTGTATATGGTGTCTGAGCAAGGAGATGCAGTGTTGGGTTTTATGGGCAAACTATCCTGAGGAACTCAGAAGACGAGACCAAATGATGGTGGAAAAGTTGGCCTATATGCCTCAAATATATCTTCTCCCTCATAGAAGATAATTAGATTTGAATTCCTCCTTAAAAAATTACCTAACTACTGAGTTGTTTGGCTTTTGCATGAATTAAGACTTTCACATTGCCTTTTTTTTCCCTCTCTTTCTTCAGTTTCCCTCTGGAAGGAAGTTGGGTAATTTGCAATTTAATTTTTCCCATGGGTATTTCAGATTATGTGAGCTGTGGGTTCTGACATCTTCAGCATGGTGGGTAAGAGGTCCTCTCTCCTGTGTCTGATCCAGGCTCTGGGGAGGAGGCGTGTAAATACTACTTTTTAACTCACCAGTCGTGCTGAAGAGAGGCTCCGTCACAGGTCTTTTGCTTTTTACTCCCCCCCACCCCAATACTTTAAAATAAACTGTACCTAATTTCCATGAAATTTCTTCTCTCAGATCTGTCAGTGTGGCCCTCCAGAGAAGGAGAGGAGGAGGACGGTCTTTTTGAGCTGCCTGGATAAATACAGGTTTTAGTTTCAGTTACTATTTCAGTGAGACCACCTCTCATGAAAGCATTTGCACACTGGAAGGTGTACCCCTCGAGCACTTTCCCGAGTAGCCTGTTTCATTAAAAGAGAAATCAAAAGCAAATTGTTTTTCTTTGATACCTCTTAAGTTGGGCAGTTCAGTGTAATGGCTACGTGAAGCATATTAGTGAGTTATCATGAAACGTCATTGCTGCAGTGCCTCCTATCTTGTGAAATGTAGTAATCAATAGAGGAAGAATTATCCTGCCAAGATCTGTAGCTGTGGTTTTGAAATGTGCATAACTGATTTTTCCAGTCTGATGGTAGCTGCCTTTAATGAAATAATATTTCCAAGCATATTCAACCAGCTTTTCCAATTGGGGTGCAAACCCAGTAATTTATTCATGTCTTCTGTAAATTTGAGTTCCAAGATGTTATTTTTCAATTCAATTGTTTAAATCATACAGTGGTTTCAACTGTTTTACTATAGTGTCCTCCTCAGCTATGCTTAACACTTTCACATTCCTTTTAAGAATGTTAGTTCTTTTTTTTCAGTGTAGTTGCTGAATATTTACTTTGTTGTAAACTTCTTGTCTCATTACCAAAATTAGTTTTCAGTTGGGCTTTTAAAAGCACTAGCCCAAGAAGCAGCATGTCAGTGCAGATTGTGGCTGTACCAGCAAAATATTGATAGCAGTATGCCAATAGCACAGTCAAGTATTTTCCTGGTGAAATTAATTTTGTGTGGGCAGGTTTCAAGGTGTTTTAACCAAATTTTCAGTGAAATCTAGTGGCTTTGCGTGCTTTATTCTGCTAAACTAATCTGAAACTCTTACTAGGGATGAAGTGATTTGTCTGATACCACATAAATACCTGTCTCAGGTAGGAGAGCTAAACCTAAATCTCCTAGTGTTAGTTTTTAAAGATGAAACTTTTGCTTAGGGTTGCAAAGATGTTGAGCCATGCTCTTGAACTGTCTTTTAAAGTTCTCTTTATACCAGTTTACCTGTGAATTAGGAGAAAACAATCATTCCTCCTTTTCATTGCTTTTAGCAGGCTTTGCAGTTTTCCTAAAGGGGAATACCTATTTTTGTCTGCAAAATGTCAGTGAACTCTAAAGGTTTCATGTGCATCTTAAGCCAACTTAAGACCTCCTTGTTACTGAACTGGGCTGCCAGGAAAGCTGGATATTCTCCAGAGCGTACTTGTCCGCCAAAGCCACAGTGGCACATACTTGCAGGAACAGCCAAAGCAGACACATTGGAGCGGTTTTGTGAGCATTTGGCTGAGTTCCCCAGCTTCTTGTTCTTTCCATTTCTTTCTTCCCCTTTCCTTAGCCTTCTCCTCTTTGAGTGTAAGTCAAAATCCACTCTCAGAGGATCCGTAAATACCAGAAATTACCAAGTTCTTATGTCCTTCATTATGTGTCTTCAGTCCCACGGCCACTTCCTGTAAGTATTGCAAGTGGGAGAAGTTCCTTGACACCTGAAGAGGCTGAGAAATGAGTCCAATTATAGTCCTTTTATAAGCCTAAGGAAAAGAATATGCTGGGCAGATTTGTGTTGATCACCTCTGCACATTTGTGTGATCATAGCCACCACTCTCCTCCAAATCATAACTGTGGATTTCTTTTTCTTTGATTTATGCTCGCCAGTCTTCCCATTTCATAGGTAATGAAAGCCTCAGCTATAGAGTGGTCTGTAAGTCACCCAGAAGTCCAGGCATTTAAATTTAGGTGCATATTGATGTCCTTGAGAAATCAAACCAAAGTAAGTTTGAAAAAAATGTTTAAGGCAGACCAGTTCTGGTTATGAAGCGCCAGATGTAATTTATCCCTTTTATGAGCATGAGTTAAGACATTTGTGATCCTTTAGATGTTTCTCTTGTCAAGATAACCTGTCTTGTTCATAATCCCTGCAATGGTCTAAACATGAGGTTAATTATAGTTGCAAATCAGACTGACTTCTCATGCTATATTTTGATAAATAGCCTCTTCTGAAGTGAAATGTTCTTGAACTCAGCAGTATAATTTCATTAGTGTTGTGTTCAGGTAGCTAGCAGTCTCGAATGTGAGGCTCTAGACACTAACAAAATCTCATAGGCTCTCCAGATACTTCCAGTAGCAGAATGATTGCCCCAAATTTCATTACTGTTGTGTTCAGGTAGCTAGCAGTCTCAAATGTGAGGCTCTAGACACTAACAAAATCTCATAGGCTCTCCAGATACTTCCAGTAGCAGAATGATTGCTCTGTTTTGTCTAAGGGGGAAGTCTGTGTAGATGTATGACCCATCAGACATGCTATGAACATGCTGTTTTGGTTCCCATGATGTAGTTCGTGTAGCAAACTCCTGGCTGTACTCATCTTCATTACCTCTAGTAATTATCTTGGGCCAGGCACCGTTCTAGGTGCATTAGTGTAGCCATTTCAAGGCAAGTTTGCCATTTTCACAGAACCACAGAAACACTCAGGTTGGAAAAGACCCTCACAATCACCAAGTCCAGCCAATAACTCTAGTCTACAAGGTTAAGTAGAGTTATTTTGAATCCATGTTTAGTTAAGAAGACCAGGTTAAACTTCTGTCATTCCATCAATGCCCCTCCTGCTTTTCTGCTTAACAGGGGCTATTAAATTCATCTCCATTTGCAATTTTTAAATACTGAAATAAGCAGCAAGTCGTCCTACCTAGGAAACCAGTCATTTGATACCACCTACTTGAGCATGGAATGCAAGCTTCTCAGCACTTGTTATGCAAGGATGGGAATGGGCAAAATGCCTGGAATGTCGATGGCTCAAAATTAACTGTTTTTTTCCCCAGGAATGTGCTAAATCGCTGTATTGGTAAGGGACCTCAGTGTTTGGCATTAGGCCAGACAAAAATAGTCTTTTACAGTGGCTACATTTAAGAAGTAGTATCTTTAAAAATACCCAGTAGGAAGGAAAAAAATGTGTTTGAGCAACAAAGACTTCAAAAAGAGTATATTTTTTTGCCTTCAAACTGCAGTCTGTATTCAGTAGGTGAATATATGCCCTGAGTCTGGAAATGCAAACCTGTCCCTTTTTTTTTTGTAACAGACCAGCAGTGTGAGTGGCTGGTGTAGTATAGGTATAAAATCAGGCATGGATAAGAGTGATGAGGTTTATTTATGCATTTATTGCTATTGGGAAGAAAAGCTTGTGTGGAAGGAAAGCAAATTGCAATTATGCATTTTTTTTTGTTGGGTTGTAGGCAGTGAGGCCATAAAAACCTTAGGGATGCTTTATAGCCAAGCAGATAAATTGAAAAGAGTTTAGCACTGGTAGATTTTTGGAACAACTTAGCATGCAGGGGGAATCCTCAGTGAAAACAAGCACAAACGTTCCCCATGTGTTTAGTTCATTTACAGCAAATACAGGTTGCAGAAGGCTGGCTTATTGATACTGAAGTTCCCCTTCCAACAGTTTCTTGCATTGTGCAGTGTTTTGCAAGTGCTTTTTCTTTGCTTAAAAGGAAAATGAGAGAAGGAGAAGTAGCTGAAATGCTTAGAGTGTCAAAGGAATCAAAGTAAATATATAATCAGGTTTTGGAACTCTTCAGTGATTCAAACCTTGTCCACAACAGTGCTTTTAATAATGGTGTAATTAAGTTACTGTACAACAAATTCCTACTTTCAAAGCATCAGCATAACTGAAGCTAAGGGGAAAAAGCAGGCTTTAAACTGGAATGTCATGCACAAAGGGAGTTGCATGCTCTCAGTAACCTCAGGAAGCTGAATTAAAGCCTCTTGAATTAAAGGGTGATGTATTTTTACTCTAGATCTGAGCTCATTCAGTTAAATAGCGCTGAAAGGAGGGATCCCACCATCCCCTCTTGCCTGCTGGTACTTCTCTCTTGCTTGTTGCCTGCATGAGCATTTGTTTGCTTCTTAACCAGCTCACTGTGCACTAGAAAAATAGTTACCAAAACAATTGTGGGTGTTAAAATGAAAGAGGGGACCAATCCTCAGCCATCTTATAAAACAACCCAGAGACCTCACCAGGCGCATTTCATCTTCTTTCATCCACGAGCTGTTTAAGAGCTTATGAACATGATCAGTCAGGTATATTGCCAGGGCTCATCTGATTCACACTCACTGGCCAAGCTATGATAACTCAGTTGTACCTGAATCCTGTCATTTTGTTGAAAGGACTTTTGAGTCCCCGTTTGTTTCATTTGGCATCAAACACTAGAAAATCACGCTCTGTGTGCCTTCAGGAGTGTTTACTGAAACTTTAACACCATAGCAGCCTGGGCAGGGAAGAGAAGAAGTCCTGACTCTGCTCACTCTCCTGGCCCTATTGCTTGGTTGATGGGGTGAGGTGTTCGTCAGGAAGTTGCATCTGGAATTCGTGCACAATAGCTGAGGCATGAAATATGTAGACTGTACGTAACGATTCACAATGGTGCTTTTCAGTAGCTTCAGCAGGAAGGAGGAAATCATATTGAAGTGCTTGATAAAGTGTTTTGCTTTAGACTAAAATGTACCCTAGCACCCAAGTTCTTTACTTGCTGTAAATGAAATCTAAGAGGGAGAAATCATATTTGACAAAATTCACAGTAAAACTATTATTCATATGCGAATGCAATCGTTGTGAAATGACTTATAGTGATACTTAATTTCTCTTCCCGTGATAATAAGATAGCCAAATACTTTCCAGATGTCAGTACGAAATAAAGATTGCCTGAGGTTTTGTTTTTGATGGGGAAAACCTTGCCTTTGTCATATATGCTCTATAAAATATTCTTAAACATGTTGCCACGCTGCTCATCCTTTGTGAATCTTCTTTCTCCTTGTTAAGTGCTTTTACCTCGTTTTGTTTGTTATTGGCCTTTGTTTCTTACCAGATATTTTGGAAAGAAAAGATTACTTTACCAAAAGCACGAATGCATATCCTACTTTTATGGATGGCTTTAAATGTACTTTTAAACATTTATTCATTTAAAGGGCCATAATCTTTTATGGTGCGCTGAATTTTGAATGCTCCTCTTTCAAAGTGAAGATGAAACTGAGGTGTACAGCTGCATATCTGTTGTACAGTTCTTTAGTTCCAAACATTCAAAATTCAGAAATCTAGAATTTCTCTTAATTGCATCTGATTTTAACTGTAACATTCTAAAGTGTCCAAGTTGCCCATTGTAAGACAAGTATAAATACCCAGTAGTAAAAGAGTATCACAGTATCACCAAGGTTGGAAGAGACCTCATGGATTATCAAGTCCAACCCTTTACCACAGAGCTCAAGGCTAGACCATGGCACCAAGTGATGTCCCTGTTAGGTTGATTTTGCCAAAATAAACGTTTTTGAAATTTCTAGCTTTAGGGTTCTTCATAATATTTGTAAGAGGTCAAAATTGGTTTTAACAGAACAATTTCATGAAGTGTCAACTGTGGAATTACAGCTGTTGTTTTGTGTACTGTGTGGTTCATCATATTGAAGTATTAGAAACTACTTTTGGCTGTAAAGCCTACTACAAAAAAAAACCTCAAATCACATTAACTTATCAGCACACAAAGCCAAATAATCATCCTGAACTCCTCTACATTTTGTTTTGAAATTCAGGAGGAAGTCACAGAAGTCAACAGGCTTCACCTTTTGGTATTTTTCCTCTTAATTTTCTCTTTGTCACTTCTGTGTTTTGAAATACATTTGTCCTTTTTTAAAGGGTTTCAAATATACAACAGCAGCTGGCCTTGCTAGACAGTGAATCTTGGCCAGGAATGGCTGAAGCGGACAGGGACCGTCTTCAGCTCATCAAAGAGAAGGAGGCTCTTCTTCAGGAGTTGCAGCTCATCAGTCAGCAGAGGCGATCCCCAGAAGACATTGCACGTTTGGATGAAGAAAAAAGGCGCCTGGAGGATGAAATTCAACGAGCTCGAGCAACATCTGCTCATGGGGCCACTGAAAGGTTTGGGAACTTAAAGTGTTTCTTTTTTTTATCTACTGTAAGATCTGCACAGGTAGTTTGAGAGCAAGACCTAGGGAGTTTCATTGTGTTTAGCAGCATTTTGTTTGCTTCTTAGAGCAGTTTGCATAAAAAGGGAAGAGACTGCTCCTGACTGCATTAATTCTGCCTGTCTTGAAGTTTCTGAAGGAGAGTTAGAGTGATGTTGACTAGTTAGTTCTCCTTTAATTAATCTAAAAAGTCTAAGTAGGAAGAGGAGATCAGAATAGAGTCACAAAATATGCTTTGAAAAAGTCTCTATATTGTGTGATAATCATAGAATCAACCAGGTTGGAAGAGACCTCCAAGATCATCCAGTCCAACCTAGCACCCAGCCCTAGCCAGTCAACTAGACCATGGCACTAAGTGCCCCAGCCAGGCTTTTCTTGAACACCTCCAGGGACGGTGCCTCCACCACCTCCTGGGCAGCCCATTCACACCTGAATAACAGTACCTAGATAGTGAAAGATTTTTCTGTTATTTTGAAGTGGAGTAATATTCATCACCAGAAGTGTCAGAAGAAAGATAATTCTGGGATTCTGTCCAGGCATTTGGGTTCTGCCTTATAACACAAAACAGTTAAACAATTAGGTCTTTATTGCCTTTTGGTATTCAGTTTTTTCATTTTAATTTGCAATCTCAGCAGTGGGAGCATATCCCAACTTTGACATTCAGAGAACATAATAAACAGAGTCATTCTTGAGAACTTAAATATCAAGTTATACATAAAAATAAGCAACATCCAAAACATATTGATGGGAAACACTGTTTATTTCAAAGTTGGCCAATTTTCTCCTGTAGCCAAAGAAATGGACAAAGCTTCTTAACCTCTTCTTCTTACCAGTTACTCATTCTTGTTTCTCTGGCCTGCTTCTCTTAAATAGTGGTAAAAACTCAGGTTTGGGGACAACTACAGGAACCAGCTTTTATGTGATGTCTGTGAAGATTAATATTTACATAATTAAGACACAAAAAATACTTCAAATCTCCATCTCTGTCTATATCTTGAGAAAATCAGTTCCTTTGAAAAAGCTTACTTCAGACAGTTCAGCAATAAATTTACAACCAACCCACAAACAGTTGCAGTATTATTATATTGGCTTTCCAGCTTAAACTGACAGAAAAGGGAGTTCACTTTACACTGCGCTGTAGTAAGTTCTACTTGTTGTTTTTGGGCTCTCACGTTAGGTAGTACATACTATGTTGGCAAGAAGACCAAGCTATTTTTCCATGTAGTTCATGCTGTGGAAACGAGTGTTCCAGTGTGATACTTGATATTTCAACTGCTAGCAGAATGTTGAATAGAAGTTAGAAATGATACTGAAGGGCACACTATTTTTCACAGTATCACCAAGGTTGGAAGAGACCTCATAGATTATCAAGTCCAACTCTTTACCACAGAGCTCAAGGCTAGACCATGGCACCAAGTGCCACGTCCAATCCTGCCTTGAACAGCCCCAGGGATGGCGAGGAAAGCTTAAAACGCTTAATTTTAATTAGTTCATTTTGTGCTCAGGAACATCCAAACCCATTTCTAGTTATGCTTTTCTAATTTTACTTTTATCACATTCATGAAATACAAAGAAACCTCCTAATTTAAGTTGTTACCCATTCTCTTCTGTTACCAAATTTTAAAGGCTTGGTGTTACATGTGGATCGTAACTTACATAAAATCTGTGTGGCAGAGATGGGGCTTTTTCTGTATGTGTGTTGACTGGGATGTTTTTGTTTGGTTTGGTTTTGGGGGGAGTATGTGTGATTGTTTTGTTTTGGCTTAGTTTCTTTTGTTTTTGGGGGGAGTATGTGTGATTATTTTGTTTTGGCTTAGTTTCTTTTGTTTTTGTGGGGAGTATGTGTGGTTGTTTTGTTTTGGCTTAGTTTGTTTTGTAAGATTGGCGGGCAGCCAATCCTACAGATTTTTACAGATGTGGAGGCATCCCTTGCTCTTTAACACAGGTACCTTACATACAGCATTGGTGACTGTGAGGTGTAGGTCTCCAAGTTTGTGTTTTAAAATACATGATATGAATACCTCTTGTAAGCTTTTTCAATTGGTTAAGTTTCTTGCATCCCTTTTTCTTTTGGTTCCTGTGTTTAGTGCCTTTGTCATATTAAGTGTACATAGTTGAGGTGCAGCTGCCTTTCTGCTACTTGGTTTACCTGGTCTGGGGTCCACAGGAGCAGGAGAAAATCTTCAGTGTTGCATGTGCTTGAGTGTGCAGCTTCTGCCATGTGGTTGCAATAAAGGGAGCCTCCCTGGAGGGTGGTGGGCTTGCTGGAGCATAGCGGTACAGGCCCTTGCCAGCATATGAATTGATGAAGTTGGAGGCCAAAGAAGTTGAGAGATTTATGTTTTTACTGCTAACAAAGACATCTTTTTTTCATATCTTAACCTCCAAAGTTTATAGAAGCTAATGCTGCTGTTTTGCTGTATCCAAAAGGGCTCTCTGTTTCGTTGTATTTGGAGGTCTCTTCCAACCTGGTTGATTCTATGATTGATTGATTGATTGATTGATTTGTTTGTTTTGTTGTGCCCTACTCACCCCTTTTTTTCCTCTTCCTACCCCCTCTGCACCCCTTCTGCCTATTAGCTGGTTGAATTCTAACAGCTGTCATTGAAGTTGAGGAAGGTCTGAAGCATTCAAATAAGCTTTCTCCAAACTCACTCAGAACCCAAATTTCCATCCAACTTGTGACTGCAGCCCTGGATTTGAGCGTATGAATACACAGCACTAAACAGATTTACCACCCTGATTTTATTTTGAAGTTTAGTGATAGGACTTGAAAAAACAAAACATCAGGAATACTTCATTCTGAATTCAGGAAAGGAATAAATGCAATAGTAATAGATAAAAATCTATTCTTTGTATTTTGCATTTAATATAATTTCAGATTTTAAGGTAGATATCTCATAGGTGTTTGTGACCAAATGCATTCTAGGTACATTCCGTTGTGTTGTGGTGATGATGCCGAGTAATTCAGCTGCTTGTTATTAGAATGGGCACAGAATAAGTCCAGCAAGAGTTTTTTGTCATACATTAACATTCAAAATGCTGTTATCACCTGCTTAAATATAATGAGGCACCTATCTGGGAATTCTTGGTTCTGTATTCCTGCTGGAATCACCATTGCTCCGTATAAGATGCATAAATTAAAACTTGTCATTAAACAGTGAAAGTTCTTTTTCTATTTCAAACTGCAATGCAGTGATTTTTTTTTTGTACTTAAGAAAGCTTGTGGCACTTTTTGAGCACTACTGTAGTGAAGAAAAATAGTAATCTATATCTGTTTAATTATAGGATACTCTTACAGGAAAAGAGAAATTGTTTGCTTATGCAACTAGAGGAGGCTACTCGTTTAACCTCGTATTTACACTCTCAGTTAAAAAGGTGAGTTATGTAAAGCCAGCAGGTTTTGAAGTTTAACTGTAACAGAGAACAATATTAGTAATCTACGAAGTTTACTTTTTAATGCTTTTGTGTACACGTGCCAAGGAAATTAAGTTTTAATCAAATTTATACAGTTCGGTCTGTGGAATATGATGGTTTTGATGGAGTTCTGTAAATAGTATTGGCTGCTCTGGATAGATTACTCTGTGTATTTGGGAATTTTATATGTTATCTTATTTTCTGAAAAGAGGACACATACCTAAAAACCACTGTAATATTTTTGATCCCTGGTGAGATGGCAAATTTTTGCCATTTGAATATGAGAATGTGCACGGAAGCCCAGCATGTTTTGCCTATTCACGCTTGCAGCTGCTTTTTAGATGCAGCTCTTGGAGATTCCTGATCTCAACACCATGCCAACATCAAAAGCTACTTTGTCTCATTTCATCTCTCTTCTTCACTTTTGTTCTTCTCTCCCTAACTGTCTGAGAATGGGAAGAGAAACTGGAATGGGATTCATGCTGACATATGTCTTTGCACTGGAGAGACCTGTGAGAGTGATGCTAACACAGCAGTTTGTTAGGACTTTCCAAATCCCTCCACACCTCTTCTCCCTGATACGTTTATGGTTGTGGCTAACATAAATTCAAGCTGGATCGAGCCCTTCCCGGATTTACACTCAGTACACTGATCCAGATTCTGCTGTGGCCTCTTTTCTGCTGAATTATGGCAGATTGCACATTAGAGGAAAGAGTCCTATTGGACCTCTTGTCTCCTGATACTGGCCCTGATTTGTTTGTCACTTGCCCTCTTCCAGTGGAAGCTGCGTTGGAGACCAGGACAAGGGGACATGAGCTAGACCTTGAAATGCCAGATTTGATCTCTGTGTCTCTGTACTGAATGCATGTAAAACTGCTTGTGTAATCTGGATTGGTACTTTTTTATGTCTGCACTGGTGTTTGTAGTTATATCTGAAAGGGCCTTTTTTGTTTTCTTTCTTTACCTGCTGTAGTCTGTCAGCCAGCACCCTCACAATGTCATCTGGCAGCAGCAGGGGGTCTCTGGCTTCCAGTCGAGGGTCCTTGGCCTCCAGCAGAGGCTCCCTCAGCTCAGTCAGCTTTACGGACATCTATGGCCTTCCGCAGTACGACAAACCAGAGGGCGTTGCAGACTACGGGCATCACTTGCGCTTTGACATCGTTCCCTTCGAGTCTCTCACAAAGGATGTGCCGTACGCTGACCCTGCCGGGCACTCCAGTTTCAACAAGCAGCGGAGGTCTCTGGATACCCCGCAGTCCTTGGCGTCCCTGTCGTCACGCTCCTCCTTGTCATCGCTGTCCCCTCCAAGCTCACCTCTGGACACCCCATTTCTCTCTGCGTCTCGAGATTCTCCCTTGGCTCAGATGTCAGAAGGTTTTGAGGAAATGGCGAGCATAGGAGCCCTGGAAATGCTCCGGGCTCAGACCATAGCATTGGGCGATGATGATGCACAAGGAACAAGCTCATCTCGCATGTCCACTTACCCTGTGGACAGTGATGGCTTGCGAGAAATGGGACCACAACTAACTGCTACCCAGACTGGTGGAGGTGAGTTTCTGATCGTTACTATTTTGTCACATTACCATAGAAAACCTCACAGAGACATAAGCAAACTGACACAGTAGAAATCATTACTCAGCTTGATTTGTTTTTCTTCCATCGGTTAAAAATCCCATGGTACTTGTTAGTTACTAAAAAAAAAACCAATCCAATAAAAGAAATTGAAATCCAAACCCCTAAACTTTAGATTTAAGGCAGAGAGGTGAAACAGTATAGAGAGGACCCTGCAAGTAGGTCTTAAAAGACTGATGAATTGGGTGGGCAAAAGAGAAGGGAGCATGGGCTGTCTGCAGCGTAGTGGCATCAAGGAGTAAGTAATCTGATCATGGATTGAAAATCAGTCAAAGCGTAGTTTAGATACTTCTGAGGCCCTCAATTGTGCCTGTGTTGCCGTTATTCTGGTAGTAAAAAGGAATGCAAACCCAGAGGAGATAGAAGATACCCAACAAACTCCCTGAGAAAAGCCCAAACACAAAACCAGGCAATGAGGTGATGATGCCAACGGTGCTTGAAGGCTGGCTGACCACATGTTGAATTCATATATACCCCAGACCGAGTTCTGCAGCGGAGTAGGAGCCACAGTGACATGGTGCACCATGCTCATGAGTAGAGTGCTTCATTAACCAAGGAGCATCTTCTAGAGGCTTTGTGAGAAATTAAACATCCACTTGGGTGAATATCTTGGAGGACCTGTGCTCTGTGATCCCAGAGGAGAAATGTGTTACCACAGCATATGTACTGTTGAGTTTTCTTTTCCTGACTCTTGCATTGGTGGAAACTTCTGAGGCATAGCAGAGATCAAAAGAGGAAACACAAACTTAAAAAAAAATAAACCAATTAAAAAATCTAAGCATAGAGGCCCAGGAGAAATCTCTTTTCCTGTTTTAACCAGTCAACTGAAGAACTGCCATTAAAATGAAAAGGCAGTGTTCCTTCACAATGACATTTTAGTGGCTTGCTCATATTTCTAATAAAACCATACTAGTAGAGAATGTATTAAAGTTTTTAGTTGCCTTTCCACTTCTATATGCAGAATTCTGTGTTAACAGTTGCTTAGTCTTGCATTGAGGACTTGGAAGTAATGTGAAACATAACCAGAGAATGTGTGATATTATCCCACCAAAATTCTGTTTGTCACTTGATAATAACAAGGAACACTGCCAGTATCTAAGGAAAAATTTCAGCTTTTTATTTAAAAAAAGAAAATTTCACCACTGTACTAAAAAACCTCTATTGCTCTAACAGCATTTTGAGCCTAGACTCACCTTTCCTTAACGCAGCTGACACTGCCAGAAGATACTGTTGCAGAATTTACATTTACTAGATGTAAACATTTCTTGTGCCCATATTGCAGCTTTCAGACCAAAATAAACAAAATTCCAGAGACCAGCATGTAAGCTTGTGCTTAAATTAGTGCCATGAAAAGACTTCCTGAGGCTTTCTTTAAACCTCAGATCAGACCACAGCATGTCTTCACCCACTGTGGTAAAAAGAAACTATGTTAGTAGTTCATTTATAGCTCATATGTGTTTCCTAGAAGTGAAGGTCTGCTGTGAAGGGCCTAGGGAGCAATAGGATAAAGGACAGGTTCCTGCTTTGCTTTTCCTTGTCACGTTTCTATGCATTTCACAGTTCTCTAAAAACCTCTGGCAGAATATGCCTGTGTCCAGCCAGCTCCAGCAGCTAGTCCAGGGTGTTAACAGCATTTCAGCGTACAACATAATGCTTTCTGTTGCTCTTTGAGGAAGAGTGTATGGTTCCAAGGTAGCCAGTCTGCCTCTTTTTTTTTTTTGTTTTGTTTAGTTGGGATTTGAGAGTTTTTTGTTTGATTATTTTAATTTCATTTTGTTTGTTCATTTCATTTATTTTCATTTCATTTTTTGTTTGTTTATTTTCATTTATTTCATTCCCTGGGCTGCCCAGGGAGGTGGTGGAGGCACTGTCCTTGGAGGTGTTGAAGAAAAGCCTGGATGAGGCACTTGGTGCCATGGTCTAGCTGACTGGCTAGGGCTGGGTGCTAGGTTGGACTGGATGATCTTGGAGGTTTCTTCCAACCTGCTTGATTCTATGATTTGTTCATTGGTTTTGTTTTGGTTTCTGTTTTGTATGTTTCTTAGAGGTGGTTGTTGTTGTTGTTATTGGGGTTTTTGTTTGGTTGGTTTTTGTTGTTTTTTTTTCAATGTAGTTTTTTTGTTTAGTTTAGTTTTATATTTGAATTTGAAAACAGTTGTTTAAATCTTCTTTGTCTGGAGTCATGACTACCTTGAGTTTCACACTTCAAAAGCTGGTGGCCTTGGAACTGCAGTACAGTTCTTTTCAAGTCAGAGCTGGCAGTACTGGAATTATGGTTTTGTGCTCTTTCCTAAAATAATTTGATGGAGCATCAAGCTTCCAGATCACAGTCTGGGAGCCTCCATATGTTGGGGGCTTTAGTTTTTCACGGAGGTTCTACGCAGTGTGCTTTGCTGCTGCCACCCAGTGGTCTGGTAGCATAATGCAATGCTGCAAAATCAGTAAGTCTGCTCGACAGATCTGCCTGTTGCTTCGCTAGACAAAACATGAGGTAACTTTTGCAAGTTCTGGGGGCCAGGAGAGTTAGCATTGACTAAACTGCACGTGCTTTGCACTGAAGCAGCACTCAAGTGAGTTGAAGCAGCTCTTCAGCAACTGCAGCTTTGATGTTCTGTTGCTGCTCTGCTGTTCTCTTGTTCTGAACCTGTCTCAGGGGCACACTGAAATATCTTAACATGTGTGGAAGAAAGGAGTATGCATATAGTTGGGAATGGAAGAAATGTTAATAAAATACCACTATATTCACTATTTCCTCCTCTCCATCATAATCAACCCAGTGCTGAGGTGCCTTTTACTGCCTAAATAATCTCTTCTTTGCAAAATGTTGTCATAGACCTAAAAGATGATTTATCATTGTGTGCTTTTTGTTTTGTCTTGTTTCTCATGCGGCACAACAGAAAAATGCACTGTAAGTGAACCTGAAATTCCTTATTGTGCTGGTTTTGCCTGTAATTCCCGGTGTGTTTTTCTGTATGAAGTGTTGGTTGGTTGTTGGTTTGTTTGGGTTTTTTTCAGTTGCATGTGAAGAAATGGGAGATTTTGCTTCATTTGGGTTTGTTTGCTGTTTTGCTGTACCTGTTTAATCGTTATGGCATACTTAATGTTTTACTATGTCAACTAAACAATGTATTCATGGCTAGAGTTAAATTTCTGGGGAAAGTGTTTTGTGAGCTTCAGCTTTATTATGTCATAGTAATGCCTGACAGTGTTGTGGTAGGTGAGGTCTGTTTATGTCCCTGGTTTAGCTTTTTGAAAGCATTTGACTCTCTTAATAGTGCATTTTCAGCTGACATGCAGCACTTGTACTCTCCTAAGCTTGCAAACCATGCTTTAGAGTTACTTATGTCCTTTGAAGTTCACTTTTTTTCCAACTAACAACAACTGAAACTACTATTTTAACCAGGTTGTTCTTTATCAAGCTTTGGCAACCAGTAGTTCTGAGAATTCCTATGTATTGTTCATGAATTTTGTGATTTAAATGAGAAAATTAGTTGTCTGTCTTAGAAACTTTATTTACAAACCATTCTTTAGCATTCAGCATTGGAAGGTCCATAACCTGTGCTAAGCTTTGTTCTGTTTAAACCAAAATCTGACGTTTCTTTCTTCTTGACCAACTTTCCCTGCTGGCTGCTTTTTTCTTTCTTTTTTTTGTTCCTCTCTCTTAATCAAGGGCATGTTTTGGTGTTTGCATCTCTCTCAGATTTGCTGAGATTGTCCAGATGTTATTGAATGCTTCCATGGCCTGCAGGCAACAAGCAAGTCATTATCAAGTTACAGCATTATTGTAACATGGCATTTTTCATGACATTATATTGGTGCTTCAGACCAGTTTTTCCTTCCTAACAAATTGGGAACATGAACCACCAAAGGAGAGAGCTGATGAGGTCTTTCATCTGCTACATCTATACAAAGTGTTCACATAGAGAAGTGACCCCAAAGGCTTGTTTACAAAAAAAAGTCATCCTAGCCTGACTTGTTGAAATGAGTACAGAAATGATGGAGCACTTCTGTACAAAATGCATGCCCTTTTGAGAAGTTCAGCCACTTTTCAGTGAAGTAAAATTATTGGGAAACTTTCATATTAAAAGATGTCTTCACAGGTGCAGGTTTTGATTCTGCAGAAGTACTAGTGACAGAACTTAGAGGTTAGGACAACAAATTAAAATGCTTTAGAAAAAAGTTAAAGAAAGGCAACCAGAAGCAAAAGTTAAAGAAAGGCAACTTTGGGCAAGTGATGTGGAGGAGAGCACGATTCAAATTCTAAATGTTGGTGGAACACTGGAACAGGTTGCCCAGGGAGGTGATCCCTAGAGATACTCAGGGTGAGGCTTGACAGGGTTCTGGGCAACCTAGTCTAGTTGAGAATGTCCCTGCTTACTGCAGAGAGGGTTGGATTAGAGGTGCCTTCCAAACCCAAACCATTCTATCATATTCAATTTGTTTTCTTTCTGTGCTCTGGCCTGAACATGGCTTTCTTTTGTGGTGCATAGTGGAAGATGACTAAATTCTTGAATTTGGAGAGGAGGTTGATAGGTTATGGATCAAAAATGATTGAGAACTGGCCCTTCTGATACGTGGGACTTTTAGATGCAAACAGGACCCTGTGTGCCATCTTTTGGGTTATTCCTCAAGCTGGCACAGGACTCCTGGGCTCAGTGCATCCTGTCTTCCAGTCCTGCCACGAGTTAAAGCTGACCTTAGTCAGACACTTTGGTATAGTTCTCTTAATCTGGGGGACTTGTATTAGGCTTGAAGTCCTGATGTCTTGAGCAGGCAGATGTCTCATTATCTGTACCTTGGCTGGGCTCTACAGAATGAGCTCAGGCTATAGGCTGGCATTGTGATGAGGGAAACTTGCTAATGGTGTACCAGCATTTTATTTTTGAGGCCTTAGAATAAGATGTAATGAAGGTACTTAACAAGTTGTTACTTTGAGTGAGACGTGTTCAGTTCTAAATTGGGAGCAGTAAGCTGCAGATGTCAGCTGATGCTTGTCTCTTATGCTGTGTGCACTGTGCTACTATCACTCCAAATGCTGTTTGCTGAAACTGTGAATGTTTCCATGCTATTTAAGTTTCTGAGCCTGATTAGAAGCAAGTAAAATGCTTTCTCCACTTTTCAAGTGGCATCTCTTTTCCATTGCTTTTCTGCTTTGAGGGCAGCGTTGGACCTTAAGCAGAAGAGAAAGTTGGTAAAAGTTCTTCATTGTGTGGTAAAGCAATGACATAGCTTACACGACTCTCTTTACTCTTTCTTGAACTCAAAAGAAAAGATCCTTATATTAAGGAGCTGTCACTGAAGTGTCAAAACCTTACCCATGCAGTTCTTGAGCATTATTACTGTTTGTGCACATACTTTAAAGGATTGGTAGCTGCTGGACCTACTTGCCTGTGCAAAACCTGATGTGTAACATTTTCACTGATGTACTTAAAACATGAAAGTGATTGCAGAGTCACTTAAACAGCGACTGGTGTTGCTGATGACTTGGGGAAGCATGAAAGAAGGGATTGAATATTGCTTTTTCATAATGCTTTTCGAAGTAATTCATCAAGACTTTGAAAAGAACAGTGGTCTGAGGAAGCTGGAAAGCACTGGTTCTTTTTGATAATGCCTCTCAAACTGTAAATAAAAGCTGCTATTATGCCATGGTACAAACAGTGTGCTGTGAGACTTTGTGTTAGGAAACAAATGAGAACAAAAACTCACATTGTGCTATCAGATAACTTCTTAAAAGCATTAGTCTCTGTGTTTGTTTTCAGCCTATTGTATTTCAGTAGGTAAATTGAACAAGTTTAGGGTATCATGTACATATGTTGAATGAATGTTAAGTCTTCCTCTAGGAGGGATTATGCCATCAGGAAAGCATTTAACAATGCAGTGGGTTTATACTTAGCCCTGTCAGAAAGAAGTCAGCCACAAACTTCCTTCCTTCATTCTCCCACAGAAAATCTCCGGTCAATTGTAATCTCAGTTTTTAACTTAACATCAGATGAGCTTTTTTCGTGCTGGTTTTCTGTTAGTTTTGACACAGTAAATGTTTCTTGTTTAATTTTTAAGGAACTGCCTTGAGCTGATGTTGTCTTCACTTTTTTTTTCTCCTTGACAGCTGTAACTCTGCGAGGAGACAGTGGTAGAAGATCGGAGAGGAGAGCCAGGCGAGTTTCAGCATGTCTCTCAGATCATTCACTGGCTAGTGACAGTGGCGTGTTTGAAGCTTTGAGCAAAAGGTCAGGTGTATAAATGCATAGTGAGCTGGAAATATTCCTGTTCTGCCACATGGTCCAAGAAAATTAATTGTGAATTTCTGGATAGGCTTTCAAAATTGCTAATTCTTAGTAATATAAAAATATTAGACTGCATGTTTGAAAGATAAGAAGCTTTTTACATGCATGCAGTTCCACTGTCATCTTTGCAAGTGCTAAGTCTCTTTTGTCTCTAACATTCAAACACCATATACTTCTCACTTGAAAGAGAGTTGGGTTTTTTTTCATGTTTTTAGCCATAAATCAGTGATGTTATTTCACCTCTGTGTAATAAAATTAAATAATACAGATTGTGGATTGCAGTTCTGAGTAGTGTATGATAAAACTGCAAGGAATAAATGTATGAACTGCTGAAAATCTAAACGTGTAGAGTGACCAATTGACTGAAGGATGGATAAAAATGTGTTACTTTATGCAAATGGTTTAACACAATAAACAGGATCTGGGAAGAAGATAAAGTTTTGAGGATGTTAAAGAGAAATGGAAGACAGAATAAATACTGAAATAAGTGTCTTGAAAGCAGTACTCTAAACCCTCATATTTTAAAATTGTGAATCATTGCTTCTGTGTGCTTTTAAGTAGATATCTCAGTTCCTTCTATTACCAGTCCCTCTGATATTACCAAACAATTGCTTGTATCCACAAATCACAAAACAGGTCTTCGTTTCATTCTGCTTTAACAGCTTAAGTCAGTATGTAGTTTACAGTCCTTTCTTTTCCTGCAGGAATGAAGATCTGGAAGAACCTGTTTATGGTGATGCTGCCAGCAATGAAGAACCGCAAATACATGTTGGATTTCTGTGAGTAGTTACTCATCTTTCTCCCTTTCAACTCAGCAGCAATTGCACACTACTTTTCTTGGGTTTGGGTTTCAACTTTTTATTAAACTCTAGCTGCAGTAGATAGCTTGAAGAAGTTTCTGAACTGACAGCCAACGTTGATCAGTCAGGCATGCGCTACTTTGTGCTGGGGATGTGCCTTAACTGCAGTTCGTCAGCATCCTTTCAATGCTGGCTGATAAAAGGTCCTTCATTACTTTCAGTAGCATTTATTTTTGCTGTCTGGGCCATTAGGGTGAATATGGGTGTAGGGATGTATCTCTGTGAGTGAGACATTTTTATGCCAGATAAAGGAGGATTACCTTAGGAAAGTCATAGATGAAGAGACACAAATATAAATCCCAAATACAGCTTTGAAATCCTGTACTTAGGCATTGTTGGTAGTGGGATGGCATGGAGAAGGGCAGATGATAGCAGTGCAAGGCAGAATGTTGTATCTTAGCCCTTCAGACTAATCTCTGGTGTGGAAAACTAATTCCCATGCTTGTTAATTTTGAAAACAAAATTTGTTGGTTCCATTTAAAAATTCAGGCCGATGTGAAAGAGTAACTACAGACCAGTCAGTCTCACCTCTGTGCCTGGCAAGATCATGAAGCAGATTTTTCTGAAGGCTCTGCTAAGGCAAATGGAAAACAAAGCAGAGGTGATTGATGGTAACCAGCATGGCTTCACCAAGGGCAAATCATGCCTGGCAAATTCAGTGGCTTTTTATGATGAAGTCACAGCAACTGTAGACAAGGGGAGGGCAACTGACATACCTACTGGAACCTGAGTAAGGCATGTGACTCTGTCCCACGTGATGTCCTGGTCACCAAACTGGTAAAACATGGACTTGGTGGGTGGAGCACTTGCTGGATAAGGAATTGGCTGGATGGTCACATGCAGAGAGTGGTGATCAGCAGCACAGTGTCCACCTGGAGACCATTGACAGGTGGCATCCATCAGGGGTTAATGCCGTGCCCGGTGCTGTTTAACATCTTTGTCAGCAGCAGGGACAGAGGAATTGAGTGCACCCTCCGCAAGTTTGCAGATGACACCAAGCTGTGTGGCACAGTCGACTTGCTACAGGGCAGGGATGCTACCCAGAGGGACCTGGACAGGCTGGAGAGGTGTGCCTAGGCCAACCTCATGACAAGGCCAAGTGTAAGGTCCTGCACCTGGGTTGATGCAATCCTAAGCACAAATACAGGCCGGATGGTGACTGAGCTGGCAGTGTGCACGTGCAGCCTATAAAGCAGCTGTGTCCTGGGCAGCATCAAGAGAAGCATGGCCAGCAGATTGAGGGAGGTGATTCTCCCCCTTTACTCTGCTCTTGTCAGACCCCCACCTGAAGTACTTTGTACAGTCTGGAGCCCCCAACACAAGAAGGGCATTAAACTGTTAGAGCAAGTCCAGAGGAGAGCCACGAAGATGATCAGAGGACTGGAGCACCTCTGTTATGAGGACAGGCTATGAGAGTTGGGGCTCTGCAGCCTGGAGAAGAGAAGGCTTTGAGGACACCTTGTAGTAGCCTTCCAGTATCTGAAGGGGGCCTATAGGAAGGCTGGGGAGGGACTATTTACAAGGCCATGTAATGACAGGATGAGAGGTAATGGGTTTAAACTTGAAGAGGGGAGATTCAAACTAGATGTTAGGAAAGTGCTTTTTCCAGTTAGGGTGGTGAGACACTGGAACTGGTTGCTCAGGGAGGTTGTGGATGCTCCCTCCCTGGAGGGTTTCAAGGCCAGGTTGGATGAGACCTGTTCTCGTAGTAGGTGTCCCTGCCTATGGCAGGGTTTTGGAACTAGATAATCTTTTAGGTCCCTTCTAACCTAAACCATTCTGTGATGTATTGTTACCTGTGTGTATGCACACAGGGACATGCATAGCCTGTGACTGCTTACACCAAGGAACGTATTTGATAAATCCTTTTTTCTATCAAGAGTCACAGTAAAGAATGTTACTCTTTTCAAACCAAATACTGTTGTAATTATCTTAGTTCTGGTATTTTTATTGCCGTAGCTCATATTATTAATAGTGTTCTGTTACCAATGTATATAACTATAATTGCCTTTATTCTGATTTGTGTAAGAGATGTAATAGCAAAAAGGTGCTTTTACATGCCTTAAATCCTTTTAGTCTTTCATCTCTATCTGTTAAGCCATGGATTGCTACTTGGTGACTAACACAGTGAATTTATTTTCCAGGCATGACAGTGAAAATGAATGTCTGTTAGTCCATGTACTACAGCTGAAGAACTTCACTAGTCTAGTTGTGAAAGAAAACTCCAAAATGTAAGCTTAAATTTCACCCGCAGTCTGATGATTCCCTGCTCTGTGCAACAATCATAAATACCATAGTTCTGTTTGCTGTTGTGCAAAATTAAGCTGTTTCTGGGGAAGATTATACGCCTTAGTTTATGTGAGGAAAGGACTGGTTTTGTGGATGCAAAATGTCTTTTGCAAAATACCTGTCAGAATGGTGAGGTAAAAAGTGTAGTCTCTAATGATCCCTGTTCTTACGTGTTTAATAGGCACAAAAAAGTTTGTTTGACAATATTAAAGTTGTGCCTTCATCACCCCATGCCTTCTGACCAAAAAAGCTCTCTATGTTCTTTGCAGTATTCCAGAAATATTGTCTGTACAAGTTCTCTACAGCTTGTCATATATCCTAGAATAAGCTTAGTGTATTTTCTCTCAAATTCCTACAGCAACATATATGTGTGAATTAGAGATAGCCTGCCCCTTATCTTTTAAACCAAAGCAAACAAAACACAAGATACCCAAGCCAAAACCAACACACCACCACCACCACGAAGAAACCCCAACCAGGACATCTGCATTGCAGATATCCTTGAATATCTGTGAAGCAGCTTCCAAGGATAATTTTAATACAAGTACTAGCTGAAAATCAATGAAGAGAATCAGTTATTTTTTGAATTCTATTCTCTGATGACCTGTGCTACTTTTTCCACTTAACATTATATAGACCACTCCTTAATTTATTCTAATTAATGTGTTGCCATTATATAGGCCACTCCTTAATTTATTCTAATTAATGTGTTGCCATTATATAGACCACTCCTTAATTTATTCTAATTAATGTGTTGCCATAATACACTGTTTTATGTGGTGATATGTATCATAGCTTGTTTTAAAGAAATTTGACACATTGAAGAGGGTTATCTCTGGGAGAGATTGTTTGGAAACTGGAAAGTGGAGATGTGATAACATGTTATAAAGTCAGACATTCTGTGGGAATTGTTGAAGTGACACTGAATGAGCTGATCTTTGTTGAGAATGTCTGATCTAGCTAAACCTGCAAACCTCTAGTCAAAGTATTTCATATATGTTAGTACGTTAGTGTTGATACCTTGTTTTGTTTCTGCTGTAACTGCAGGGACATGTGATAGGGAAAAAATGTGAGTTTTGAGCAGTACTCATACTGCCTTGTGATTAGAAAAAGAAATTAGCATCATCTCAAGAAAGTAAAGCAAAGTCACCAAAACAAAAAGAAGTTAATCCAAAATGTTTGTTGGACATTGTCATCCAGGCAGTTGGGCATCTAAACAGCTCTCAAAAAGACAGTTCTGTTGCTCATCCTTTTCTGTTAAATGCCTGAGCTGGAATAAAAAAACTGCATAGCTGTGGAGTAAATCAGTTGGTTCAACTAGTCAAAAAAATTCATCCAACCAAAATAAAAGTTTTTAGCTGTTTTAATGAACATCTACATGCAACTGTAGATGTTCATTGAATCAGATGTTTGGGACAGCAGGAGTGAAGTTACCTGCAGCAGCTAGTGAGCAGAGGGTTTGGATGGTTCCCTTTGTACAGCATGGGAAGCTAGTTAGCTAACTTGATGCTCCATGCCCCAGCACTGCAGTTTCACCACAGTGATCTCTTCAGTTGTTGTCTATTTGCCTGTCAGCGTCAGCCCCTCTCTGGTGGTGGCACAAGAATTCATACAGCCATGTGGTTCACTTAAGTGAGCCTCTGACCTAGAGGAATTTTAAATCCTTGAGCCTTGTTTTATTTCCATAGGTGTCAGGAGTTAGGGCTGAGCCAGTCACTGAGTGAGTGACAGAGGCTCTCTACTAATTGCCTCATCTTCCCCTTTGGGAAGCTTTTTAAACCACATAAATTGTCTGTTCACACACAGTAGCCTGAAACTGTTAGCTAGCACAAGGAAAGATAGGATGTTGCAGGGCCTGGGAGACAGTAAGGACAGAGAGAACATAGAGAAACTTCTCTTAGTAGCTCTGCTGGTTTTTGTCAGATTAAAAATGTTGTGGATTTTTCATTTTTTGGCTTGGGGTCTGAAATGAGTTGGTATTGGATGTTTACTTTTCTTTTGTTTTACAATGGCAGAGGGATGCAGTAGTTGCAGATTTCTTTCACATCCTTTTGGGCTAAGTTTCTTGGGGCCGGGGGGTAAGGTATGCATAGTGTGTGGAAAGAAGAAATGGATCAGTGACACTTGTAGAACAATGCAATCACCTAAACAGACATGTGTTTCCATTTGAAATACCATAGCATAGCACCTGGCCTCCAGCTGCTTCAGCTCAGGAGAAGGCTGTAGCTCACCCATAGATTCTATGCCATATTTGCTAGCTCCCGGTTAGATGTCTTGGATACTTCAGAGCATCTCAAGTGCCATTTGGTGCCTCTGCTTAAGCACCAAGTTAAAGAAGAAAAATAATTAGGTTTAGTTTGGAAAAAAAAAAGAAAGCTCCAAATCAGTTTTGCTGTTTGTGTGTGTTAGGTTTCAACAGTAAATTCCTTTAATGAGGAGGTCCCAGGGCTGATTCTTACTATGGAAATTACACTGATGTTTTTGTTTAGCTTGATTTTGAGAAAGTGGCATCCTGGCCTGCATCAGGAATGCTGTGGTCAGCAGGAGCAGAGAGGTCATTCTGCCCCTGTACTCTGCACTGGTTAGACCACACCTTGAGTACTGTGTCCAGTTCTGGGCCCCCCAGTTTAGGAGGGACATTGAGATGCTTGAGCGTGTCCAGAGAAGGGCGACGAGGCTGGGGAGAGGCCTTGAGCACAGCCCTACGAGGAGAGGCTGAGGGAGCTGGGATTGGTTAGCCTGGAGAAGAGGAGGCTCAGGGGTGACCTTATTGCTGTCTACAACTACCTGAGGGGAGGTTGTGGCCAGGAGGAGGTTGCTCTCTTCTCTCAGGTGGCCAGCACCAGAACAAGAGGACACAGCCTCAAGCTGCACCAGGGGAGATTTAGGCTGGAGGTGAGGAGAAAGTTCTTCCCTGAGAGAGTCATTGGACACTGGAATGGGCTGCCCGGGGAGGTGGTGGAGTCGCCGTCCCTGGGGCTGTTCAAGGCAGGATTGGACGTGGCACTTGGTGCCATGGTCTGGCCTTGAGCTCTGTGGTAAAGGGTTGGACTTGATGATCTGTGAGGTCTCTTCCAACCTTGGTGATACTGTGAAATGCAAGAAAGCTCTTTGTCTGAATTGTGCTATTTGTTTATTTTGCCATTCCCAGTCATGTGAGAGTTTATTTGCCACCACTCGAGTCAGGCACACCAACCACTTACTGCTCCAGAGCCTTGGAATTTCAAACTCCGTTAATATTTAATGAAGTTTTCCGAATCCCCGTGCATTCAAGTGTTTTGAAATTAAAATCACTGCAGCTGTACATCTGCTCAGTTGACCATCAGCAGCAAGAAGAACTATTGGTAAGTGGTCTGTTTTCTTAAAAGCCATGTGGAATGGGAAATTGAAGTTACTTGAGGAATAATTTTTAAGATAAAAAAAGAGAAAAACGGAGATGCCTTTTTTCCATGAGAAGTGCTGATAGAATTGCATGTGAGTGTGTCTGTTTGCATGTGTATGTATAGTATAGTCCTGTTACTAAAAAAGATAGGACTTTTTAGAAGTTGAAATATGTGCATTTTAGGTTACATGAAGTATTCCAGATGGTTAACTAAGTTAGCAAGGGTGAGAGCAGGAGAATTTCTGAGCAGCGTTGAAAATAGAGCTACCTGTAGCATTACGTTGTGGAGGCCTGTTGAAAATACATGTAAGATTCACATTCAGTGCTCTGGGATTTAATAGATAAAGGGTTAAGTTTTTATTATTTGTTCCATTTCTTACAATATCTGGTGTGGGGAAAGTTGAAAAAAAAAACTGCTGTTGTTAAATATTGGTGCAAGAAAGAAAGCATAAAAAATACTAACAGAAACAGTAGAAATGAAGCTTCCCTAAAGGCTTCATCTGGCAGGTTTTATATTACACTGTGCTCAAGACTTGTTTCTCTGTGGCACTCTAATGTATATGTAACTCCTTGTTATTATATAACAGTAGGCAAAGAAGATTACTTTTATATCAATTTTGGTTGCAGGATAATTAGTGGTCCAAACAGGTATTGGTTATGTGAACTTTGTACATAGATGCATTCAAATAAACATAGCAATTTAAATAGGTTACATGTGTTAATTGTGTTTACTTTAGATGTGTTCAGTGTTGGCTTTATTTAGCTGTTATCAGATGTAAATATGCTTAAATAAATCTACCTTAGGACTGATGTCCTGATAATTTTGGAGTGGGCTACCATTTTAGTGAGGGGTTTAAATGGATTAGTGAAAAATGTATTAAGCCTATAAAAGAACAGGCATCTCACTGTCATGTTGGACTATAGGTAAGAGGTGTTTATTTGAGTAAATCTGGTCAAGGATGCTCACTAGTCTACCTTAAAACTAGGTAGCATATTTTATAAGCAGAAGTGGACCCATGGTTTTGTCAGCAGTAGGTAATGCTATCATTTTTGCACTACAGTATAATGAAAGAGAAGCACATCTCAAGAGCACTCAGGATATATTGGTGTAAAATGCTTTATACTGATGTAGCCTGTTACTCTGGGAAGCTCAGTAACAATTTCAGTGCAAATCATCTTTATAATGCATCTACATCTACTTTTATTAACAGCTGTTACTGAATTAGCCAAAATTAATTATGATAGGAAATTTTTATCTTAGTGTAGCTTTGTCAGAAATACTTTTTTTCTACAGTATTTGGTTACATACTTTAGGGTATTAATGCTGCTCAGAAGAGAAAACAATGCCACAGTTTCTAAAGGTGGCTGCACTGAAGCAATAGATATTTAAATGTTGGGTCATTGCTCTCTTTTGCTGTAAATTGAAAATAGGAATTTTCTCAAATTGAGATAGTATTTGCTGCCTCTCTTTGGAACTGCTATCAATAAGCCTTCTGCCTTTCAAAATCTGTTCCACTAAGATTCCAGTTTTCCCTATCTCTCTAATCATCCATCTGTATATTTCTGAAATTCTTGATGACTGCTTTCTTCTCAGCTGGATTATATCAGTTAAATGCTTTCCTAAATGCAGAATCAGAGAGTCACAGAATTTTAGAGGTTGGAAGAGACCTCCAGAGATTAAGTCCAGCTTTCCTGCCAAGGCAGGATCACCTAGGGTAGGAATGCATCCAGGCAGGTTTGGAAGGTCTTCAGAGAAGGAGACTCCACAAGCTCTCAGGCCAGCCTGTTCCAGTGCTCTATCACCCTCACTGTAAAGAAGTTTCTCCTCCTGTTGAGATGAAACCTTCTATGTTCCAGTTTGTAGCCATTGCTCCTTGTCTTATTGCTGCTAACCAGCATAAAGAGGTTGGCCTCATGCACTTGACACCCACCCCTCAGATACTTGTGCACAAGAAGGCCACCAGAATGTATCCTAAATTGTACAAATATTTGTACATAATAGGCAATGGAGGGAAAAAAATGAAGGAAAAATAAATATTTCACCAAACAATCCTAAACATCACTTACATAAAGAAGTAAAACTATTAAATTGGGGAATGGTCTTTCTATTCCTTCAGCCTTTTACTTGTATGCCCTCCCTTGCTGATGGATTTTTTTTTTTTCATGTTTTCCTACAACTGAAACTGTGCTTCCTTAAGTTGATTTATTTCTTCCTTGGTGCCCTCATCAATGTTGAGATAAGAAAATTGTTATTTTCCACAATTGGCATGTATAGCTCATGTTAAAATATCAAAGAAATGTGATTGCCTTTCTTGCAATCACATGGCATTGCTGTTTCGCTCCCAAGTTTCTGATCTTTTATGGCCCTAAACAACCAATTATTCCCTGTATCCTGGTTTATGTGAATTCTTCTTGAGTGTAACATGTCTTCGTGCATTCTGCCATTTGTTCTGGTTTTATTTCAGAACATCTGCCCTGTTATTTAACATCCTTTTAAATTCTGATCCTTTTCCTCATAAATTTTACAAGTCCTCTGTTTGATATCACCAAGAGATTCATAAATGCTTCTATTGTTCCCTGTCCAAACTGTCAACAAATGCGTGAGAGCAGACATGTATCAGATCACTAGCAGACCCACCTTGCTTTCTTCATCCTTCAGAGACAGCTCTAAATCTTGAGGTGGAGGTGTGAAATACTAATCAGTCCTTTCAGTACTGATAGTTGTTAATTGTGTTTGATGGTGACTTTTGTACCCAGTCATCGACTTTGTAGTAACAACGTCTTTGACACATGTTCCTTAGCTGCCAAATAAATGCAGTGTCAAATATCTAAAGAGTCAACATGCTTTTTCCAATACTGATAACAGGAAAACAACTTTACCTCTGAAACCAAAATAACACTTTCTAAGCATTTTCCAACTCTGATGCATATGTGTTAGTGTTTGATATGTATTTCTTTTCCTACACTGTACCAGAGCTAGTAGATGATTAGAAGATCTCTTATATGTAAGTGAAGAGAGAGAAGATCTCTTTTATATATAAATGAAGAGAGAGAAGATCTCTTTTATATATAAATGAAGATCTCTTTTATATATAAATGAAAAGACATCTGTGTTTGTAGCCTCCAACATACTGGTGTAGAATAATGTTTTCAGTGATGTGGTTATGTTCATCTCAAAAGCTTTTCTCTGTCATCCTTTATACACCTCTTGAAGCAGAGGCTCAGGGAACATTCATTGTGGAAAAATAACATAGTGGTTTAAAAATTGAAATTATCTTCTGATTAACTGCTTAGAATGTAATGATAACCTCTGTATACATTTCTTTCTGCCTTCACAGTTGTAGTCATTGTGCCCAGCTCTTTTTGTGAGTGATCAAAACAATATTTACACTATTTTCCCAAGGATATAAATGAGAACATTCTTAGCATCTGAGCCATTAGCATGGGGAAGAACAGGTTGTAGAGACAGCCAGATAAAGCCCAAAGCAGGAATTGAAGGTTAGCCAGTAGAAAATCATTCCTACATGCCACTAGTGAGCTGAGACACAAGAAAGGAGGGGGAAAGAAAAAGCATAGATTTACTCTCAGCTGTTTTTCATTTAGGTCAGCACCACTCAGAAATGTCTTATTTAAGCTCTGTCTGGTGGAGTAAGGCTACTTTAAAGTTGGGAATACTTTACTGAGAGGTCTCCATTAAACCTTTTTTTTTTTTTACCTGAATCTGGGAGATAAAAAATGGCTTGGAAAGTGGAAAAACTACTTTATGACCAACTTGACTACCTTTTGATACAAACAGACAGAAAAAAAACCCAAATTGTTTTACATGATGTATTTTTCCCTTTTAAATATGCCTCTGAGAAAAGAATATCTCAAAATACAGTTCTCTTAAGAAAACCCAGATTAAAGTAATAGTGTTAAAATAATTTCAGCAAATACAGAAATCAGAATTCTTCCTGAGAGGGATTTAAAAGTAAAAGATTTAGAGCTGTCAGCTGAAACAAACATATCTACATCAGTCACAGAAATTTTGTTTTTCAACTTGAAAAACACCCAAAACAATTAACTGCTCTGGTCTTTCTTGAGAGTAAGCAAGAGGCAAGAAGTTCAGTATGTTAGACATTGTAACACTACAGGACAAAACTGGTTGTTTGCTTTTTACTTAGTATTTGTGTGATGGTTTGGGTGTTCCCTGTGCCCCTACACTTTAGAAATCACCCAGACTAGACTCAGCCAGCTCTGGAAATATGAATGAAGCTTATATTTACAGCTAGCACAATACACAAGCAGATATTTACAGTATATACAGTTATAGACAAGGTAAAAGGTAATACAGAAACACAGCAGCCCTCCCAGAAACCTGAGTCCCCAGGAGGAGCTCCCAAAGGTCCCTTCACCTTCCCCTGACCCTTCTCAACCTTACCTCAGCCCCAAGGAAGAATGGAAGTTTGGCCAGGGGGTTAGGAAGCAAAGTGGATTAGAAAAGAAATGAAGGGTGAGGTTAGAGATGCAATTCAGCAGTTCCCCAGCAGAAGAAGTGAGACTCCTTTATCTGTGTTTTAATTCTTACTGTTACACATCTCAGCAAGCCTGTGAGTGCAGTAGACATCAGCCTTGTTTTCCTTCCACAGCCTGTCATCTAGTTCTTCTCACCAAAACATTCTAGCCTGCTTTCAAACTAGCACAATTTGTTAAAATGGATTTTTTTTATCTTAGGAATAAAATACTCCTTAAATGACAAGGTGTATTCTGTGCAGTGTGTGTTTATCTTATTGTGGTCAATGCTTTTTATTGTTTACAGGGCATTGCTCAGATAAATGTGACTGATGCAGAGAGTTCTGGTGAGATGCAGCTTCACTGGTATGCTGTTCAGATCTTCACTGGTTCAGACCCCCAGAGAGCAAAGAACAAAAACCAGTGTGAAGAAAATATTCCCTGTTCTTCTGGAAATGTAACTACAGTTAAAACAGTATGCTTCTGAAAAGTGATTTGTTTACTTTGACCTGTGGAGTGGGTTTTTGTCATCTGTGGTGCATAGAAGCTGATACATTGATCCAGCTCTTGTGGCAATGGCTGGATTTTAAAAGAGTCTTTAAATGCTAGGTGATGTCAGGAGAGGTACTTGATATAGTACTCTGTGTATTTGCATGCACACTTCCTCTTCAGTTAACTAAAGCTCATTACATTTCTGCCACTGCACTTCAAGAGGTTGTCAAGAAAGGCTGTTCACTTTCCATCCTTGGAGATTTTTCACCCTTTGACTGTGCCTTGGGCAACCTGATATGGCTATGAAGCTGTCCCTGCTTTGGGCAGGACATCAGACCAGGTGACCTTTAGGGGTCTCTTCTGACCTAACTTGCTGCTTCAGAGTGAGAACAGGTCTGCCTGGTTTCTGTGAGAAATTACATCTGTGGAACACCAATTGCTTTATGATCATTAAGATTCAGGACAGATTTGGGTTAATCATTTCTTTTAAGGAACGTGAAATGACCGTGTTTGTATTTTGAATAATGCATGTTGAATGCATTGCCTTGTTCTAACAGTTTTACTTGAAGTGTAGTTTACCTTTCAGGATGCAGTGACTGCTCTCTTAGCTAGGACCACTGCCCAGCTGGAAGCAGTTGAGAGAGAGCTGGCAGAAGAGAGAGTAAAACTGGAATACACAGAGGAGGAAATCTTGGAGATGGAAAGAAAGGAAGATCAGGCAGAAGCCGTATCAGAACGGTAAAAATAGTAGTTTCAATACCTCACCAAGCACATGAGTGGTACTTGCACTACAGCAGATTCTGAGACCAGTTGCCTGTTAGTGTTACAAAAATTCTGTGGTGTGTAAACATGAAATTTAGGGAATATGAAAGCATCATATGAAACAGAAACTGCTAGAGAGGCCACTGTAATGGATTAGCTAAAAGCACTGTGCTAAAACCCCAAGATTTTGTGGTGAAATGGGAAAGTGTCAGAGATGAGGTGAATCTCCAACACAGCTCTTAGTATTTCAGTGTTCATTACAATGTTGTGTTGTCATGAATAATACTCTTAATTTGTTACATGAGTTGCTTTTTTTGTTTGTTTGGTAATTGTTTTCTTAGTGTTATAAAGACCAAAACATATGCTTTTAGAATATTTGGGAAGGTGATATTTTTTTTATGTGGTGGTTTGGTGTTTTTTTGGCATGGAAGAGGCCAATGGGATGAGATTGAACAAAGCCAAGTGCAGGGTTCTGCACTTTGGCCACAACAAACCCAAGCAACACTACAGGCTGGGGACAGAGTGGTTGGAGAGCAGCCAGGAAGAAAGGAACCTGGGGGTACTGGTGGATAGTAGCTGAAGATGAGCCATTAGTGTGCCCAGGTGGCCAAGAGAGCCAAGGGCATCCTGGCCTGCATCGGGAACAGTGTGGCCAGTAGGACAAGGGAGGTTATTCTTCCCCTGTACTTAGCACTGGTCAGGCCACACCTTGAGTGCTGTGTCCAGTTCTGGGCTCCTCAATTCTAGAGAGATGTTGAGGTGCTGGAAGGTGTCCAGAGAAGGGCAACAAAGCTGGTGAGGGGCCTGGAACACAGCCCTGTGAGGAGAGGCTGAGGGAGCTGGGGATGTGCAGCCTGGAGAAGAGGAGGCTCAGGGGTGACCTCATTGCTGTCTACAACTACCTGAAGGGAGGTTGTAGCCAGGTGGGGGTTGGTCTCTTCTCCCAGGCAACCAGCAATAGAACAAGGGGACACAGTCTCAAGTTGTGCCTGGGGAAGTCTAGGCTGGATGTTAGGAGGAAGTTGTTGCCAGAGAGAGTGATTGGCATTGGAATGGGCTGCCCAGGGAGGTGGTGGAGTCACCATCCCTGGAGGTGTTCAAGCAAAGCCTGGATGAGGCACTTAGTGCCATGGTCTAGTTGATGGCTAGGGCTGGGTGCTAGGTTGGACTGGCTGATCTTGGAGGTCTCTTCCAACCTGGTTGATTCTGTTCTATTCTGTTTGCTTTGCATTCACAGTAATACAGTCGAGATATGTTATCCTTTTATTTTTTACTGGAGATATAATACTCTGAAATGATAAACTGACCTGGATAATGAAATACACAAACATGGTGTGTAATTACATGGTTTTTTTTTAATACCTGCAAAATTCTTGTGATGTTCTGACTTTAGGAGTTGGCAAGCAGAATCTGTTGACAGTGGATGCAGTAATTGCACCCAGACTAGTCCTCCTTATCCAGAGCCATTTTGCGGGGATTCATTAGCTGGACACATGTTTGCAGCTCCAGCAGGCCAGTACAGTTCTGGAAAAATTCAGCCTCCACCACTGAAGGTAATGAGAGAAGACACTGCACTCTGCAAACTGCCATGCTGCCTGGCACACACACAGTGGCTAACTGCTGCTCCTTGGGTTTGAGTCTGAGTTGATCAGGAGGGGAAAGAGTAAGAAATTACATTAACAACCCTCTATAAGCACTGCCTTCATGAGTATGCTTTATGAGTTCTTAAAAAGGCCCTCTTTAGGGCTGAGATTTTTGTTTGCTTGCTAGTTATTTCTGGACATAATTGATTTTGTTTGTTTGTGGTGGGGTGTGGGTTTTCTTGGTTGGTTGGATCTACCCTGTAAATACACACTGATATCAAAGTCTGTGTTGACCTGAAGTTGCAACAGGAAAGATCACGATCAGATTCCAGTACTGTTAGAAATAAGAAGTTTCAAAGGCATTGTGAGTTTTAAGTTTTAAGACTTGCATTGATGTTCCAGGGCTGCAATAGATAGAGCTGAAATTTTCAGAACAATTGTGCTGAAACTGCTGAAAATAAGTTGAAATCAGCACACTTCCATTGAAGTAGAGGAACGTAAGCCATTTGTGTTGCCTTTAGAAGAGATCTTAACCTCCTGTTGTGTTTGGAAGCTCTGCTAGAGTAGACTGTGTTTTCTCTATGTCTGAATAGTTTAGTCTTTTGGTATTGTTTCAACAGTCTTTCAGGTCCTTTTGGTTGAATTTCTTCTCTTGATTTGGCTTCCTGCATTTTTAGGGTGGTTGCTTGCTTCAGGGTCACCTTGCCTATTGGAAGGTGACTCCCATTTTCTTCTCTGGAGGCTGGAGATCAGGTGATGGCTTGGTTAATACCGAATTGCCAATGCCAAATGCACTCCGTCTGCTGTGCAGTTATGATTCACATTGTAATTGTTACTCTTCCAGACAAGGCTTCTGAAATGCAGTTTTAGAATTTCGAATGACCTACTTTTAAAACATTTTTTCTGTGAAACGAGATGATTCATCCTCTGTTCTCAGTGCACATAAAAACTTTAACATAGTCGGGGAAAAAAATGTTTCCTTTTCGTCTTGTTGAAATGTCTCATTGTTTCTGGTGAGAGAGAGAAAATGGGGAAAAAATAATGAAAAAAAATTCTTTCATTGAAATTTTAGGTGGATAAGGAAACTAACACTGAGGATCTGTTTCCTGAAGAAGTTGCTGCTCTTCCAAAAGAGAGAACTAGCCGCAGGCCACGGGGTTCTGCCTTTGTTCGCAGTAGCACTATTGTTCGTTCCCAGACCTTCTCGCCTGGAGCACGAAGTCAATATGTTTGCAGAGTGAGTAAGGCTTCAAAGGAAGGGAGGAGGGGGAGGACACTCCATGCAAGTATTTAGTACTTTTTTGATAAAGATTTTGTTACATGTATTAAAAAAACCTTCCTTTTAATGCTGATGAATAGTCTTTCCCTGAACTTAATTGTTGCAGTGGGGGAGAGGTCTCTTGGGTCTTTTAAAAATTTTAAACCTGAATTTATTACATTTAAAATTAAAGAATCTGTGACAAATTAGATATTAAGCTCTTTGGCAATCTTACATGTTAGAATAGAGTGATTGATTTAACAGAGGTACAGTGCTGCCTAATGAGGTGTATAAACAGCTTAGTAGTCGTATTTAACTTTCAGCTACCTACAAGTTTTGGGAAGGGGACTGAATATGTAATCTTAAGGTTATTGCATAATTATTCTTATGACTCTGGTTGCTGTCCTGAATGTTACGAGATGGCTGTTACAGTCTGAGCCAGGATCCCTGGGTGTACTGGTGCAAACAGTTGAGGATCAGCATAACAGTTTTCAAGATCATGTTGGCTGATTGGTATGTCTAGTGGCAAAAAGGCTTATCAGCAGTTTGCTCATGGTATTGCAGATCAGTACATGGCATTGATTTTTGGGGTTTTTTTTACAGTATTGGTGGAATGCAGGTAGCTTTAGTTGTACTCTTTCATAAGCTTTTGATAGTTTAAGTTTGATAATTGAACAGTGATTTTTATTTTTTATGCTTTTTTCTGAACCAAGAATCTTTCCTTTCTTATTTATGTTGCACACAGTACATCTGTGGTGTGATGGTTTGGGTGTTCCCTGCCCCTCCCCCACTTTAGAAATCACCCAGACTAGACTCAGCCAGCTCTGGAAATGTGAATGAAGCTTATATTTACAGCTGGCACAATATACAAGCAGATATTTACAGTATGTACAATTATAGGCAGAAATAGACAAGGTAAAAGGTAATACAGAAACACAACTCCCCTCCCAGAAACCTGAGTCCCCAGGAGGGGCTCTCAACCACCCCTTCACCTTCCCCCTACCCCTCTCAACCTTACCCCAGTCCCAAAGAAGAATGGAGGTTCATCCAGAGGGTTAGGAAGCAAAGTGGATTAGTCCAAAATGGAGGGTGAGGTTAAAGAGATGCAGCTCAGCCAGCAGCCCAAGTGAGAGTGCTTATCTATGTTTTCATTTCTTGTTCCTACGCATCTCAGCAAGCCTGTGAGCGAGGTAGACATCACCCTTGTTTTCCTTCCACAGCCTGTAATCTAGTTCTCACCAAAACATTCTAGCTAGCTTCAAACTAAAAGCAGAGGAAAAAAGCAGCCCAGATTTCTTAATGTAGACAAACTTATAAGCAACCTGCATTTTCAATGTCTTTCCTCATCAGCTGTATCGCAGCGACAGTGACAGTTCAACTCTGCCAAGGAAGTCCCCGTTCATCCGGAACACGCTGGAGAGGCGCACGCTGCGGTACAAGCAGGTATGCCCAGCAGCCCGGGTTTGGTTTGCACTAAGCTGCTAGGACACTGGCACTTCTCTACCTAAGTTTTAGATGTCTGCAGGCACACTCTGATGGTTTTAGAAAATGTTCAAGCTTCTGTAGTGTAACTGGGGAGGGAATGCATGTTTTGGGCTTGGACTGTGAAAGGCCTGGAACACAAACCTTATGAGGAGAGGATGAGGGAGCTGGGGTTATTTAGCCTGGAGAAGAGGAGGCTCAGTGAGGATCTCATTGCTGTCTACAGCTACTTGAAGGGAGGCTGTAGCCAGGTGGGGGTTGGTCTTTTCGCCCAGGCAACCAGCAACAGAACAAGGGGACACAGTCTCAAGCTGTGCTGGGGGAAGTCTAGGCTGGATGTTAGGGGGAAGTTGTTGGCAGAGAGAGTGATTGGCATTGGAATGGGCTGCCCAGGGAGGTGGTGGAGTTGCCATCCCTGGAGGTGTTGAAGAAAAGCCTGGCTGAGGCACTTAGTGCCATGGTCTAGTTGACTGAATAGGGCTGGGTGCTAGGTTGGCCTGGATGATCTTGGAGGTCTCTTCCAACCTGGTTGATTCTATGACTTTTCAAGCTAAAAGGTAGACATAGAGAACTTGTATTGATTTAGATGTAAGCTTTGTTGCATCTTTAAAATTTCATTTAGGATGCAAGGTGCAGTCTTGGGGAAATGTGTATGAATGTGACAGTAGAGCATTCAGCTCTGGCAGATCATTGAATTTGAGGCCCACATATTCAGGAATGAATAATTTAAGCCTTCCTTTCACCCCTGTGCCACTCTACATGTTGCAGAACAAGTGGGCACAGAAGGGCATACAGTTTAGCCTGATTGACAGAAGTGAATTTCATGTTGATGTAGGGGAGTAAACAGCCATGCCTCTCATTTTGATTCGGAGTGTACCTTAAAACCAGTATTGAATAAAGCCCTTTAAGGGGAATCTTGCTCAGCGCAGTATTTTCCAACTTCATGACACTGAGCCATTGACCACTACCCTTTGTATGCAAACATCCAACCAATTCCTTATCCACTGGACAGCTGACCCATCAAATCTATATTTCATTAGTCTAGTGAATACTTTCACTGTCTGTGTAGCTGCCTTTTGCTCTTTATTTTGACCAGCAGGTCTCTAATCAGCCATGCTGGTCTTTTCCTTCCTTGCCCAGTTTCTTAGACATGGGGATTGAGAACTCCTGTGCTCTAAGGCAATTCTTCAGGGATAGTTCTTCACACTCTTATCAATTTTCTGATACAGAGGGCAACAA